>NC_041383.1:547654334-547669478 GCF_002162155.2 Triticum dicoccoides
GAAAAATGAACCCCAGAGACTGATCTAGTGCCGGCTCGCACCCAGTCCGCTTTTTTTCGACGCCGTGGGGGGCCGAAGGGCTGGAGATGCTGTACCGACTACCGACAAAATGAAATGAAATCACCCTGGATGGATCTCCGCTTCTTCGGTCTCCAAATCCACTCAACGCCACGCCAGTCCGCTGGAGGTGGAAGGATGACGCGACGCTTCTTATACAGCGCCGGCAAACGGAGGCCTGGGCGGTCGCTGGATTCAGGAGCCGGCGGGAGGAACGGGTGAGCTGGGGGGAAGGGGATTCTCCCTCAGCGCCATCATCAGCGCGGCAGAGGAGAACGACGAGTGAGGTGTGGGCTGCGGCCTGTGGGAGGTTGGCCCTCTCTGAGCCTCCATGCCCCGATAAAGCCCATCTAGTTTCCTAACCCCCAGCTCCCATCCCATCTCATCTCAGTCGGCCAGGCACCCACGACGAGCCGGCGGCGACGCCACGAGCTAGCAGGTGAGCTCGGAGGCGATCTCGTGCTGCGGCTGCGCGGCGTCACCGCATCGAGGGAGGACGGAGATCCCGGCGCAGACGCGCGCGGGCGGCGCAGCCGTGCTGCGACGGGGGGCGGAGAATGCGGCCAGCCAGGTTTATGCCTCAATCTCACCTCTCAGGCCTCCAATGATGTATGGTTTCGCAGCGCGTAACTCCTAGTTTCGATCTCGATGTTTTTGTAGTTAACAAATCTCTAATGTTCCATTCCATGTTTCAGTAGTTGCGTCAGTCCACCACTTCATATTTCCCGGATTGTTCTGTATGATCCCTTCTCTCCGGTTCACCTTCCAAGCGTGATGTCTATGCTTGATTGAAGCAATGAGGATCTTGCTCAGGGCCTGCCGCCATTGCCGCAGGCTCCCATTTTTTTCTCGGGCTGCCGGAGCTGCCTTCACTGTAAGAGCACTACCTTGGTGATCAACGTACAATTCAAGTGTACTTGGGTTCCATAGTTTCTCTTGTTCTTAATCAACTGGAATTTAAGATAAATGCTTTTGCACTTGTCCTAGGCCAATTGCGGCGGGGGGCCATGGAGGAGGCATGCCGTTCTAGCTGTGCAGTGTCTTTCCATGAGCACAACTGCCGGCTCGATTCTGCCATGGGAAGCGCCATCCCGTGAAACTCTACTGAGGACGATCGATGTTGCTCTCAAGGATGGCAATGTTGACCAGGCGCTGCGAGCATTTGGCAATTATAAAAGGCTGCACGGCCTTCCTGAGCCAAGGGTATTGAATGGTGTGATTGTGTCGCTGTTGTACACATCTAGTCGAAGGTGGCTTCAGAGAGCGTATGACTTGGTTCTGTCAGTTTATCAGTGTAATGGCAATCTTCTCAACTCTAGCTCGCTGATGAGGCTAGCTCTGGCACTTGCAAGAGATCAGACACCTGTCCCTGCCTCTGCAGTCCTTAGGATCATACTGGAGAGCGGCAAGCTTCCTGATGCTGATATGTTGAGCATGGTGTTTTTGCACATGTTGAAGTCACAAGTAGGATCATATCTTGCAGCTGATGTTCTGGCTGAGACCTGCGAGTATTTCTTGGATCAAATTTCAGATAGGCGACAGCTGAAAAAATTGGACCCAATAAAGAACAATGTCACCTTGTTCAATATGATTTTGGAGTCTTGTGTTAACTTCAAATGCATCATCAGAGCCCAGAAAATAATGGAGCTGATGTCATTGGTCGGGGTTGTGGCTGATGTGAATACAATGGCGGTTGCTAGCCGGGTCTGTCAAATGGTTGGGCAGCGAGATGAATTGATGACCATGAAAGGAAGCATCAATTCTTTCTCCGCTTTCCCATTCTTTCAGCAATATCTACATTTTTACGACAGTTTATTGAGCTTGCAATTCAGTGGTAATGACATGGATGCTGCTGCAGATCTTATAATCGATCTGCATCGGCAACGAAAGTCGTGCATTTTCTCTGACAATGATGTGCAGAAACAAGGTGTGATACAAATTGGCTCTGGTAACCTAAAAAGTGGATACAGAATAATGTTTGACCCCACAAAATTGGACAAAGGTTTTGTGTTAGATACAAAAAACCAGTCTGGACTTGTTGTTCCTATCAGTGGAAATCTTGTTCCTAGTGAAAAGGCTGTTGCCAAACTTATCGTAGGCTGTGTGAAAGCAAAGAAACTGGGTGCATTGTCTAGCTTCTGTATTACATTGCATAAGGAAGAACTAAAGGGAATTTCTGCTTCAGATGTGATTAATGCATGCATTCAGATGGGATGGTTGCATGCCGCTCATGATATCCTGGATGCTTTAGAATCAGCTGAGATTCCTGTCGGGGTTGGTACTTACATGTCTCTTCTCAGAGAATACGAGAATGAGCATAAACCCGAAGAATTCAATTGGCTTCTCCAACAGATACAGAAAATAGCATCTACCATGGCGGAATTTCATACTAGTCCATCATTTACCATGAAGGACATTGCCAAAATAGTCAAGGATGAGATCCCCCAAACTAAATCATCTTTGCTTTCCAGTTTGGTTGAAGAAACTGAACACTATAACCCTGGAGACCACTTAACCTTTGAGTTCAATAATTCAATTCTTTTCTTCTGCAAGGCAAACATGATGGAAGATGCTCTGAGCACATATAAACGCATGAGAGAGCAAAATATTAGACCCAATCTGCATACCTTTTGCCATATACTGCGTGGATATTCGTCATTAAGCATGTATAGGGAGATTACCATACTGTGGGGAGAAATAAAACGCAGACTCGAGTACGGAGAAATATCTGTGGATAGGGATTTGCTTGACTGCTTAGTTTTGGATTTCCTCAAAGGTGGCTATTTTTCAAGGGTGATGGAGGTTACAAGTTACATGTCAACCTATAATATTTACTGCGACAAGTGGAAATATAGGCAGGTCTTTCTGAAGCTGCACAAGAATCTGTATAGGAACTTGAATTCATTGCATGACAAAACAGAAGCTCAGAGCAAAAGGATTGATGATGTCCGAGCTTTCAGGACATGGGCAGGCATCAAATAGATAAAGCCGAGTACAGTGCTGTAATTCTCTTGCTTTTTGGAAACACTTTCTGTTGCATAGCCCAGCAGTGCAGCATTCTTTTCCAATGTAACATATCATCAAAGTCTGGTAATTCTAGAGAGTGGATCACATTTGAATTGGGATCTGTTGCATGCATAACCCAGCAGTGCAGCATTCTTCTCCAATGTAACATATCATCAAAGTCTGATAATCCTAGAGAGTGGATCACATTTGAATTGGGCAAACCATTGGAGGGAGAAGTCTATATTTTCATAAACTGTGGCACTATGCTGCAACCTATGTGGGTTGTGCCCAGTATGTTCTATTCATGTCCCTGATGACCGATTGTGTTGATGCATGCTTATCACTCTGGCGGTAGCAGCAGCAGCTTCTGTGGCAGTATGATGCATGTATGAATTTGTACGATATCTCCAATTTATGTAGATGTGGTGTGGTCCAACAAGTTTTGAACCTTTGATGTGTAGGATGATGTTGGCACTGCTCGGTTATATTTGGAGTATAAGGATGCCGTGGTCGATTTCCAGCCTCTTAGTTACAGCATGCTCGGTCATTTCAAGCCAACCCTACCAGATTATTCTCAGGAACTTGCTCTTCCAGCAGAGAAACAGAGCAGTCGCTCTTTTGCAGTCAGTGTAGGAGATGTTCAGGGTGGCAAGAGCTCTGAAGTTTTTACAGTTAGTTCTGTAGTTGAGTGTTTGATTACAGATGTTCAGATCTTAGTAAGAGATGTGTCACTGATACCAGTTCGGTGTGCTGTTTAACTAGTTGATTCTGTTGCTGGAACCGACGAGTTTCAGGTGTAGTTTTGCCTTAGGCTGCATGGTGCGGCCTTGTGGAATTTATGAATGTGCGAGCAAGGAATTCATTCTCCTTCAGGCGCATGGTTTAGTTTCAGGTTGCATGCGTTGAAATGACTGAATGGATACATGTACCGGAATATGCACCTGGGTTGGTTTGTTGTATGGTTGCTAGCCCTGAAACATGTGTCGCACTGAAGCGTATGATGGTACTAACATTGTAGGGGTTGCTGCTGCTGCTGCTGCTGCTGTCTCTGCTTGAACTGGCAGGTTGTAGATTAGCATGTCTTTTCTCATTTGCAAAAGTTCACCCCGGGATGCCTAGAATACAATGGATGTCATTTATTTGTGAAAATTCACGTGTGAGTAGACCAATCGACCAAGTTTGATACCCCAAAATTTCTCAGCAAAGAAATTAACTCAGATCTTAGTACCATTATTACTTCAAAGCAATTTTCTTTTGAAAGATCCAGCAATTGCTGGCTTTTCTGTTATGGGAGATCGTAGCAGTATATACATCATCCCATAGGATTAGGCGACATGGAAAGAGAAAACCGGAAAAAATAAACTTCAAAACATTGTATTTTTATAGCTTTGATTCTGAATTTTTCCTTTTTCTTGAGGAGTTTGAACTTTTTTTCTAGAATACCAAAGATGCCATTTCTTCGCGAAAATTCACGTGAGTAGAGTCAATCAAGTTTAACACCGCAAAATATCAGATTTTTTTAAATTTTTCTCTCCAGTATTTTTTTTATTTTACTATTCATAACGGTTGTCCCTGGAACGATGTTCCAAAAAATTATGTTCAACATATATTCCAACAAGCGAGTGGGTTTGGTTACGTGTGTAAATGCCCAGAATCTGTGTCTCACGCAACGCAAAGTGGCTACCGTCGATTTTCAGCTTTCTGGATTTCGAGAAAACAAACGCGTAGATGTTTTTGTTTTCTCGATTTTAGAGCAACTCCACGCGGTGACCTATTTCATCCGCCTATGTCTGTTTGGATCGCCGCCAACAAAATTGTCGGTCCAACGCATCGACCCATTCTCAAAACACGTCCACTTCATGTCCGCCCGTACCCTTTTTCGACCTAAATTTGGGATTGAAATGCGTCGGTGCAGACGAGACCGCTCGGTGTCTGCCGCGTCTTCACGTGGCGGCATGTAAGTGCATCTAGTGCCCCCTAGTGATTTTGGTGTATTGAAGACTTATAGGTTAAGGGACTAATGTGTTTATGAGTGTACACAGGTCTATAAGTCTATGAGGAGTTTGATACTTACAGAGAAAGTCGACCCCTAAAAATGAATATCTTCAACTGAAGATTTTGGTATTTCTGAAGACTTTCATAAAGACTTTGAAAGTGAAGAAATTGATGTGTCCGTGAAGACTTGATATTCATGCAAGGAATGTCAAGCTTGAAGACTTTGGTTTTCATAGTTTTGTTTTTCTCCTTCTTGAGTCATAAGAAACACCGTACTGTCAAACGGGGTCGAGAAAATACTAAGGAAAAAATTCCATGTGATGCTCAACTCAAAATCCTACACCTACCAATTCCTTCGAGTGAAGCCATTGGAAATCTCATACAGTTCAGTCAATTTCTTCAGTGACAGAGACGAAGTTCTTCTGGTCGCTGAGGAATTTGTTCTGACTGAGGAGTTAGGAATTCGCCAGTGCGGATTGCCTACACAGTGAGGAACATGATAGCCCTGAGAAATTTGAGAGTCAAAATTTCGACCGTTACTGTGCTGCGCGCCAGCTGTCCCAAAATATCTTATCCACCTAACGGTCATATCATCGAAGGGCATTTATGTCTTATCATGTCGGGCTGCTCCCTAGGCTATAAATAGCCGCCCCCTACAACCACTAGCTGGTTGGCTGCTCCGAGAGAAACTGACACTTATCATTTGAGAGCAACCCATCCTCCAAGGACTTTGAGCGAAAATCATCGAGTGAGGAAAAACCCAAACCCAGACAACTACAAACCCAAAGTGTTTGAGCATCACTGAAGAGATTGATCCTGCGTGGATCCGACGCTTGTTACCTTTGAAGACTGTGCTTCTTCCAGACGGTTAGGCATCATGGTCTAGAGCATCCAAGAGGAATTGTGGATCGCCGAGTGACCAAAGTCTGTGAAGGTTTGGAAGTCGCCTGAAGACTTACCACGAGTGATTGGACGAGGTCTGTGTGACCTTAGTTCAAGGAGAATACGGTGAGGACTTGGTGTCCTGGGCTGCGTGCTCAGCGACTGGGTGTCCGGGACTGTGTGTCCTCGAGTTTAAATACTCAGCCGCTCCAACCAGACGTATAACTGAGACAGCAGTTGGAACTGGTCTATCAAATCATTGTCTTCACCAACCTTACTGGTTCTATTTCCTCAACTCTTTCATTTCTTCATTACTGTGTTGAGTGATTATTCATATCTGTGTTTGAAGACTTTGACTGAAGACTTTCTCAATTTCCTCAGTTCAATTTCTTCAGTCTGTTTGTCTTCATCTTGTGTTATCCTGTGTTTACGCTTTCTGTACTCTGTGTTTGTCTTCATTTCATCATGATGACTACGTGTGTATTCTGTCATGCTTACTTCTGAGTACTTATCCGCTGCAAGTAGTTCTTCGCTAAGGAATTTCCTCACCGGCAAATTCCTCAGTGAAGAATTCATAAAAATCGCCTATTCACCCCTCCTCTAGTCGATATAACACACTTTCAATTGGTATCAGAGCAAGGTACTCCCTTGTTCTGTGTGATTTTGGTTTAACCACCTGGAGTTCTAGTTATGTCGACCACAGGTATGATCAAGGTCTTTGCTGGGTGTCCTACCTTCGATGTCACGGACTACCCCTACTGGAAGAATAAGATGCGAATGCATCTTGAAGCAATTGACAACGATCTCTGGTACGTTGTGGAAAATGGTGTTCCCTCAGTCACACCTTCCCTGAATGCTGCTGATGTGAAGAGATTCAAGCAACTCGATTCTCAAGCAAAGAATATCATATGTGGTTATCTGAGTAAAGGGCAGTATGGTAGAGTGAGTGCTTTGGAAACTGCTAAGCTTATCTGGGATAGGCTCTCCAAAGTAAACGAAGGAGTCTTAACTCAACGTGACTCTCGTGTTGACGTTCTTCGCAATCTCTTCAACCGCTTCAAAAGACTCGACGATGAAAATGTTCAGCAAACCTTCGATCGCCTCACTGATATCTCAAATGAGCTTCAAGCGCTCGGTGCCACTGACATCACCGACCATGAGGTGATGAAGAAATTGCTGAGATCACTCGATTCTTCATTTGACACTCTGGCACTGATGATTCAAGAGCGTGCTAATTACAAGTCACTAGATCCCGCTGATATCCTCGAGAGGCTAAATACTCATGAGTTCCAGCTTGCTGAAAAGAAAGATCTCTATGGTTCAAGCTATGGCAAAACACGTGCCCTGAAGGCCAAGGCAGTGTCTGAATCTGAATGTGAAGATTCTGGTAGTAGCCTTGGTGATCCTGAAGAATTGAGCCAGGAGCTAGCACTGCTTGTGAAGAAGTTCTAGAAATTCTCAAGACGTGGTCGCTTTGGAAAATCTTCAAGGAGCAGTGATTCCTCATCAAGTGACTATAAGAGAAGGCTATGCCACAAATGCAAGAAGCCTGGTCACTACATTCAAGATTGTCCTCAGTGGGACAAGGAATTAAAGAAGAAGAAATACAAGGATTATAGTTCTGATGATGCCAAGAAGAAGAAGAAATCTTCAAAGTCTTCATCATCAAAATCCTCAAAGTCTTCATCATCAAAATCCTCAAAGTCCTCATCCCACAAGAAGAGCAGCTCCAAGAAGGCTCGGGCATTCATTGGCAAGGAAATGGATTCTGAGGCTGAATCTGAGGATCATGAGGAAGAGGAGGCATCCGAGGAGTCTGAGTCAGGTGTGGCAAGTCTAGCTCTTGCTACCGCATTTGTCAGCAAGTCTATCTTCAACTCTGAAGAAAATGGCAACACCAACAACGCTGATGAAGGCAATGACGACTACGCTCCCACCTATTGCTTCATGGCAAAGGCTGCTAAGGTAACTAAATACCCCTCCTCTGAATCAAGTGAGGATGAATCTGATGAAAATCTTAAGCCTAGCTACTCTAAACTTGCTAAGATTGCTGTGAAACAACAAAAGGCTATTGAAAAACTTCAAAACATGCTAGACAAAAGTGATGATATGTTGGGTGATGAAATGGACCGCACTAAAGACTTAACTGAAAATCTTCAGAGACTTCAGTCTAAGTTTGACAACCTTCAAAGTCATCATAAAACTCTCTTATTTGATCACGAGAAGCTTTCTCTTGAACTTCTTCAAAGAAAGCATGATCTTGAGAAGCTAAGAGTGAGTTATGAAGATCTTCAGAAGGAGCGCAATTCATTACTTGCTCAACAAATCAGCGCTACTCAGGAAGAATTTGATCCTCCATACTTAAAGTGCATTGAACGTGAATCTGCTAATTCTTCACCTGAATGTTCAAATACTTCAAATGTTACAAATTCTTCACCTGCCTCTGCTATCACTAATTCCTCATCTGAGAACATTTCTAGTATCACTGATGATGCAGGTGAAAGTGCGTTATGTCGACTAGAGGGGGGTGAATAGGCGATTTTTATGAATTCTTCACTGAGGAATTTGTCGGTGAGGAAATTCCTTAGCGAAGAACTATTAGCAGCGGAATAAGTACTCAGAAGTAAGCATAACAGAATACAAGCATGGTCATCATGATGAAATGAAGACTAGCATAGAGTACAGAAAGCGTAATCACAAGATAACACAAGCTGAAGACAAATAGATTGAAGAAATTGAACTGAGGAAATTGAGAAAGTCTTCAGTCAAAGTATTCAAACACATATATGGACAAACACTCAACACAGTAATGAGGAAATGAAAGGGTTGAGGAAATAGAACCAGTTAGGTTGGTGAAGACAATGATTTGGTAGACCAGTTCCAACTGCTGTCTCAGTTGTACGTCTGGTTGGAGCGGCTGAGTATTTAAACTCGAGGACACACAGTCCCGGACACCCAGTCGCTGAGCACGTAGCTCAGGACACCCAATCCTCACCGTATTCTCCTTGAACTAAGGTCACACAGACCTCATACAATCACTCGCGGTAAGTCTTCAGGCGACTTCCAAACCTTCACAGACTTGGTCACTCGGCGATCCACAATTCCTCTTGGATGCTCTAGACCTTGACGCCTAACCGTCTGGAAGAAGCACAGTCTTCAAAGGTATCAAGCGTCAGATCCACGCAGGATCAATTTCTTCAGTGATGCTCAATCACTTTGGGTTTGTAGGGGTTTGGTTTTGGGTTTTCCTCACTCGATGATTTTCACTCAAAGTCCTCGGAGGATGGGTTGCTCTGAAATGACAAGTGTCAAGTTCTCTCGGAGCAGCCAACCAGCTAGTGGTTGTAGGGGGCGGCTATTTATAGCCTAGGGAGCAGCCCGACATGATAAGACATAAATGCCCCTCAATGATATGACCGTTAGGTGGATAAGATATTTTGGGACAGCTGGCATGCAGCACAGCAACGGTCGGAAATTTGACTCTCAAATTCCTTAGGGCTATCATGTTCCTCACTGTGTAGGCAATTCGCACTGACGAATTCCTAACTCCTCAGTCAGAACAAATTCATCAGCGACCAGAAGAACTTCGTCTCTGTCACTGAAGAAAGTGACTGAACTGTATGAGATTTCCAAAGGCTTCACTCGAAGGGATTGGTAGGTGTAGGATTTTGAGTTGAGCATCACATGGAAATTTTTCCTTAGTATTTCCTCGACCCCCTTTAACAGTACGGTGTTTCCTATGACTCAAGAAAGAGAAAATGAAACTATGAAAACAAAAATCTTCATGCTTCATGTTCCACAAATGAATACCAAGTCTTCAAGGTCACACCAATTTCTTCACTTCCAAAGTCTTCAGAAAGGCTTCAGAATATCAAAGTCTTCAGTTGAAGAACTTCATTTTTGGGGGTCGACTTTCTCTGTAAATATCAAAGTCCTCATAGACTTATAGACCTGTGTATGCTCACAAACGCATTAGTCCCTTAACCTATAAGTCTTCAATACACCAAAATCACTAAGGGGCACTAGATGCACTTACAATCTCCCCCTTTTTGGTGATTGATGACAACATAGGTTAAGTTTTCAACGGGGATAAACATATCAAGTGTATACACTGATATTGAGGAATTTGATTACAAGATATAGTAGAACTCCCCCTGAAGATGTGCATAGTGAGGAATTTGCTTTTGAGGCAATGCACATTTGAAGAGTTGAATCATGGAGATCTCCCCCTATATCTTGTAATTCATACACGCATTTGATATATAATATGAAGAATTTGAAATGCATGATGAAATATGGTGCCTGATGAGATTCAGCATGCGTGCAATGTCATTAACGAGGAATAAGCATGCAAAGCATAATGCAACAAAAGTATCAGCACACCATCGGGTTTAAGATTACAACTCAATCCAAATAAAAGTTTCATAAGAACGAGAGTTGTAACTTAAAAAAATGCCCTTAATATAGATCCGCTTGAAGACTAACTCAGATTTCTCCCCTTTTGTCATCAAATGACCAAAAGGATTGAATCTGAGGACTAACGCCCCTGAAGAATTTCAAGTCGATGGAGGAGCGCCAACGTTGTCGGGGTTGTTTGTTGTAGCAGGGCCTGCCGCAGTGTCGTCCAAATCTTCATACTCATCAGTGTCACGCGATGAAGAATAAGAGCTGGCCACTAGTGGAGGAATTTTGACCTTCTTGAATTTCTTCGGAGGAGGTGCAGACCAGTCAAATTCTTCCTTGAGACCCATAGTCTTCAGTTCTTCAGCGCTATAGACATGAGTGAGGACAGCCCAGGTGCGGTTAAAGGTTTCATGAAGGTAATATTGGTTCTTCTTCACTGCATTGTGTGTTGAGGTCATATTGTGAAGAAGTGCACCAAACTGACGCTTTACCCATTTGTGATTGCGATCAACCTTCTGATGAAGACTGAGGAGTAACTCACGGTCAGTCATCACCCTGGGTGCTGTGGCTTGAGGATTTTGCTTGGCTGAGGTATTTGTGGCAGTCATGTGTGGCAGAATCGTCATTGGTAGAGTAAGATGCAGCCTTGCGAAATTGACCATCCAATGGACGAATGCCTTCATCGATCACAGCAGCGGCCTTGCCTTTATCATCAGCTGATGAAACTGTCCGTTTGAGGACTTCAATGGGAGGCAAGTAGCTACTGTGGTTCAGAGTGTCAGCTTTGTAATTCAGTGAAGATCTTGCCCTGATGAATCTCATAATCCAAGGAGCATAGGGTTCAGCTCGAATGGTGACATAGCAATATTGGCCAGAGTCCTCATGAAGAAATCATGAAAGTTGACGGGAACGCCATGAATGATGTTGAAAAGCATATTCTTCATGATGCCAACGACTTCTTCATCATTTGAGTCGTGGCCTTTTATGGGACTCATTGTCTTCGTCAGAATTCGATAGACAGTCCGAGGCACATAGAGTAATTCCTTGACGAGGAATTTGGTTTGTGGGGCCTGATTTGGCTTCAAAGGCTTCATCAGCACTTGCATATAGTGATTTGAAAGTTCTGGTTCATTGTAGATACAACGAGCACCGTCAAGGGGAGGACTGAGAGGAAGGACACGAAGCAATTCAGTTGCTGGTGCCTTGTAGTGAGTGTTTTCAGACATCCAGTCCAACACCCATGAGTTCACGTCTTCAGCGTCTCCGGTGATGTGCATAGTTGCATAGAATTGAAGAATGAGTTCTTCATTCCAGTCACAGATATCAATGCAGAAATTCAGAAGTCCTGCGTCGTGAAGAACACTGAGGACTGGCTCAAAGCCGGGCAGAGATTCCATGTCCACATGAGGAATATGTGCATGATCGAAGACTTTGTCTTTGTTGAAGAGCACTGAGGAATAGAAATTGGCTTGGCTGGCAGTCCAGAAACGCCTCTTCCTTATGCGAGCAGAATCATATGGATTATAATTAGTGAAGAATATGTGCTCGGCAAAGAAATCTTCAGCCTTGAACTTCTGTTTGCTTGAGAACGGATTCTTTGGCTTTGGCAGAGGGGTGTCAGTGAGTTGCATCACCACCTCAGGAATCGCGAGCTCAGGTTCTTCAGGCTGAGGAATTTCTTGTTCCTCAACAGGTGTAGTCTGAGGATCAGCAGCAGCACGTTGATCAGCACTAGTGGCTGGAATTTCTTCATGAACAGATGAAGTGGGATGAGTTTCTTCAGAGCCCATTTGAACAGTTGGAGTAGGGGACTGAGGTATCTGTTGGAGTGGGGTGAAGAGTGGAGAATTTGGATGCTGACTTTCCCAAAAGTCATCGTTCATCACTGGCGTTGTGCTTCCAATATCCACATCTTCTTCAAGTTCCTCAACACCGGCCTCTTCAGCTGTGAACTGAGGCATAGGCGAGGAAATGATTGGGGTTGAAGGGATTGCTTCCACTTCAATTTCTTCATCAATCTGCTCTGACGAAGCAGCAGAATGATGTTCTTCATCAGATCCGCTTGGGATCTCATAGTCTTCTCCAAAAGGAACAAGGTCCTTTGATGGCATGGAGGAAATCGGAACAACATGAATTGGATTTTCGAGTGAGCTGATCATTGGCTTCATTTTCTTCGCAGCCGAAGAGTTTGACGCAGCTGATGCCTTCCTTTTCTTCATTGCAGCTCACTCTGCAGCCTTGGTCTTGTTCACATCAGAAGCAGATGGAAGAATTGGAGTTGGTGTGGGTGCGGGAGGAGCTGAGGAATCTGGTTCATGTTCTTCAGGCGCAACTGATGTAGTTGCTCCGATCTCTTTAGTTTCTTCAGGCGCACCACTAGTGGATGCCCTGGCAATTTCTTCAGCGGCTGGAATTTCTTCACCAGCCCTGGAACGAGCATGTTCTTCAGCAGGCTGAAAGTCATCAGCGGTGCTGGCATGTTCTTCAGCAGGCTGAGCAGAGTCTGCAGCCTGAAGATTTTCTTGTTGCGATGGGGCTGCAATATTTGTGAATTTCTTCGTTAGATTGACGAATCTTACTTTAGCTCCTTGCCAATCACATCAAAGTCATTGCTAAGGGCTTGAATTTCAGACTGAGCCTGGAGAAGTTCCTCAGGTGTCATTCTGACAACGTTTTTCTTCAAGAGCTTCTCCTTTCTGTATTGAGCTTTCTTGATCTCTCTTGCCTTTTCAAACTTCCATTTCTCTTCAGTGATGAAATGGGTCAACATATGACTTTGTCCAGGGGTCAGATGAAAATCAGGCATTGGGGTGTTTGGATCCTTGTGCCAGAGATCAATATAATCGAGGATTTTCCTCGGATCCAACAGCAGTGGCACAGACATGCCTTTGGCTCTAGCGGCCTTCACCTGTCTGTCTCTGATGATTTCTGCAAGTTCATCATCAGAAGGCACATGGAATGCAACCTGTTTCTTCTTTGGACTTGGCCGAGGACCTCGTCCAGCTGTTGCTTTGGTCTTCAACAGTGTGGGGCCTGATGAGGAAATTGGTGCAGCTGAGGAACTTGCCGAAACACCAGAGGCAATCGAGAAACCAGCAGTCCTTTGACATGTAGCCAGATGCACAGGAGCTGAGGACTTTGAAGGAGCTATTGAGGACTTTGGTGGTGCTGTAGCAGTGTGAGGAATTTGCCGTGAGGGCATTGTTGGCGAAGCACTTGGCTTACGAGCAGGCTTCTTTGGCATGGATTTCCTCGGTTTGACCGAGGCCTCAGTAGCAGTAGCAGTGGCAGAATCCTCATTGAATTTCTTCACTGCCTCCTTGGCTTGTCTTGCCAATTTAGCTTGGCGCTTAGCCCATTCTTCAGGAAAGTCCTCACCACATTTGATGCTTGTGGGGTCAGCTACTTGGCCAGGTGCCAATGGATCTCTTGGGCATGGAGGATTGAGGGCGAATTTTCTCATGTACTTTGGAGTCACATATCTGTGTTCCCTCCATTCCCTTGCCCATCTCCGTTCAATCCTCTGAATGCGCACCTTGCGCTGATTTTTGTTTTCTTTGCCAAATTTTGCTTCATCAGGTGTGCAATAGTCAGCATAAATTTCCTCAGGGATTTCAAACACAGTCATAACCTCAGGTTTCTTTCCTCCTTTCTGCGGCTTCTTACCGTCTGCCATATTCTTCAGTTGAGGAATTTGAACAATCGAGTTGTCTGAAGAAGTATGCAGTTTTTCTTCGAGGAACGCTGCAAATGAGTTAAGTTGATGAGAACCTAGTGATTCAGCAGCAGACATGAGTACCTGTGAACAGTGTACATGTGCGAGGAATTTGGAGAGGTCATATGCGTTCTGAGGAGGTTTTTCGAAAAGAACAAGTTTTGAGGAATTTGATCAGATGAACCTTGAGGAATTTCACTAAGCGTTCTTGTCTTAGGTTCCAGAGTTGTACAGATCGAAGATCCACACAATTAGGGAATCTTGAAGAAAATGATTGCTTAGAGAAACAGTTCAAGATCATATGATGTGTGGTGTTCATATGTGTGAAGATTTGAAGAATAAACACCTTTGAAGATTTTCAGGAAAGTTTGAGAATCAAAGTGAGTAATAAAAGTAACTTTTAATTACCCGAAGTGAAGAACACGACGAACTGAGAAGAACAGAAGTGAAGTTCATCAGGTTAGATCTCCCACGCCCTAACTTGGCAGAGGAAGACAGCTACGGCGGCGGCGGAGTGAAGATTACCGCGGTCGGCGTGAGTACGACGGCGACAAGGTCGAGGCAGCGAAGCTCTTCCTCACCGGCAACGATGGAGTAGTGGCGGCGCTAGGGTTTGAGGAGCTCGAGTGAGAGAGAGAACGGCCCAGCGAAGTAAATGAAGTGAGGAAGGGGAGAGGGGTATTTATAGACACGGTGAAAAACTGTTCGCCCGAAGATTTAGGACGAACGTGCCCCTGCCCTTTCTCCTTCACGCGACATGTGTCACCCACGTACTGTGTAGTTGAGATCGTGTACGATCGTGGGTGAAAAGAATAATGCATTGTGGGATGCGGAACGGTTTGAGCGGCCAAACCGAAAATTTGGATAAGATTTGTTTTAAAGTTTCGTTCGCAATTCCTTGAGCTGACAAGGACACAGTGAAGATTTTGAACGAGTTTCAAATAGAACGCATATGAAGAATTTGTGAATAGATTGGGTTGAGTATAGCATAGAGGGGGAAGGGCCCGATCACATTCACTTAGCAGAAAAATCAACTTGAAGAAATAGCTATAAGTGAATGCTGTAGAGGACATAAACTCATATAT
>NC_041383.1:547670069-547688687 GCF_002162155.2 Triticum dicoccoides
AATTGAAGATTTTCAACTTTTTGTGGTGGCGTGACCCACCGTATAAGAATGATGATTTCAGACACCGCGTACAATTGTCGTAGGGTTCTGAGAATCAAATTCTTCATTAATTTCTTCACACTTAGAGTGTTATTCTTCATTGATTGAAGAAAAACGTTTCTTCATGTGTTGCACATCTAAATCATCAATTTTGCATAAGTGTTAGGATGTGTGTCCTTTTTCAAAGAACATTCAAAGATTCTAAGATATTTAGCTCACACCGCAACTTGCTAAATCTCTTCTCATCCAAGGGCTTAGTGAAGATATCAGGTAGCTGTTCTTCAGTCTTCACGTGCTTGATGGAGATGTCGCCCTTCAACACATGATCACGAAGAAAATGATGACGAATCTGAATGTGCTTTGTCTTCGAGTGCTGAACTGGGTTGTGAGCAATCTTGATGGCACTCTCATTGTCGCAGAGGAGAGGCACATTCTTCACGTTGACGCCATAGTCCTTGAGTGTTTGCTTCATCCAAAGCAGTTGAGCACAGCAAGAGCCAACAGCAATGTATTCAGCTTCCGTAGTGGACAGTGATACACAGTTCTGTTTCTTCGAGGACCAACAGACCAAAGATCGTCCGAGGAAATGACAAGTGCCAGAAGTTGACTTGCGGTCCACACGATCACCAGCATAGTCAGAGTCAGAATATCCAATGAGATCAAAAGCAGAGCCCTTGGGGTACCATAATCCTAGTGTTGGTGTGTGAGCTAGATATCAAAGAATATGCTTCACAGCCTTATGGTGTGATTCCTTCGGTGCAGCTTGAAATCGGGCACACATGCAAACACTAAGCATTATATCTGGCCTAGATGCACATAAGTACAATAAAGAACCAATCATAGAGCGGTATACCTTGTGATCGAAGTCAATACCATTTTCATCAGTGCATAGATGGCCATTTGTGGGCATAGGAATTTTGACGCCTTTACAATCTTGCATGCCGAATTTCCTCAGTACATCTTTGAGGTATTTCTCCTGAGATATGAATATGCCATTGCGCTGTTGACGAATTTGAAGACCTAAGAAGAATTTCAACTCTCCCATCATAGACATTTGATATTCTTCACTCATCATATAGGAAAATTCATCACTATAACGTTGGTTAGTACAGCCAAAGATAATATCATCAACATATATTTGGCACACAAACAGTTCACCATCATAAGATTTAGTAAAGAGAGTAGGGTCGAGTGAACCGGGTGTGAAGCCATTCTTCACTAAGAATTCCTTCAATGTATCATACCACGCCCGAGGGGCTTGCTTGAGGCCATAGAGGGCCTTATTAAGTCTGAAGACTTTGTCAGGATTCTTTGGATCTTCAAAACCTGGGGGGTGAGCAACATATACTTCTTCCTCAAGCTTACCATTGAGGAATGCACTTTCACATCCGTTTGATATAATATGATATCATGATGGTTAGCATAAGCAAGTAATATGCGAATATCCTCAAGTCTAGCAACAGGTGCAAAAGTTTCATCGAAATCAATTCCTTCAACCTGTGTGTAGCCTTGAGCTACCAGTCGTGCCTTATTCCTCACCACAAGGCCATTTTCATCTTGCTTGTTGCGGTAGATCCACTTTGTGCCAATGATATTATGCTTGCAAGGATCTGGACGTTTGACCAGTTCCCAAACATTGTTGAGCTCGAACTGATGTAATTCTTCTTGCATAGCCTGAATCCACTCCGGCTCCAAAAATGCTTCATCTACCTTAGTGGGCTCTGTGATAGAGACAAAAGCATAGTGCCCACAAAAGTTAGATAAATGTGAAGCTTTTGAGCGTGTGAGAGGACCTGGTGCTCTAATGTCATCGATGATCTTCTCCACTTGCACTTCTTTTGCAACGCGAGGATGAGCTGGTTGTCGCTGAGGAGTTTGGTCAGCATTTTCTTCAGCACCATTTTCCTCAGCATTTTCTTCTGGTGTATCAGCTCGATGTTCTTCATGAACTGGAATGAATTCTTCAGCAAATTCTTCAGTAGGAATGACATCCTCAGTTGCCTTGAACTTGATGGAATCCTCAGGTGCTGGTTCATCTATCACAGAAGGTAGGTGCTCTCTTTGTGAGCCATTAGTTTCATCGAACCGCACATCTACAGTTTCAACAACCTTTTGAAGAACGTTGTTGAAGACTCTGTAGGTGTGCGAGTCCTTTCCGTAACCAAGCATAAAACCTTCATGTGCTTTCGGTGCAAATTTAGAATTGTGGTGAGGATCTCTAATCCAACATTTAGCACCGAAGACTTTGAAATAACTCACATTGGGTTTCTTGTCAGTGAGGAGTTCATAGGCCGTCTTCTTGAAGAATTTGTGAAGATATACTCTGTTGATGATGTGGCACGCAGTATCAATTGCATCAATCCAAAAACGATGAGGCGTTTTGTATTCATCAAGCATAGTGCGAGCCATCTCAACAAGAGTTCTGTTCTTGCGCTCCACGACGCGATTTTGCTGAGGAGTATAGGGAGCAGATAACTCATGAGTAATACCAAGTTCATCAAGATAGTCATCAAGACCGGAATTCTTGAACTCAGTTCCATTGTCACTTCTGATGTGCTTGATCTTCACACCAAAGTTGGTTGAAGCCCTCGAGGAAAAACGTTTGAAGACTTCCTGCACTTCATGTTTGTAAGTAACAATGTGTACCCATGTATATCGAGAGTAATCATCAACAATGACAAAACCATATAGAGATGCATCATTAGAGACTGCTGAGTAATGATTACGTTCGAAGAGGTCCATGTGAAGCAATTCAAATGGACGAGTAGTGGTCATGATAGTCTTTGCTGGATGCTTGGCCTTGGTCATTTTTCTAGCTTCACAGGCACCACACAAAGTGATCCTTGAGGAATTTGACATTCTCAATGCCAATGACATGCTTCTTCTTCACAAGCGTGTGCAAATTCCTCATGCCTGCGTGACCAAGTCGTTGATGCCATAGCCAGCCTTCTGAAGCTTTTGCCAGTAAGCATACAGCTGGTTGTGATCCTGTAGAGAAATCAACAATATACAGATCTTCTCTCCTAAAGCCTTCGAAGACTTTGGAATGGTCAGCTTCCATGATCACAACACAAAGATATCTTCCAAAGACAACAACCATATCGAGATCACAAAGCATTGAGATAGACATGAGGTTGTATCCTAAGGACTCGACAAGCATGACTTTGTCAATGTGTCGATCCTTTGAGATCGCAACCTTACCTAGACCCAATACCTGACTTTTGCCTTTGTCAGCGAAGATGATATGCTTCAGATGTGACGGTGATAAGGGAGCATCCATCAAAAGATTCTTGTCACCAGTCATGTGATTTGTACATCCACTATCGAGGACCCATTCAGTGGTTTTGGGTTGATCATCCTGCAGATGAATTAGTGTAAATTACAATCTCATATGCTTCATCAATGAAGAATATGATATCAAGTTCATCAGATGAATTTCATCAAGCAGTAAACAGATATAGCAGTAGGAGGACGTGTGAAATGAAAGTTCATTTCATCATGATTGGCCTGCGTCCTTTTAGGCAATTTTTTCAGGTCCCCAGCAAATTCTTCAGACGTTAAGGCACGTTTGGAGACCTGACCCTGCAGAAGAGATTAGTTCTTTTTCTTCACCACCCACATCTGAAGGGGTGGCAAAGAGTCCATCACTCTGCGAGCACCATATGAGAAAGGTGGGATAGAGGCCAATCCATTTCGTTTCACATAAGAGGGGTTAGGGTAAGCATATGAATAAGCAGAGAAATTCTTTGAGGACTTATGAACATAATGATTTGAAGAATAATGTGCATGTTCATAGCCCTTAGCTCTACCCTGCGAAATAGAGGGGTTAGCACGATAATGATCATATGAGGACTTTGATCCATTTGAGGAATTTGATCCATGTGAAGAATTAGGTCCACATGAAGAATTGGATCTGGGGTTCCTGTTCTTCACAGGTGGTGTCATGAGGACATTCACCTGAAGACTTTCAACATAACTTTTGGGAACCCAGATTTTCTTCATAGGGGAACCGTTCCTGCAGTTAGTCCCAACATATCTAGCAAATACTTCAACATTCTGATATTTGAATAATTTATAGTTGGAGTCAAATGACTCATCAGAAGAATGAGAAGATTCACATGTAAAGCCAGATAAGTTAGATGGATCAACTGGAGGTCCCTTTGCAGCAACCCATGAGGTTTTGGGGTACTACTCATGCTTCCAATATGTTCCATCAGTATTGAGTTTCCTCTCAAAGGCAATACCCTCTTTCCTAGGGTTTCTGTTGAGGATCTGCTTTTTGAGCACATCACAAAGAATCTGATGCCCTTTGAGGCTTTTGTACATGCCTGTCGTGTACAATTCCTTCAGCCCTGCATCGTCAGTGATACTAGCAATGTCCTCAGATGAGGAATTAGTGATAGCATAGGCAGGTGAAGAATTTGTAACAGTTGAAGCATTTGAACATTCAGGTGAAGAATTAGCAGATTCACGTTCAATGCACTTTAAGCATGGAGGAACAAATTCTTCCTGAGAAGCGCTGATTTGTTGAGCTAGTAATGAATCGCGCTCCTTCTGAAGATCTTCATAACTCACTCTTAGCTTCTCGAGATCTTGCTTTCTTTGAAGAAATTCATAAGAAAGTTTCTCATGATCAGATAAGAGAGTGTTATGATGACTTTGAAGGTTATCAAACTTAGACTGAAGTCTCTGAAGATTTTTAGTCAGGGCTTTAGTGCGATCCATTTCTTCACCCAACATATCATCACTCTTATCTAGCATGTTTTGAACCTTTTCCAAGGCATGTTGTTGTTTGGTGGCAATGCAAACAAGTTTGGTATAGCTAGGTTCAATATCATCATCAGATTCATCATCATCAGATTCACAGTCACTAAATTCAGATGAGGAGCATTCGGTTACCTCGACACCCTTTGCCATGAGACATGATGCAGAAGATGATGATTCTGGTTCGAAAGTCATTGTTTTGAGAGATTCCTTGAAGTCCTCAAACCAAGGATCATGACGGGTTCGATGACCTTCATAGACGTCGGAGATTCGGTCCCAGATAAGCTTTGCATTGCAAAGATGCATAATGAGCCTGAATTGATCTCTGGATAGGCAGGAACAGATGATATCCTTCGCCAAGATGTCAAGTCGAGTGTACTTGCGAATATCATCAGCGTCCGCCATCTTGCATAGATCAGTAAGACCAATCTTAGTGACGGTCCACAGCTCGCTGTTCATTGCCATGAGGCGATTCCTCATCATGGCCTTCCACTTGGGATAATCATGACCGTCAAAGATAGGGCATGTCACTTTCTTCATACCCATGGTCGACATAACTAAAACTCCAGGTGGTTAAACAAAAATCACACAGAACAAGGGAGTACCTAGCTCTGATACCAATTGAAAGTGCGTTATCTCGACTAGAGGGGGGTGAATAGGCGATTTTTATGAATTCTTCACTGAGGAATTTGCCGGTGAGGAAATTCCTTAGCGAAGAACTATTAGCAGCGGAATAAGTACTCAGAAGTAAGCATAACAGAATACAAGCATGGTCATCATGATGAAATGAAGACTAGCACAGAGTACAGAAAGCGTAATCACAGGATAACACAAGATGAAGACAAATAGACTGAAGAAATTGAACTGAGGAAATTGAGAAAGTCTTCAGTCAAAGTCTTCAAACACAGATATGGACAAACACTCAACACAGTAATGAGGAAATGAAAGGGTTGAGGAAATAGAACCAGTTAGGTTGGTGAAGACAATGATTTGGTAGACCAGTTCCAACTGCTGTCTCAGTTGTACGTCTGGTTGGAGCGGCTGAGTATTTAAACTCGAGGACACACAGTCCCGGACACCCAGTCGCTGAGCACGCAGCTCAGGACACCCAGTCCTCACCGTATTCTCCTTGAACTAAGGTCACACAGACCTCGTCTAATCACTCGTGGTAAGTCTTCAGGCGACTTCCAAACCTTCACAGACTTGGTCACTCGGCGATCCACAATTCCTCTTGGATGCTCTAGACCTTGACGCCTAACCGTCTGGAAGAAGCACAGTCTTCAAAGGTAACAAGCGTCGGATCCACGCAGGATCAATTTCTTAAGTGATGCTCAATCACTTTGGGTTTGTAGGGTTTGGTTTTGGGTTTTCCTCACTCGATGATTTTCACTCAAAGTCCTCGGAGGATGGGTTGCTCTCAAATGACAAGTGTCAAGTTCTCTCGGAGCAGCCAACCAGCTAGTGGTTGTAGGGGCGGCTATTTATAGCCTAGGGAGCAGCCCGACATGATAAGACATAAATGCCCCTCAATGATATGTCCGTTAGGTGGATACGATATTTTGGGACAGCTGGCGTGCAGCACAGCAACGGTCGGAAATTTGACTCTCAAATTCCTCAGGGCTATCATGTTCCTCACTGTGTAGGTAATTCGCACTGACGAATTCCTAACTCCTCAGTCAGAACAAATTCATCAGCGACCAGAAGAACTTTGTCTCTGTCACTAAAGAAAGTGACTGAACTGTATGAGATTTCCAAAGGCTTCACTCGAAGGGATTGGTAGGTGTAGGATTTTGAGTTGAGCATCACATGGAAAATTTTCCTTAGTATTTCCTCGACCCCCTTTAACAGTACGGTGTTTCCTTTGACTCAAGAAAGAGAAAATGAAACTACGAAAACAAAAGTCTTCACGCTTCATGTTCCACAAATGAATACCAAGTCTTCAAGGTCACACCAATTTCTTCACTTTCAAAGTCTTCAGAAAGGCTTCAGAATATCAAAGTCTTCAGTTGAAGAACTTCATTTTTAGGGGTCGACTTTCTCTGTAAATATCAAACTCCTCATAGACTTATAGACCTGTGTATACTCACAAACGCATTAGTCCCTTAACCTATAAGTCTTCAATACACCAAAATCACTAAGGGGCACTAGATGCACTTACAGCAGGGCTGAAGGAATTATATAAGACATGCATGTACAAAAGCCTCAAAGGGCATCAGACTCTTTGTGATGTGCTTAAAAAGCAGATCCTCAACAGAAACCCTAGGAAAGAGGGTATTGCCTTTGAGAGGAAACTCAATGCTGATGGAACATATTGGAAGCCTGAGTAGTACCCCAAAACCTCATGGGTTGTTGCAAAGGGACCTCCAGTTGATCCATCTAACTTATCTGGCTTTACATGTGAATCTCCTCATTCTTCTGATGAGTCATTTGACTCCAACTATAAACTGTTCAAAAATCAGAATGGTGAAGTATTTGCTAGATATGTTGGCACTAACTGCAGGAACGATTCCCCTATGAAGAAAATCTGGGTTCCCAAAAGTTATGTTGAAAGTCCTCAGGTGAATGTCCTCATGGCACCACCAGTGAAGAATAGGAACCCCAGATCAAACTCTTCATATGGACCAAATTCTTCATATGGATCCAAGTCCTCATACGGACAAAATTCCTCACGTAGATCAAATTCCACAAATGGATCAAAGTCCTCATATGAACATCATCGTGCTAACCCTTCTGCTTCGCAGGGTAGAGCTAAGGGCTATGAATATGCACATTATTCTTCAAATTATTATGTTCATAAGTCCTCGAAGAATTTCTCTGCTTATTCATATGCTTACCCTAACCCCTCTTATGTGAAGCGAAGTGGACTAGTTTCTATGCCACCTTTCTCATATGGTGCTCGCAGAGTGATGAATTCTTTGCCACCCCTTCAGATGTGGGTGGTGAAGAAAAAGAACTAACTTCTTCCGCAGGGTCAGATCTCCAGACGTGCTTTAACGTTTGAAGAATTTGCTGGGGGCCTGACAAACTGCGTGAAAGGACGCAGGTGAATAATGATGAAATGAACTTTCATTTCACACGTCCTCACACTGCTTATCTGTGCTATTGCTTGATGAAATTGAACTGATGAAATTGACGTCATATTCTTCACTGATGAAGTATATGAGTTCGTAAGATGCACTAATTCATCTGCAGGATGATCAGCCCAAAGCAAACGAGTGGATCCTCGATAGTGGATGTACAAATCACATGACTGGTGACAAGAACCTATTGATGGATACTCCCTTAACACCGTCACATCTGAAGCATATCATCTTCGCTGACAAAGGCAAAAGTCAGGTATTGGGTCTAGGTAAGGTTGCGATCTCAAAGGATCAACACATTGACAAAGTCATGCTTGTCGAGTCCTTAGGATACAACCTCATGTCTGTCTCAATGCTTTGTGATCTCGATATGGTTGTTGTCTTTGGAAGATATCGTTGTGTTGTGATCATGGAAGCTGACCATTCCAAAGTCTTCGAAGGCTTTAGGAGAGGAGATCTGTATATTGTTGATTTCTCTACAGGATCACAACCAGCTGTGTGCTTACTGGCAAAAGCTTCAGAAGGCTGGCTATGGCATCAACGACTTGGTCACGCAGGCATGAGGAATTTGCACACGCTTGTGAAGAAGAAGCATGTCATTGGCATTGAGAATGTCAAATTCCTCAAGGATCACTTGTGTGGTGCCTGTGAAGCTGGAAAAATGACCAAGGCCAAGCATCCAGCGAAGACTATCATGACCACTACTCGTCCATTCGAATTGCTTCACATGGACCTCTTTGGTCCTAATCATTACTCAGCAGTCACTAATGATGCATCTCTATATGGCTTTGTTATTGTTGATGATTACTCTCGTTACACATGGGTACACATTGTCACTTACAAACATGAAAGGAAGTCTTCAAACGACTTTCCTCGAGAGCTTCAACCAACTTTGGTGTGAAGATCAAGCACATCAGGAGTGACAATGGAACTGAGTTCAAGAATTCCGGTCTTAATGACTATCTTGATGAGCTTGGTATTACTCATGAGTTATCTGCTCCTTATACTCTTTAGCAAAATGGCGTCGTGGAGCGCAAGAACAGAACTCTTGTTGAGATGGCTCGCACTATGCTTGACGAATACAAAACACCTCGTCGTTTTTGGATTGATGCAATTGATACCGCGTGCCACATCATCAACAGAGTATATCTTCACAAATTCTTCAAGAAGACTGCCTATGAACTCCTCACTGACAAGAAACCCAATGTGAGTTATTTCAAAGTCTTCGGTGCTAAATGTTGGATTAGGGATCCTCATCACAATGCTAAATTCGCACCGAAAGCACATGAGGGTTTTATGCTTGGTTACGGAAAGGACTCGCACACCTACAGAGTCTTCAACAACGCTCTTCACAAGGTTGTTGAAACTGTAGATGTGCGGTTCGATGAAACTAATGGCTCGCAAAGAGAGCACCTACCTTCCGTGATAGATGAACCAGCACCTGAGGATTCTATCAAGTTCAAGGCTACTGAGGATGTCATTCCTACCGAAGAATCTACTAAGTAATTCATTCCAGAACGCGAAGATCATCGAGCTAATGTACCTGAGGAAAATGCTGAAGAAAATGGTGCTAAAGAAAATGCCGATCAAGTTCCTCGACGACAACTAGCTCATCCTCGCGTTGCAAAAGAAGTGCAAGTTGAAAAGATCATCGATGACATTGAAGCACCAGGTCCTCTCACCCGCTCAAAAGCTTCACATTTATCTAACTTTTGTGGGCACTATGCTTTTTTCTCCATCACAGAGCCCACTAAGGTAGATGACGCATTTCTAGAGCCTGAGTGGATTCAGGCCATGCAAGAAGAATTACATCAGTTCGAGCTCAACAATGTCTAGGAACTGGTGAAACGTCCAGATCCTCGCAAGCATAATATCATTGGCACAAAGTGGATCTACCGCAACAAGCAAGATGAAAATGGCCTTGTGGTGAGGAATAAGGCACGACTTGTAGCTCAAGGCTACACACAGGTTGAAGGAATTGATTTCGATGAAACTTTTGCACCTGTTGCTAGACTTGAGGCTATTCGCATATTACTTGCTTATGCTAACCATCATAATATCACTTTATATCAAATGGATGTGAAAAGTGCCTTCCTCAATGGTAAGCTTGAGGAAGAAGTATATGTTGCTCAACCCCCAGGTTTTGAAGATCCAAAGAATCTTGACAAAGTCTTCAGACTCAACAAGGCCCTCTATGGCCTCAAGCAGGCCCCTCGGGCGTGGTATGATACTTTGAAGGAATTCTTCATGAAGAATGGATTCACACCCGGTTCACTCGACCCTACTCTCTTTACTAAATCTTATGATGGTGAACTGTTTGTGTGCCAAATATACGTTGATGATATTATCTTTGGTTGTACTAACCAACGTTATAGTGATGAATTTGCCTATATGATGAGTGAAGAATATCAAATGTCTATGATGGGAGAGTTGAAATTCTTCTTAGGTCTTCAAATTCGTCAACAGCACAATGAAATATTCATATCTCAGGAGAAATACCTGAAGGATGTTCTAAGGAAGTTCGGCATGCAAGATTGCAAAGGAGTCAAAATTCCTATGCCCACAAATGGCCATCTATGCACTGATGAAAATGGTATTGACTTCGATCACAAGGTATACCGCTCCATGATTGGTTCTTTATTGTACTTATGTGCATCTAGGCTAGATATAATGCTTAGTGTTTGCATGTGTGCCCGATTTCAAGCTACACCGAAGGAATCACACCATAAGGCTGTGAAGCATATTCTTCGATATCTAGCTCACACACCAACACTAGGACTATGGTACCCCAAGGGCTCTACTTTTGATCTCATTGGATATTCTGACTCTGACTATGCTAGTGATCGTGTGGACCGCAAGTCAACATCTGGTACTTGTCATTTCCTCGGACGATCTTTGGTCTGTTGGTCCTCGAAGAAACAGAACTGTGTATCACTATCTACTGCGGAAGCTGAGTACATTGTTGCTGGTTCTTGCTGTGCTCAATTGCTGTGGATGAAGCAAACTCTCAAGGACTACAGCATCAACGTGAAGAATGTGCCTCTCTACTATGACAATGAGAGTGCCATCAAGATTGCTCACAACCTAGTTCAGCACTCGAAGACAAAGCACATTCAGATTCGTCATCATTTTCTTCGTGATCATGTGTTGAAGGGCGACATCTTTATTGCTCATGTGAAGACTGAAGAACAGCTAGCCGATATCTTCACAAAGCCCTTGGATGAGAAGAGATTTAGCAAGTTGCGATGTGAGCTAAATATCTTAGAGTCTTCGAATGTTCTTTGAAAAAGGACACTCATCCTAACACTTATGCAAAATTGATGACTTAGATGTGCAACACATGAAGAAACGTTTTTCTTCAATCAATGAAGAATAACACTCTAAGTGTGAAGAAATTAATGAAGAATTTGATTCTTAGAACCCAACGACAATTGTACGCGGTGTCTGAAATCATCATTCTTATACGGTGGGTCACGCCACCACCAAAGTTGAAAATCTTTATTTTTGAAATTCCTCAGTTTTGAAATTCTTCAGTTTTTTTTCAAATTCTTTAACTTTGCAAAATCTTCACTGTTTCCGTCGTTTTTCTTCATTGGCTATATATATATAAGTTTATGTCCTATACAGCATTCACTTATGGCTATTTCTTCAAGTTGCATTTTCTGCTAAGTGAATGTGATCGGACCCTTTCCCCTCTATGCTATACTCAACCCAATCTATTCACAAGTTCTTCATGTGCGTTCTATTTGAAACTCGTTCAAAATCTTCATTGTGTCCTTGTCAGCTGAAGAAATTGCGAACGAAACTTAAAATCTTATCTTATCCAAATTTTTGGTTTAGCCGCTCAAACCGTCCCGTATCCCACGATAGAATTATCTATTCACCCACGATCTCCACTTTTCTGTTCATGGGTGACACATGTCAAGCGAATGAGAAGGGTCAGGGGCACGTTCGTCCTAAATCTTCGGGCAAACAATTTTTCACTGCGACTATAAATACCCCCCTCACCCCTTCCTCACTTCCTTTACTCCGGTCGACCGCTCTCTCTATCACTCGAGCTTCTCAAACCCTAGCTCCGCCGCTACTCCATCGTCGCCGATGAGGAAGAGCTTCACTGCCTCGACCTCGTCGCCTTCGTACTTGTGCCGGTCGCGGAAATCTTCACTCCGCCGCTGCCGTAGTTGTCTTCCTCCGCCAAGTTAGGGCGTCGAAGATCTGAATTGACGAGCTTCAAATCTACACTTCTCAGTTCGTCGTGTTCTTCATCAGGGTAATTAAAAGTTACTTTTACTGCCCTCTTTGATTCAAATTTTCTCAACAATATCTTCAAAGGTGTTTTATTCTTCAAATCCTCACACACAAAACACCTCACTAGTCATCTGCTCTTGATTCGTTTCTCTAAGCATCATTTATCTTCAAGATTCCTCAATTGTGTGGATCTTCAATCTATACAACTCTGGAACCTAAGACAAAGAACGCTTAGTGAAATTCTTCAAGACTCATCTGGTCAAATTCCTCAAACTTGTTATTTTTGAAAACCTTCTGAGAACGCATATGACCTCTTCAAATTCCTCGCAACTATACTCTGTTCACAGGTACTCATGCCCGCTGCTGAATCACTAGGTTCTCATCAACTTAACTCATTTGCAGCGTTCCTCGAAGAAAAGTTACATACTTCTTCAGAGAATTCGATTGTTCAAATCCCTCAACTGAAGAATATGGCAGACGGTAAGAAACCACAGAAAGGAGGAAAGAGGCCTGAGGTCATGACTGCGTTTGAAATACCTGAGGACATCTATGCTGACTATTGCACACCTGATGAGGCTAAGTTCGGAAAGGAGAACAAAAATTAGCGCAAGGTGCGCATACAGAGGACTGAAAGGAGATGGGCAAGAGAATGGAGGGAGTACAGATATGTAAGTCCAAAGTATATGAAGAAATTCGCACTAAATCCTCCATGCCCAAGAGCTCCATTGGCACCTGGCCAAGAAGCTGACCCCACTAGCATCAAGCATGGTGAGGATTTCCCTGAAGAATGGGCCAAACGCCAAGCCAAGTTGGCAAGACAAGCCAAAGAAGCAGTGAGGAAATTCAATGAAGACTCTGCTACTTCTGCTGCCACCGAGGCCTCTGTCAGGCCTAGAAAATCAATGGCAAAGAAGCCCGCTCACAAGCCAAGTGCTTCACCAACTGTGCCCTGACGGCCAAGTTCCTCAGCAATGCCCTCACGGCCAGAATCTTCAAAGCCCTCACGGCCAGTTCCTCATGCTGCTCCTGCTCCTCCAAAGTCCTCAGCTCCTCCCCCAAAGTCCTCAGTTGCTCCGGCAAAGTCCTCAACACCTGTACATCTGGCCACGTGCCAAAGGACTGCAGGCATCTCTATTGCCTCTGGTGTCTTAGCGAGTTCCTCAGCTGCACCAAACTCTTCATCAGGCCCCACTCTGCTGAAGACAAAGGCAACAGCTGGTCGAGGTCCTCGGCCAAATCTGAAGAAGAAACAGGTTGCCTTCCAAGTGCCATTTGACGATGAAGCTGATGATGATGAACTTGCAGAATTCATCAGAGACAGGCAAGAAAGGGCCACTAGAGCCAAAGGCCCAAATGTGCCACTGCTTTTGGATCCAAAAGCGATCCTCGACTACATTGATCTCTGGCACAAGGACCCAAACACTCCTATGCTTGATTTTCATTTGACTCCTGGCCAAAGTCACATGCTGACCTATTTCATCACTGAAGAGAAATGGAAATTTGAGAAGGCTAGACATATCAAAAAGGCTCAATTCAGGAAAGAGAAGTTCCTGAGGAAAAACGTTGTCAAAATGACAACTAATGAACTCCTCAAGATCCAGTCTGAAATCAAAGCCCTCAGCGATGATTTCAATGCTTATTATGCTGATTGGCAAGGAGCCAAAGTCAGGTTCGTTAAACCGACTGAGAAGTTCACCGATGTTGCAGCCTCATCGCAACAAGAAATTCCTCAAGCTGAAGCCTCTACTTAGCAAACTGAAGAACATGCCAGCACCATTGATGACTTTCAGGCTGCTGATGAAAATGCTAGTTCTAGGGCTGATGACTCCATTCCAGCCGCTGAAGACATTGCCAGGGCATCCACTAGTGGTGCGCCTGAAGAAAATGAAGAAGTCAGGGCAACTGCATCAGTTGCGCCTGAGGAAATTCAAACAGATTCCTTAGCTCCTCCTGCGCCTACACCAACTCCTACCCTTCCATCTGCATCAGATGTGAGGAAGACCAAGGCTGCAGAGAAAGCTGCAGTGAAGAAAAGGAAAGCATCATCTGCTTCAGATTCTTCAGCTCCGAAGAAAATGAAGCCTATGACCAGCTCACTTGAAAATCCAATTGATGTTGTTCCGATTTCCACCCTGCCATCAAAGGACCTTGTTCCTTTTGGTGAAGAATATGTGATCCCTAGCAGATCTGATGAAGAAAATCATTCTGCTGCTTCGTCAGAGCAGATTGATGAAGAAATTGAAGTGGATGCGATCCCTTCAATGTCTGTTGCTTCCTCGCCAATGCCTCAATTCACAGCTGAAGAGGCTGGCGTTGAAGAAATTGAAGATGAAGACATGGATATTGGATGCACTACGCCTGTGATGAATGATGACTTTTGGGAAAGTCAGCATCCCAATTCTCCACTCTTCACCCCAATACAACAAATACCTCAGTCCCCTGCACCAACCATTCAAATGGGCTCTGAAGAAACTCATCCTACCTCGTCTGTGCATGAAGAAATTCCAGCCTCTAGTGCTGAAGAAACTGCTGCTGCTGATCCTTTGAACACGCAGACTGCCACTAAAGAGGAACCAGAAATTCCTCAGCCTGAAGAACCGGAGATTGCGATTCCTGAGGTTGTGATGCAACTCACTGACACTCCTCTACCCAAGCCAAAGGATCCATTCTCAAAGAAGCAAAAGTTTAAGGCTGAAGATTTCTTCAACGAGCATGTGTTCTTCATAGACTACAATCCCTATGATTCTGCACGCATAAGGAAGAGGCGTTTCTGGACTGCTAGTCAAGCCAATTTCTATTCCTCAGTGCTATTTAACAAAGACAAAGTCTTCGATCATGATCACATTCCTCACGTGGAGATGGAATCTCTGCCAGGCTTCGATCCAGTCCTCAGTGTTCTTCACGATGCTGGATTGCTGAATTTCTGCACTGACATCTGTGAATGGAATGAAGAACTCATTCTTAGATTCTATGCAACGCTGCACATCACAGGAAATTCTGAAGATGTGAACTCATGGGTGCTGGACTGGATGTCAGAAAATACTCACTACAAGGCACCAGCAACTGAATTGCTTCGTGCCCTCCCACTCAGTCCTCCCCTTGAAGGTGCTCATTGCATCTACAACGAACCTGAGCTTACAAATCATTACATGCAAGTGCTAATGAAGCCCTTGAAGCCAGGGCAAGCCCCTCGAACCAAATTCCTCATCAAGGAATTACTGTATGTGCCACGGACTGTCTATCGCATTCTGACAAAGACAATGAGTCCTATCAAAGGCCACGACTCAAATGATGAAGAAGTCGTTGGCATCATGAAGAATATGCTTTTCAATATCATTCATGGCGTTCCCGTCAATTTCCATGATTTCTTCATGAGGACTCTGGTGGATATTGCTATGTCATCATTTGAGTTGAAGCCTTACGCACCATGGATTATGAGGTTCATCAGGACAAGGTCTTCACTCAATTACAAGGCTGATACTCTGAACCACGACAGCTACTTGCCTCCAATTGAAGTCCTCAAACGGACATTTTCCTCAGTTGATGACAAAGGCAAGGCAACTGCTGTGATAAATGAAGGCATTCGTCCATTGGATGGTCAATTTCGCAAGGCTGCATCCTACTCCACCAATGATGACTCTGCCACACATGACTCTGCCGCCAACACCTCTGCCAAGCAAATTCCTCAAGCCACAGCACCCAGGGTGATGACTGATCGTGAGTTACTCCTCAGTCTTCATCAGAAAGTTGATCGCAATCATAAATGGGTCAAGCGTCAGTTTGGTTCAGTTCTTCACAACATGACCTCCACACACAATGCAGTGAAGAAAAACCACTACTACCTCCATGAAACCTTCAACCATACCCGGGCTGTTCTATCTCATGTCTACAACGCAGAAGATCTGAAGAGAATGGGTCTCAAGGAAGAATTTGACTGGTCTGCACCTCCACCGAAGAAATTCAAGAAGGTCAAGGTTCCTTCCTTGGTGGCCATCTCCTATTCTTCATCGCGCGACACTGATGAAAATGAAGACTTGGACGGCACTGCGGCAGGCCCTACTACGACAACCGACCCAAACAACGCCGACGCTCCTCCATCAACTTGATATTCTTCAGGGGCGTTAGTCCTCAGATTCAATCCTTTTGGTCATTCGATGACAAAGGGGGAGAAATCTGAGTTAGTCTTCAAGCGGGTCTATTATATGGGCGTTTTTTTGCTAAGTTATAACTCTCGCTCTTCTAAAACTTTTATTGGATCGAGTTGTAATCTTAAAACCGATGGTGCTCTGATACTTTTGATGCACTGTGCTTTGATACTTTTGATGCGTTATTCTGCATGCTTGTTCCTCGTTAATATTATTGCACGCATGCTAAATTTCTTCAGGCACCATATTTCATCATGCATTTCAAATTCTTCATATTATATGTCAAATGCATGTATGAATTACAAGATATAGGGGGAGATCTCCATGATTCAACTCTTCAAGTGCGCATTGCTTCAAAAGCAAATTTCTCACTATGCACATCTTTAGGGGGAGTTCTTCTATATCTTGCAATCAAACTCCTCAATATCAGTACTTACATTTCATATGTTTATCCCCGTTGAAAACTTAACCTATATTGTCATCAATCACCAAAAAGGGGGAGATTGTAAGTGCATCTAGTGCCCCTTAGTGATTTTGGTGTATTGGAGACTTATAGGTTAAGGGACTAATGTGTTTATGAGTGTACACACGTCTATAAATCTATGAGGAGTTTGATATTTACAGAGAAAGTCGACCCCCAAAAATGAATATCTTCGACTGAAGATTTTGGTATTCCTGAAGACTTTCATGAAGACTTTGAAAGTGAAGAAATTGATGTGTCCGTGAAGACTTGATATTCATGCAAGGAATATGAAGCTTGAAGACTTCGTTTTCATAATTTTGTTTTTCTCCTTCTTGAGTCATAGGAAACACCGTACTGTTAAAGGGGGTCGAGGAAATACTAAGGAAAAATTTCCATGTGATGCTCAACTCAAAATCCTACACCTACCAATCCCTTTGAGTGAAGCCATTGGAAATCTCATACAGTTCAGTCAATTTCTTCAGTGACAGAGACGAAGTTATTCTGGTCGTTGAGGAATTTGTTCTGACTGGGGAGTTAGGAATTCGCCAGTGCGGATTGCCTACACGGTGAGGAACATGATAGCCCTGAGGAATTTGAGAGTCAAAATTCCGACCGTTGTTGTGCTGCGCGCCAGCTATCCCAAAATATCTTATCCACTTAACGGTCATATCATCGAAGGGCATTTACGTCTTATCATGTCGGGCTGCTCCCTAGGCTATAAATAGCCGCCCCCTACAACCACTAGCTGGTTGGCTGCTCCGAGAGAAACTGACACTTGTCATTTGAGAGCAACCCATCCTCCGAGGACTTTGAGCGAAAATCATCGAGTGAGGAAAAACCCAAACCCAAACACCTACAAACCCAAAGTGATTGAGCATCACTGAAGAGATTGATCCTGCGTGGATCCGACGCTTGTTACCTTTGAAGACTGTGCTTCTTCCAGACGGTTAGGCGTCATGGTCTAGAGCATCCAAGAGGAATTGTGGATCGCCGAGTGACCGAAGTCTGTGAAGGTTTGGAAGTCGCCTGAAGACTTACCACGAGTGATTGGACGAGGTCTGTGTGACCTTAGTTCAAGGAGAATACAATGAGGACTTGGTGTCCTGAGCTGCGTGCTCAACGACTGGTTGTCCGGGACTGTGTGTCCTCGAGTTTAAATACTCAGCCGCTCCAACCAGACGTACAACTGAGACAGCAGTTGGAACTGGTCTACCAAATCATTGTCTTCACCAACCTTACTGGTTCTATTTCCTCAACTCTTTCATTTCTTCATTACTATGTTGAGTGATTGTTCATATCTGTGTTTGAAGACTTTGACTGAAGACTTTCTCAATTTCCTCAGTTCAATTTCTTCAGTCTGTTTGTCTTCATCTTGTGTTATCCTGTGTTTACGCTTTCTATACTCTGTGTTTGTATTCATTTCATCATGATGACTACGTGTGTATTCTGTCATGCTTACTTCTGAGTACTTATTCCGCTGCAAGTAGTTCTTCGCTAAGGAATTTTCTCACCGACAAATTCCTCAGTGAAGAATTCATAAAAATCGCCTATTCACCCCCCCTCTAGTCGATATAACACACTTTCACGGCAGGTCAAGTACCTCCTGCATCTTTATTAATGATGACCACAGATCGCTGGCCCACGCATCAGCAACGGCGGGCGTCCTTTTTTAGTCCGAGCGTGCGGGGGCGGTCATCATCCTCTTCCAGCCTCGCGTTCCCATCTAGCCACCCTTCAGCTTCCCTGTTGGCGACAAACCCTAGCCACCCTTGTGCGTGCCACCATGGGCTTCTTCACCGGCAAGAACAAGGGCAAGGCCCCCGCTGGCCCTTCGCGCGCGCACGCCCCGCCTCCGCTGGCGTCTGCCCGCCCGGCGAGG
>NC_041383.1:547689181-547725571 GCF_002162155.2 Triticum dicoccoides
ACGTCACACTACCACATGACTGACATTTGGATCCAAAGAAGATCCCAATGCTGGCGGTGCCGCGAACGGCGCGGGCGCACGTGGAGGAGGTGCGGCGCCGGCGGCAGTAGCTGACGTCGGAGCAGCGCCTCAACCCCATCTATGCATCAGACTCTTCCGATTGGGAGGTCTGGTTCACCCTCGAGCACGAGGAGCAGCGCCCCGCTCGGTGTCCAGCACGTGCGGGCTGGCACCCGCCGCCCCTCGTCGTCCGCGACGAGGACCAGGAGGAGGAGGCCGCCTACCAGGCAGTGCTGGCGGTTGCCCTTCATGAAAGCAAAGAGGAAGAGCAGCGCAAGGCGAAGGAGGATGAGGCAGCATACCAGTCGCGCATGTCGGAGGCCATCGCGCTCTCCGCTTCTGACGAGTGCGTCGTGCCGCCGTCCCCTGTCAAGCCCGAGCCAGCGCCGACCCTCGTCAAGCCCGAGCAGTACAAATGGGACGGAGTGGTGCACGAGTGGGTCAGCACGCCACCCGTCTGGCTTGGGGCGACGCCGGCGCAGGAGAAACTCTACGTCGAGCACTGGCGGCAACGCTGGCTGGCGGGGGAGCGCCACGAGGGCGAGCACCTCGAGCAGTGGCAGCACGAGGCGGAGGAGGAGGAGCGCCTGCCCGTGCTGCCCAACCGGTAGCGGTCAACCCGGCACCGGAGGACGTCGCCATAGCCTGGGAGACGGCGTTCTCCTGGGCTGGCCCGGCGCCAACGCTCGTCGACCTCACCAGCCCCGACGCTGATGACGATGCCTAGGGCAACACGTATCCTCCTCGTTTTTAGTTTTATTAAATGTGTTTAATAACTAATGTAATGCGGACTCTTGGACCCTAGCCGGCCCCAAAATTAACATTTTTAATTTCAAAATATTTGTGTTATTTATTTTTTCGTGCGCGAACTCAAAAATGGGTCAGGCCAGCGTTGGGTGCAAACGCCGATCCAAACACGAAAGCGGGATATAGGTGTGCTGGGCCAATTCAAACGGACAAAATCGGCGTCCAAGCCGGTTGGAGTTGCTCTTGCTTGCTCTCCCGGGAGGAATTTTTAGAGGACGGCTTCCACGGTCTGACTTGGATTGGATGGTTATTCCCGCGCGAAGAATCAACTCCCTGTTTCCACTACGGGTCGCCGACCTCCCCGGCCTCCAGACCAAGCATCTCCAAGCGATAAGGGCGCGATCACGCCGGCCAACCATCGCGCGCCACCTGTTCCCGTCCCGTCGCCGTCGCATCCCCAACCAGCCGCGTAACGACGCCGGCCTAATTTTTCCTACGACAACGACGACCACGTTACGGCCTCCTTTTTCTTCCCCGGAGCTTTCACGGCGCGTCGGGACGACGGGAACGCAGCGCGGGCACCCCCGCGCAGCACCGGACCCGGATAAGGCATGCGCTCGGTGGCACTGGCGAACAAACATGGCCCTGGCCCGCCGGGACAGCGACTTCCATGGCCCCGAGGGCGTCCACGTCCCCCGCTCGCCTCAAAACCCCGCGCGCCCCGGCCCGCACTCCGCCCTCCTCAGAAGCTCAAAGCCAACGGCCGAGAGGAAAAGCTTGGCTGAGAATCGCCTGGTCACTGCAGCCAGTCACGGTGGTGGCGCTGGTGCTAACTGGGCTTGTCGGACTGTGAGCGAGCAGTGAGCGCGTGCCATGGAGGGGGAGGAGAAGCCGGTGGTGGGCGGGGCCTACTGGGGCGTGGGCGCGAGGGCGTGCGACTCCTGCGCCACCGAGGCGGCCAGGCTCTTTTGCCGCGCCGACGCCGCGTTCCTCTGCGCCGGCTGCGACGCGCGCGCGCACGGCGCCGGGTCGCGCCACGCCCGGGTCTGGCTCTGCGAGGTCTGCGAGCACGCGCCCGCGGCCGTCACGTGCAAGGCCGACGCCGCCGTGCTCTGCGCCTCCTGCGACGCCGACATCCACGCCGCCAACCCGCTCGCGCGCCGGCACGAGCGCGTCCCCGTTGCGCCCTTCTTCGGCGCGGCCGCCGACGCGCACAAGCCTTTCGTGTCGTCGGGAGCCCAGGCCGCTGCCGAGGACGACGGGAGCAACGACGCCGAGGCGGCGTCGTGGCTGCTCCCCGAGCCCGATCACAAGGATGGCGCCAACGGTGCTACCGCCGACGTGTTCTTCGCGGATTCCGACCATTACCTCGACCTCGACTTCGCGCGGTCAATGGACGACATCAAGGCCATCAGCGTGCAGCTCAACGGCCAGCCCGAGATCGACCTCAACGGCGGCAACAAAGGCTTCTACTCCGACCACTCCATGAACCACAGCGTAAGGATCATTTCCAGTCTATGCACGAGCAAGGCCAAGGTGGAGCTGCCAGCGTTCTGACTTCTGATGGACATCTTGCTTGGTGACGGGACGCATGCAGGTATCCTCCTCTGAGGCGGCGGTGGTCCCGGACGCGGCGGCGGCGCCGGTGGTGAGCCGCGGGAGGGAGCGGGAGGCGCGGCTGATGCGTTACAGGGAGAAGCGCAAGAGCCGGCGGTTCGAGAAGACCATCCGGTACGCGTCCCGCAAGGCGTACGCCGAGACGCGGCCGCGCGTCAAGGGCCGGTTCGCCAAGCGCACCGGCACGGCGGACGCCGACGCCCTGGAGGAGCACGAGGAGATGTACTCCTCGGCCGCGGCCGCCGTCGCCGCGCTCATGGCGCCAGGCCCCGACCACGACTACGGCGTGGACGGCGTGGTGCCGACCTTGGTGTGATCGATCGGTCGCCGGCGCGTCCTTCCGGGCTGTAATTTTGTTGCATGCATGCACGCACGCACAGCTTCGTCTAGCATTTGATCACTCATCAATTGTATATTCATGATTACGCGGGAGCGATCCAGACTTCCGATCCAACCCCCTCCTTAATTTTGCCCGATCCATGTAATTTTTCACCTGTAGCATATCATCATCATCACGAGCTGGCTAATCTGCAACTACTCTACTCCACTTTTACTAATCCACTTGCTGCTATCGCTCGCATTACTGCTGCTTTAGGGCAGAACTTTCATGCCATTTTGCTATCACTGCAATCAACTTGCCTGTCACTTTGCTGCTGTCTTTGTTGCTGAAATTTGACGATCAGAAGAGATCCTGGTCTTTCTTTAATATACGCGGTGGTATATCTTTCGCCATTCCGCCACTGGTTAAGCTCTGAGATCTCGAATGGAAATGTCCGATGGCTGACATGCTTCCTTTGCCGAGTGCGTGATGGTGCAATCTTTCTCTCTCACGGGCTCAGGGCCTGGCCACCGTTGGTTGGCTGGCTAGCTTTAGCCGTGGAGCAAATGCGACAGTACCTCCTATAATGCTTTGGGAACCATCTTTTTCCAGTGGTGAGATTCGATGTTTTTCCCTTTCCACCGGTCAACCACAGGACAACAATTGTCACATCCGAGTTGCGCTATAGACTAGGATTTTGCTAGAGCATATTTTGAATTTTTATCACTAAGAACTTTAGCAAAATTGTCTCCCTCTTCCCTGTAAGAGCATCTACAGCTAGACTTCGCAAATTCGGCCCGTCAAAAGCCCGCGGGCGCATCCGGATGGCCCCTCATATTTTCTTCCGTGCATCCACATATCTCAAATCCGGACTCTCAAATCCATGCAAATACACGCATGTCGATCATGCAACACAATGTCACACGTAAATAGCAATTTTTGGTATCAAGCATAGATAGTGTTTACATAAAATTTATTTGAAGTGCCAAACTCAAGCATTGCCTCCTTGGTTGCCATTGTGGATCCACATGTGCTCCATAAGATCATTGAGTAGCTGCGTGTGCACCTGCTGATCTCGAAGATTGTGATGCATCTGCAGAAAGTTTATAAGCTGAGTCGGAGAGTTGCCGGACGTACCACGGTGGCATCCGGGCCGGCGACGACGTCCCCCGCGGCGAGGACGGGAGCGCTCTTCCGGAGCTGGCGGCGGAGAACCTCGGAGCGGCTGCGGAGCGGGCGCGGCGGCCGAGTGCGAGACGGACGACGCGGAGGAGGAAGAAGAGAGGAGATAGCAAATGAATCTGGTTAGTCTTCGGAGTGGATTTGGTGCAATTTGGGGTGGGGTCGGGCTGTCAGGTCCGATGTGGCGGGTGTGTCCGGACGTCCCTATATTCGCCCCATATTTGGACTGGATATAGGCGGTGCCGACCAGCCCGGGCGTTTGACGGCCATTTGAGAGGCTCATCTGGGTTAAAAAATCGTGACCGGGTGACCCGCCTTGATATATAAGACGGGTTTAAGAGGTCCGGTTGCAGATGCTCTAATCATAAGCTTCACTTCACGAATCAGGTGTAGAAGGTATCACAATCCATTTCTACACGAGAAACATGGCAACGGTATGCTTGGTTCGGCCACTCAAGCCCAACCTTATATTTAGAACCATCCCTCCGTATCAAAATCAAAATATGAAGTGTCAAAAGACATCTTGTATTTTGATACAGAGGTAATAGATGATATCCTGCACGTTGCGGCAGGGATTGGTTACAATATTTTTCGATGAAATTTAAATAAAAAAATAGATGTAATATATTATATTTAATCATTATATAGTTGTATATATATAATAGAATTAGTATTTTCCCATGCGTGTTGTGAGAAATATAATTAGTGTGATTCATGAGGTGGCATGTGTGTATGTTGAGAGAATTGAGATAGTGAGGACCAGGGACAAATTATTTAGGTATATAGGATACATTAGCACTTTTTTTATTATTTTTGAGAAAGAGGGGTCAACCCCTCTGTTTTCTTAGACAAAAGACTAAGTCCAGTCTTAAGAAAAGGCTCAGCCTAGTTCAATTTTGAATTATCAAAGACACGCAAAAACTTACAGGGACAACACAAACACAGAAAATATAAAAGAAGAATGAAAACAAAGATACAAAGTTCTAAGCAGAACAACTTAACGGCAATGGCAATAGCGAGCAAGAGCACACAACACCATTAACATCGATCACCGCCCACAACAACTAACCAACTAAGGCCATGGAGGAGGGCACCAATTGTTTTGGCCAACCCCTCTGGTTTCATTTAAAGAAACCACGGTCTTTCTAGATATAAACTACAATATGGGTAGAAACTAGAACGAAGATCACCAGCTAGACGAAGTCTAGACATCCAATGCAAGGCACAACCAGGCCATCGGTAAACTCTAGATAGTCCATCATAAGTAACTGTTGATAATATGCCCTAGAGGCAATAATAAAATAGTTATTATTATATTTCCTTGTTCATGATAATTGTCTATTGTTCATGCTATAATTGTATTAACCGGAAACCGTAATACATGTGTGAATACATAGACCACAACATGTCCCTAGTGAGCCTCTAGTTGACTAGCTCGTTGATCAATAGATGGTTGTGGTTTCCTGACCATAGACATTGGATGTCATTGATAACGGGATCACATCATTGGGAGAATGATGTGATGGACAAGACCCAATCCTAAGCACAACACAAGATCGAGTAGTTCGTTTGCTAGAGCTTTTCTAATGTCAAGTATCTTTTCCTTAGACCATGAGATTGTGCAAGTCCCGGATGCCGTAGGAATGCTTTGGGTCTATCAAACGTCACAACGTAACTGAGTGACTATAAAGGTGCACTATAGGTATCTCCGAAAGTGTCTATTGGGTTGGCACGAATCAAGACTGGGGTTTGTTACTCCGTATGACGGAGAGGTATCTCTGGGCCCACTCGGTAATGCATCATCATAATGAGCTCAATGTGACTAAGGAGTTAGTCACGGGATCATGTGTTACGAAACGAGTAAAGAGACTTGCCGGTAACGAGATTGAACAAGGTATAGGGATACCGACGATCGAATCTCGGGCAAGTAACATACCGATGGACAAAGGGAATTGTATACGGGATTGATTGAATCCCCGACATCGTGGTTCATTCGATGAGATCATCGTGGAACATGTGGGAGCCAATATGGGTATCCAGATCCCGCTATTGGTTATTGGCCGGAGAGATGTCTCGGTCATGTCTGCATGGTTCCCGAACTCGTAGGGTCTACATACTTAAGGTTCGGTGACGCTAGAGTTGTGATGGGAAATTGTATGTGGTTACCGAAAGTTGTTTGGAGTCCCGGATGAGATTCCGGACGCCACGAGGAGTTTCGGAATGGTCCAGAGGTGAAGATTTATATATGGGAAGTCCAGTTTCAGTCGTCGGAAGGTTTCGGGGGTTATCGGTATTGTACCGGGACCATTAAAAGGTGTCCGGGGGTCCACGGGGTGGGGCCACCTACCCCAGGGGACCAAGTGGGCTGAATATGGGTGGAACCAGCCTCCTAGTGGACTGGTGCGCCCCCCAAGGGCCCAAGGCGCCTAGGGTTGGAAACCCTAGGGGGTGGGGGCGCCTCCCACATGCTTGGGGGGGGGGCAAGTTTCCCCCTCCTGGTCGCCTCGCCCCTCTCATCTAGATGGATCTAGGGGGCCGTGTCGGTGTCAAAACCAGCAGATCTCGGGTAGGGGTCCCAAACTGTGCGTCTGAGGATCGAAGGTAACATGAGACAGGGGACATGATGTTTACCCATGTTCGGGCCCTCTTAATGGAGGTAATACCCTACTTCCTGCTTGATTGACTTTGATGAGTATAGACGTTACAAGAGTTGATCTACCTCGAGATCATAATGGCTAAACCCTAGATGTCCAGCCTGTATGTTTTGTTATGATGATTGCCTCTACGGACTAAACCCTCCGGTTTATATAGACACCGGAGGGGCCTAGGGTTGTACAGAGTCGGTTTACAAAGAAAGAAAACTTCATATCCGAACGCCAAGCTTGCCATCCACGCAAAGGAGAGTCCCATACAGACACGGGATGGGGGGGGGCTTCTATCTTGTATCTTCACATCCCATCAGTCCGGCCCATGTCACATAGCCCGGACGCCCAGGGACCCCCTAATCCAAGACTCCCTCAGTAGCCCCTGAACCAGGCTTCAATGACGATGTGTCTGGCGCGCAGATTGTCTTGGGCATTGCAAGGCGGGTTCCTCCTCCGAATACTTCAAAGCTGTTGAACAAGAGAACCATATCCAGCTCCGCATAATAGTTACAACCCGGAACCACAAGGGCGAAATACTTAAGCAAAATCAGTCATGTCTACTAACAGCTTTTCCGGCAAGACGTTATGTTCTAGCCTTATTACTATTCAGTACCGTTTTGCGGCCTCCTCCTGCGCGTTTCGAGGCGTGCCTTCCATTGACACAACTTGTCAAAGCAGAGATCGTGTCCCCTTATTGCGGGATTCCCATCAATACGGGTTTGGGTAATCCAACCGTGTCGTTCGCACGACCCCTTGGGAATAGGAGAGTTTTAAGGCTTGTGAGGGGGCGCTTGATATTTACTGCCTTTATAAGAGGATAAAGATCCATCTTTTTACCCCACGCCTTCTTCTTCCTCAACCCTTCCGTCCTTGAGCTCCAGCGCCCAAGTTTCAATCTTTTCCGCCCCCACCAAACACTCGAGCCATGTCCGGATCCGGCACGCAGGGCAAGTGGATGGCTTCCTCCGTTACTGAGAGGAATGTCAAGGAACTCCGGGAAGCGGGCTACTTGGCCATGGACATCGCGCATTGGCTTCCAGCCAAAAAGCAGATCGTCCCTACTCCAGAGCCTAATGAGAGGGTAGTGTTCATCCGCCACTCTCTCTGCGGACTAGGGTTTCCCCTCCATCCTTTCGTCCGCGGCCTCATGTTCTATTACGGGCTAGATTTCCATGATCTCGCCCCAAATTCCTTCCTCAAGATTTTGGCATTCATCATCGTGTGTGAAGCGTTCCTTCGCATCCCCCCCTCCCATTTCGGCCTATGGCTCAAGGTCTTCAATGTGAAGCCGAAAGTGGTCGGCGGTCAACATGCGGAATGTGGCGGCGCCATGGTGAGCAAGCTCCCCGACGTCACCTGGCCCAAGGGGGCCTTTGTGGAGACTGTGAAGGGATGGCAATAGGAGTGGTTCTATATCACGGAACCTCATGACGCCACATGGGCCGCCACTCCTAAGTTCAAGTCTGGGCCTCCAATGCGGCTTGCATCATGGACTAACAAAGCCCTGGATTGGGCGTTGTCCGACGAGGTGACGACACTGCAGACGCGCATCAAGAGCATGATAGAGAAGGACACCAGTCTCGCCGATGTGATCCAGGTGATGCTTTTTCACCGGATTCTCCCCTGCCAGGCAGGACTCTTCATATGTGGGAGTTCAATCTGGCCGGCCCTCGGACCCTGCAGCGATTCTTCGGCACGACGCATGAAGAGATCTGGAAGCTGGTTTTCAAGGCCCAGAAGTCGTGGTCGGAGACGACCAAAGACATCGGCCTCGACTGCACTCATCCGGCCACTCCAGTAAGTTTCATGATTTCCGAATATAACTTCGATTTGTAAACCCAAGGGGTATGCTGAGCTCTCCATTCTTCCCTCAAGGCTGGACAAAGAAGGCGGAGCGGATTCGATGTCCGGCTCCGTTACCCGAAGACCCAGTCATTCCCTTGCTAACGAAGATGCTGATCCCAGTGCCGTACGAGGCACCGGAGAAGAATGCCAAGAAGAAGGGCAAGGAGGCCAAAAGTGGCCTTCGCCGTAAAGGTGCTTCGGATGTGGTGTCCGAAGATACCGAAGTTCTCTCCTCCCACGAAGGAGATGAGGATCAGCATGCCGAGACCATCCCCCCATGGCGCCCCAGGGCGAAGCCCCTAGCCGAATCGTAAGTATTTGAAGATACTGCGCACATGTTTGGCCTTTTGCAAATTGTAGGATAACATATCATTTACGTATTTCAGTCCGGCCCGTGATCTCCCCCAACAATCGTCGTCTTCGGGGAACTCGTTGGCGCCGGAGATGATGGAGAGCGAAACGCCTCCGCGAACCTCTCCGCCACATGCCGCGGATGACACCGAGGTGTTGTCCCAAAGGACTTCTCCAGGCCAGGGAGAGGTGTGGAAGACCGTTGAAACGGCGCCAGAGGGTAATGCCTCGGCTGCCGAAAACATGGGGGGAACAATCCCCATGGAAACTGATGACGGTCAGGCCCCCAGCCAAATAAAGCTCCGGATACCCACATGGCTTCGGAGTCGAGCGAGCAGCCCCCTTTAAGGGAAGGGGGTGTGCCGACTCCACTAGCGACCTCTACCAATCTGGAGGCGCCGGATACATTGAGGGAAGCACTTCAGCGTGCTTCTGTTGTGGAGGAGCACCGTACCTTGATGGGTACGGTGGTTGAGATGGTTCAGTCTGCCAAAAGTGGATTGAACGAAGCTTTCGCTAGCCTGTTAACAGGCTTTGAGGTATGTGATATAATATGCTTAGCCGTTTTTCACACTGGAAGAATATGCCTGTACATAGATAGTAGCCCCTGAGACTCTGTTCGGTTCTTTGGAAAAAGGAGCCGGATAGAGGATCAAAATTCATAGGAGGTAACGCATTTAACTATTTTGACAAACATGCTTCACTATCGGCGGCTTCAGACAAGGACGCTAAAGTTTCCGAACTCCACCGGAAACTGAAGCTGGCTAATGATGAGATCGACCGTATTAACAAGCGGTTCGATGAGACCCAAGGTATGCTTTTAAAAGACCCCTTACAAGCCTAAATTATAGTGCAAACTCAGAGTTTACGCTCATGTTCTGCTATGTATATGATTGTAGGCAACGCGACCGAGGTTGAGGCCCTCAAGAGTGCCCTTGCCGAAGCCAAGGAGGAGGCGAAGGCAAGTAAAGCAGCCGCAGACAAAGCGGCTGTGGATGTAGAGGCCGAAAAGGTCGCCCGCCGTCAATATGAGGCGAGGGTGACCGAAGTGGAGCAAGCGCTCTAGGAGGCCGCCAATAAGTGTGAGTCCTTGGAGGAGAGGAACAAGGCCCAAGCGGCCGAACTCACCAAGGCTATTCAAGAGGCGAAGGAGGCGCAGACCGAGTCCCAGGCGGCTCGCGAGGAGATCAAGCAAGCCGAACAGATAGCGGCTAGTAAGCCTTTTCTTTTATAGAGTATATTTGGCGGTCGAAGATACACTTTGCTAAATCGACTATGCAGTGCTCCATACGCCTTTGCCGATCTCCCGAGGAGTGCTGCCGACGCCGCCCAGTATTTCCGGGCCCAAGAAGGGAACGCGACGGAGAAGCTCTTCTGGTCGTAGTACTTGGCGCCGGAGCGGCCAGCGCTACTGAACAACCAGATGATGTAGCTCGCGGAGCTGCATAGGATGTCTGGTTTGGCCATGAAGGACATCATAGTCCGGCTATGGCCAGCCGAACCTATTCCGAGCAGCTACTTCGGCCTGGTCAAGCGGCTGGGCGATGCCTTGCCCCGAGTTGAGCTGTCAAACGCTCGGCGTGCATAGAAGGTGCGCAAATGGCCTTTGCCCGTGTCAAGATGCACTTGGCAGAGATGAAGGCTGCTGTTGTAGCGGTTGAGGGTCCGTCCGGAGGCAAGGACCACCGCAAGCCGGAGCACTACTTCGAAGACGTCCTGGAGGGTGCCCGCTTGATAGAGGGCCAATGCTCAAAGGACATCATGTTCGAATAAATGTATCCGAAATGCTGAGACGATGTATTATAAACCAATGCTTTTGTAATATATTTATGTTGTTTATCTTTAAAGTGTTTTTCCTCCTGTGCGACTATTTTTATCACTGAGAGTTTGCCAGTCGTCGGCTTCCGCCCCCACATAGATACTACGGGGGTGCTCGAGATAGCACATAACCACACTTGACCCAATGTCTTGGTCCGTGAAGGAGGTGTTAGTGCGCCGAACCAGGCAATCAGACTATGCGGCTTTATCATTCTCACTCAGCCATAGGAGTTTGACAATGGGACTGTGAGATAGCCACTGGTGCGTGTGCAGCTATCCGAGCTTGGATGCCTTAAGCACATGACTGAAAAGAGCCAGTCCTTCATGTAACACGGGAGAAATCACTAGAGATTTAGTATGTCGCCGAATTGCTAACCAGCTCTCGCTGCATCATGACAGTTAGTTTTCAGCTTTCTCTACTAAGTTGTTTGACCGGATGAACCAGAAACACAATCACAGTAGTTCTCCCTTTACTTCCTTAGCCGAACGAGTGGAACGTAAGGCGGTAATCACAGGAGTCGGGCAACCCAATTATTGACCAAAGACATGATTCGGAGCCGATGCATATAGTGCCATATTCGAGACGCCGAAGCATACTATAAAAGTGTTTGGAATTTTTTTTGTTTGAAAAATATATGTGGCCGGATAGATCCCCTAGCGATTTGAATCGTGCCGAGGTGTATACATCAATCAGACGTAAAGAGGGGATACAGAGTATGAAATAAGCCCATAACAAATAGGGTTGGGCGAAACTGCTTCCATTATAGCCTGATTGATACATCAAAACATATTTTTACAGAGGATGCGATAAGCATCTAGGCTATGCCGAACAGAAGGGAAAGTTGTATACAGGTCCTAAGAAGAAAAAGATGATCTTGAAGATCCTTTGGACACTCTGTCGCACGTCTGCGCTGCTTTTCTCCTTGGTATATGATCCTTTGAGAGGATCCATGATTGAGTATACATAGGGAGACTAGAAAAGGGGCCTTTAGTATCATCCGAACAGTGATGTGGGTCTTAAAGAACCTGAAAAGAAAAAATAAGAAGAAAAAGAAAAGGATACGAGGGTCCGTATAGGGTCGAGATGTATCATGGACCTTGCTTTTGGTGTGCCTCCCTCCTTGCCCATAGTATTTCCAGTGCGTAGTTATGTACGCGTGGTACGCATGCCGCTATGAAGTTCGGGTTTTGACGGAGGCTGGATTGCTAATCTAGCTCTGGACGAGCTGGACTGTCATGCTGGAGGATAGACCGGACTCGTTTGACAGTGTTCAGGGGCTTGAATGCCGATATAGTATTCGGCTTAATGAGGCCACCATGTACTTCGGCTGCTAGGGCCGCGGTATGCTCCTTAGTGCGGAGGGAGCGCTCCATGTTTCCATTGACTGTTATGACGCCGCGTGGTCCGGGCATCTTGAGCTTCAGATAAGCATAGAGCGGGACCGCATTGAAACGGGCAAACACGGTTCGTCCAAGCAGTGTGTGATAGCCACTGCGGAAGGGGACGATGTCGAAGATCAGGTCTTCGCTTCGGAAATTATCCAATGAGCCAAAGACTGCTTCCAGCGTTATGGAACCTGTGCAGCAGGCCTCTACGCCTTTAAAGGTGGTTTTAGTGGGCTTGATCCTTGACGGATCAATGCCCATTTTGCGGACAGTGTCCTGATAGAGCAGGTTAAGACTGCTAGCGTCGTCCATAAGGACTCGCGTGAGATGGAATCCGTCGATAATTGGATCGAGGACCAATTCCGCCGAACCTCCATGACGAATACTGGTCGGATGGTCTCTGCAATCAAAGGTGACCGGGCAAGCCGACCATGGGTTGAATTTCGGGGCGACTGGCTCTATGGCGTAGACGTACCTGAGTGTGCGCTTGCGCTCCCGCTTGGGGATATGAGTGACATAGATCACATTCACTGTTTTTATCTCGGGGGGAAATTTCTTCTGTCCCCCCGTGTTCGTTGGACGAGGCTCTTCATCATCGTCCTTGCTAGGCGTCCCTTTCCCCTTATGTTCGGTATTTATCTTACCGGCCTGTTTAAAGACCCAACATTTTCTGTTGGTATGATTGGCAGGCTTGTCTGGGGTGCCATGGATCTGGCAAGGCCGATCCAGTATTCGGTCCAAACTGGATGGACCCCCATCTTTGTTTCCATTGAATGGCTTCTTCCGCTGATTAGGTTTAGAGCCACTAAATCCGGCATTGACCATCGTGTCTTCGCTATCTTCATTGTTGCTTCAATGCTTGTGTTTATTGCGACGTGGCCTGTCGTTGCCATCTCTAGCCTTGGAGGTGCCAGGGTCACTGGTGATGTTCCTTCTACGAGCTAGCCAACTATCTTCTCCCATGCAAAAGCGGGTCATGCGTGCGGTGAGAGCTGCCATGGACTTCGGTTTTTCTTCATCGAGGTGTCGGGCAAGCCACTCGTCCCGGACGCTTTGTTTGAAGGCCGCGAGGGCTTCGGCGTCCGAACAGTCGACAATTTGGTTCTTTTTAATTAAGAACCTGGTCCAGAGCTTCTGGGCTGACTCTCTGGGTTGCTGGACTATGTGACTAAGGTCATCGGCATCTGGAGGCCGTACATAGGTACCTTGGAAGTTATCTCTAAAGGCATCTTCCAAATCTTCCTAACTACCAATAGAATATTCCGGGAGGCTGTTTAACTAGTGTCGTGCTGTTCCTTTTAGTTTTAGGGGGAGGTACTTGATGGCGTGGAGATCGTCACCGCGAGCCATGTGGATGTGGAGAAGAAAATCCTCGATCCATACTGCGGGATCTGTCGTTCCATCATATGATTCAATGTTCACGGGTTTAAACTCTTCTAGGAATTGGTGCTCCATTACCTCATCGGTAAAGCATAAGGGGTGTGTGGCGCCTCTGTATTGGGCGACGTCACGGCGCAGTTTGGATGACGTCCGTATGCTGTTTTTGGCCCGGGTGCAGTTATGCCTATCGCGCGGGCCCTGATGGCTGTCGTCTCGCGTTGGGGCATGATACGTCTCCAACGTATCTATAATTTTTTATTGTTCTATGTTGTTTGATTATCAATCTTGGATGTTTTATAATCATTTTATATCATTTTTTGGTACTAACCTATTGACATAGTGACAAGTGCTAGTTGATGTTTTTTCCATGTTTTTTACATCGCAGAAAATCAATATCAGACGGAGTCCAAATGCCACGAAACTCCATGATGTTTTTTATGGGCCATAAGGAATACAACGGGCCCTGGCTGCGCCTGGGGGGTGCCCTGAGGGGGGCACAACCCACCAGGGCGCGCCAGGAGGCCCAGGCGCGCCCTGGCCGGTTGTGCCCACCTCGGGTGCCCCCAGACTGCCTCTTTGCTCTATGAATACCCCAATATTCCAGAAACCCTAAAGGCATCGACAAAATAATCATCCGGCCGCCGTAGAGTCCAGAACCACGAGATCCAATCTAGACACCATCTCGGATGGGGTTCACCACCTCCATTGGTGCCTCTCCGATGATGCATGAGTAGTTCTTTGTAGACCTTCGGGTCCGTAGTTAGTAGCTAGATGGATTTCTCTCTCTCGCTGAATTCTCAATACAATGGTCTCTTGGAGATCCATATGATGTAACTCTTTTGCGGTGTGTTTGTTGGGATCTGATGAACTTCGAGTTTATGATCAATTATATCTTTTTATATGCATGAAATTTATTTGAGTTTCTTTGATCTATTATATGCATGATCTCTTATAGCCTCGCATTTATTCTACGATATTTGGGTTTTGTTTGGCCAACTTGATCTATTTATCTTGCAATGGGAAGAGGTGCTTTGTAGTGGGTTCGATATTACGGTGCTTGATCCCAGTGACAAAAAGGGAAATGACACGTATGTATTGTTGCTACTAAGGATAAAATGATGGGGTCTATCTCTACATAGATAGACCCTGTCTACATCATGTCATCATTCTTATTGCATTACTCTGTTTCTCCATGAACTTAATACACTAGATGCATGCTGGATAGCGGTCGATGTGTGGAGTAATAGTAGTAGATGCAGGCAGGAGTCGGTCTACTAAGCTTGGACGTCATGCCTATATAATGATCATTGCCTGGATATCGTCATGATTATTTGAAGTTCTATCAATTGCCCAACAATAATTTTTTTACCCACCATTTGCTATTTTTCTCGAGAGAAGCCACTAGTGAAACCTGCAGCCCCCGGGTCTTCTTTCTCATATATTTGCCTTTGCGATCTACTTTTTCCTTGCATTTATTTTCAGATCTATTAAACAAAAAAAATACAAAAATACCTTGGTGTAATTTATTCTTATTTATTTTATTTGGCATTCGATCTATCAATCTACTACAAATTTACCTCGCGTCCTTTGCCTATCTTGAGGCGCCATACCCCGGAAGGGATTGACAACCCCTTTAACATGTCGGGTTGTGAGGATTTCTTATCTGTGTGCAGGGGCTGTTTACGTTGTGTTGCTTGGTTCTCCTACTGGTTCGATAACCTTGGTTTCATATCTGAGGGAAATACCTACCGCCGTTGTGCTGCATCATCCCTCCTCTTTGGGGAAATACCGACGTAGCTTCAAGCGACATCAAAAGGAATTTCTAGCGCCATTGCCGGGGAGGATCTTCAACATATACCAGGTTCTTAATCACAAATCTCATCTCCTTGCAATTTACATTATTTGCTATTTGCCTCTCGTTTTCCTCTCCCCCACTTCACAAAAAATTGCCATTTTATTCGCCTCTCTTTTCCGTTCACAGTTTTCTTGTCAGATCTATCCTTTGCTTGCAATCATGAGTGATTTCGGTATGGCACCAACAAATGATGGCCTAACTCCTAAATTTGGACGTACAGGCAATGTGGATGCTAAAACTTTTATCTTGGGGCAAGGGAACGTTATGGGAAAAGAACGTATCCAAGAATTTTTCAATTGTGTTGGGAATCTAAGTCTTGATGACGCTCCTATACTTTAAACTACTAGATCTTATGCGGATGCTATTTCAGCACTAGTTCTAAAACTTGAAAGTAAATTTATTCGTACCCATCCTACTTTGCAAAGATTGTTTTTTGAGCATCCCGACATAAAGAATCCTAGAGCCAGAAAGTTGGCCACTCTCGTTCTTATGAATGAGTTTGACTACATAATACGAGAAGCTAGGGAAATCTTTGATTTTTATGGTATGAATCATGAAAAACCTGTGATAGATGAATTTCTTTACAATAGTGACTATGCACTAAGGCATTTGCTTGGGGAAAATAATATCTTTGATGAGAATCTTAAAAAGGAAGTCCCCGTTCTAGATATAATCCAACAAGTTTTTAATAATGTTAATCAACACTACTCTTGGATTGTTGCGAGAAATCAAAGGGGTTATGATGAAAACCAACTAAGGAATGCTAAAGTTTCCATGGATAATATGTTTTATGTTGTGTTTACAAAACCCCATGATGAAAACACCTCTAAGAAAATTAAGAAGAAAAAGGATGACAAAACTTAGATCCTTGCTTTATGCCTAGCTAAGGGCGTAAAACTATAGCGCTTCTTGGGAGGCAACCCAATGAATAAATTTTATTTTTGCTTTTTGCTTTCTGTTCTTGAGTGTTAGCACAATTATGGTACTGTTATGATTGTGTTCTTTGTGTCCTAATTAGTGTTTGTGTAAAGTAAAGCCTTTAGGATCTTCTTGGGTGATAGTTGTTTGATCTTGCGGAAAAAGACAGAAACTTTGCACTCACAAAAATAATTTTCATAAATCACATAAAAGTGATTTTCCCTGATTCCTTTTGCATAAAATTAATACAAAAATTACCCTGGCCTTCCTAATTTGGTAGAATTTTTGGAGTTCCATAAGTATTCAAACAAATCAGATTGCTACAGACTGTCCTGTTTTGACAGATTCTGTTTTCTTTGTGTTGTGTGCTTATTTTGATGGCTCTATGGTTTTCTTTGATGAGTTTTTGCCATAGAAAAGTTGGAATACAGTAGATATAATACAAAAACAAAATAAGAATTGGTTTGATACAACACTTATAGTAGTGATTTATTTCTCTTACACTAACGGATCTCACGAAGGTTTTGTTGAGTTTTGTGTGATTGAAGTTTTCATGTTTTGGGTTATCTTACGATGGATGAAGGAAGGATAGAAGAGCCTAAGCTTGGGGATGCCCCGGAATCCCAAGCTATTATCCAAAACTGAGCAACCAAATAAGCTTGGGTATGCCCCCGAGTGGCATCCCCGCTTTCTTCCAACAACTATCGGTATTTTACTTGAAGCTATATTTTTATTCGTCACATGATATGTGTTTTGCTTGGAGCGTCTTGTATGATATGAGTCTTTGCTTGTTTTATTTTGTGTTTTAAGTCATCAATCCTTGCTGGACAGGCTTACTTGAGACAGCCAAAATTATGTCATGACTTGTTAGAATTACTCTTTATGCTTCACTTAAATTTTTTTATGAGCAATGGACTTGCTCTAGTGCTTCACTTATATCTTTTTGAGCATGGTGTGCTTAGTATTTTTGAAGAAATTCTCTCTTGCTTCACTTAAATTTATTTGAGAGTTACTAATTTTTTAAATAAATTCTCTCTTGCTTCACTTAAATTATTTTGAGAGAATGAAGAAAAATTATGCTCATGATCTTCACTTATATTTGTTTGAGCTTATGAAAAGCAACACATGAAAATTAGTCCTGAAGTGATAGATATCCAAGAAGGATATAATAAAAACTTTCATGAAGATCATTGGACAAAATAAACTTGGTTTTTAGTAATAGTTTTGTGATATGATGGTGTGATATGTGAGTTATGTTGATGAGTAATTATGCTTTAGTAAGAATATTGGTGTTAAGGTTTATGATTCCCTATGCAAGTACGAAAGTCAATAGTCATGCAATGAAATTATATCCTACTTGTGGTGCATTATTCGGTGTTATTTATGCTTAATGCTTGCTTACGAGATTATCTGTTTCTTGGTTGGTCGCTTCTCAATCTTTTGCTAGCCTTCAATTTGCACCAAGTATGATCTCTACTTGTGCATCCGAAATCCTTTAAACCAGTTTTGCCACATGAGTCCACTATATCTACCTATATGTGGTATTATTTTGCCGTTCTAAGCAAATTTGCATGTGCCATCTCTAATTTTCAAAATAAACTTCTCTTTTGTGTGTTTGTTTCGCTCGCGGAGCGGTGAGGGGTGGCTAATATTTTCCATGCTGGATGTGTTATTCTCACAATGAGTGTTTATTCACTTGTCATTGTACAAGAGTAAGGCAAAGGTCTTAGGGATGCCCAGTCCTGAAATGCAAAAATGAATTTACTTTATGTTGTCAAATAATAAATTCCTTGGAAAGTGTTGGTATGGAGGGCACCCATGGATACGGTTAGCCATGGAAAGTGAAAGTATGGTGGAAAAAGGAATAAACTTTATTTTCTGTTTGGGAACCGCCTATGATATATCTAGCATGGAAAGTGTTGGGAACTCTAAGTCGTTTTCGTTGGTGGGATGGATACACCTCCCAAAATGTTTTTATCTCTAATGTTTTGCTTTGAGCTATGGCACCTCTACAAATCCCCACTTCCCTCTGCGAAGGGTCTTTCTTTTACTTTATGCAATTTTTATTTTGAATTTGAGTCTCCATCTTTTCTCATAAAAAGCACCAACAAGGAGGCAAGATGATCGTACTTAAGTATTGGGTAGCTAATATTCGAGTGTGTTTCATGAATGGATCAATGTTTGAGCATGATGGGCTAGGGATAAATTATTTTAGCGTTGATATTTTGAAAGACATGGTTGCTTGTTGATATGCTTGAGTATCTAAATTATTATGTCAAAACTACACTATAGCTTTCAATCACATAAAATTCCAATTGTCCATGCTATAAAGAAAAGAATATGATATGACATGTTAGGCAGCATTCCACATCAAAAATTCTGTTTTTATCACTTACCTACTCGAGGACGAGTAGGAGTTAAGCTTGGGGATGCTGATACGTCTCCAACGTATCTATAATTTTTGATTGTTCCATGTTGTTTTATTATCAATCTTGGATGTTTTATAATCATTTTATAGTCATTTTTATCTTTTTTTGGTACTAACCTATTTACATAGTGCCAAGTGCCAGTTGCTGTTTTTTCCATGTTTTTTACATCGCGGAAAATCAATATCAGTCCAAATGCCACGAAACTCCATGATGATTTTTATGGGCCAGAAGGAACACAACGGGCCCTGGCTGCGCCTGGGGGGTGCCCCGAGGGCGGCACAACCCACCAGGGCGCGCCAGGAGGCCCAGACGCGCCCTTGTGGGTTGTGCCCACCTTGGGTGCCCCCCGAACCGCCTCTTTGCTCTATAAATAACCCAATATTCCAGAAACCCTAAAGGCATCGACGAAATATTCATCTAGCCGCCTTAGAGTCCAGAACCACCAGATCCAATCTAGACACCATCTCCGATGGGGTTCACCACCTCCATTAGTGCCTCTCCGATGATGCGTGAGTAGTTCTTTGTAGATCTTCGGGTCCGTAGTTAGTAGCTAGATGGCTTTCTCTCTCTCGCTGAATTCTCAATACAATGGTCTCTTGGAGATCCATATGATGTAACTCTTTTGCGGTGTGTTTGTTGGGATCTGATGAACTTCGAGTTTATGATCAGTTATATCTTTTTATATCCATGAAAGTTATTTGAGTTTCTTTGATCTCTTGTATGCATGATCTCTTATAGCCTCGTATTTCTTCTCCGGTATTTGGGTTTTGTTTGGCCAACTTGATCTATTTATCTTGCAATGGGAAGAGGTGCTTTGTAGTGGGTTCGATCTTACGGTGCTTGATCCGAGTGACAGAAAGGGAAACGACATGTATGTATCGTTGCTACTAAGGATAAAACGATGGGGTCTATCTCTACATAGATAGATCTTGTCTACATCATGTCATCGTTCTTATTGCATTACTCCGTTTCTCCATGAACTTAATATACTAGATGCATGCTGGATGGCGGTTGATGTGTGGAGTAATAGTAGTAGATGTAGGCAGGAGTCGGTCTTCCAATCTTGGGTGTGATGCCTATATAATGATCATTGCCTGGATATCGTCATGATTATTTGAAGTTCTATCAATTGCCCAACCGTAATTTGTTTACCCACCGTTTGCTATTTTTCTCAAGAGAAGCCACTAGTGAAACCCGCGGCCCCGGGTCTTCTTTCTCATATATTTGCCTTTGCAATTTACTTTTTCCTTGCATTTATTTTCAGATCTATTAAACAAAAAAAAATACAAAAATACCTTGCTGCAATTTATTCTTATTTATTTTATTTGGCGTTCGATCTATCAACCTACTACAAATTAACCTCACGTCCTTTGCCTATCTTGAGGCGCCTTACCCCGGAAGGGATTGACAACCCCTTTAACACGTCGGGTTGCGAGGATTTGTTATCTGTGTGCAGGGATTGTTTACGTTGTGTTGCTTGGTTCTCCTACTGGTTCGATAACCTTGGTTTCATATCTGAGGGAAATACCTACCGTCGTTGTGCTGCATCATCCCTTCCTCTTTGGGGAAATACTGGCGTAGCTTCAAGCGACATCAGGCCACGCCCCCTTGATCTATAGATTGATCTGACTTGGCCTACTCTATTGTCGAGGTTTTGTCGTAAGTCGTAGGTGCATCCTGGAGCCGCTGTCTCTTTGCCTTTATGGCGAGGTAGTGCGGGTTGGTTTTTGGCATGTGTGGCCGCTCTATCCCGTCCGCGCGGTGGTCGGTCAGGCTCGTCAGCAGGTTTATACTTTGGCGGTATTGGCTCAAGGGCCTTCTTCGTCAAATTGTGGTAGCAGCTTGCGCTTTGGATAGCTCTTTGTTGGGCGTTCGAGGCCTTATTCTTCAGCTGCCAGGACTTTAGTCCATCTATCATTGAGCGTATCTTGTTCGGCTTGAAGCTACTGCTGCTTCTTTTTTAAGCTTCTCGCTATAGCGATTAGCTCGCACTTAAAGCGCTCCTGCTCGAGGGATTCCTCTGGCACGATGAAGTCTGCATCGCCGAGGCTCACATCATCCTCGGAGATCAGTAGATAGTTACTATCCTCCGAGTCCTCGTTCCCGACTGGATCATCGGGGTTAACCTGCCCCTCCCCCCAATCATCCTGTTCGGATGTTGGCTCGACGGGGGCTTCGTGGTCTTCGGCATTCTCCGGAGTGTTATCATCTCCGGTGCCGGTATTGCTGTCTTTTTCGTGACGCGATTTTGAGCGGCACCGCTGACGTCGACGCTTTGAAGGTGCTTCAGCAGGCTTGTCCTCAACCGGATCCTTCCTGCCGTCATCGTCGTCCTCTTTGGGTGCGTCCACCATATACACGTCATATGTGGACGTGGCCGTCCAACGTCCGGTAAACGGTGGGTCTTGGCCTTGTTCATCTCCGACATCATCGTCCATGCCGTCGATGTCTTTAGAGGCGTAATACAGCATGTCGGTTAAGTCTTCGACAGTGGCTATGAAGTGGGTGGTGGGTGGGACGTAAAATTCCTCGCTCTCAGCCCCTAGTCTGGGCTGGGCATAGTTCGGAAGTGATTTCTCTATAATAGCGAGGGATCGCATTAAGTCCAAAGCCTCATTTAGGAGCGAGGTTTGGATGGGGAAACGAGAGTCTGCGGGTCTGGCCAGGGTGAAAGCCTCCTGGCCCTGCCTACTTGGTGCGGACTTCGAAAGTTCGGATCTGGAGTCCGGGGGCAAATCCGACCTTTCAATGATAGGGGGAACCTGGATTAATTCCGAGTTTGCCGTGGACACAATTGTCTCCGGATCCTCGATAATGTGGTCTGCAATGGAGAGTCCGATTGGCTCCGCACTCCAATATTCGGACCTGATGGTTTGCTCTGGATCTAAGGCCAGAGCGATGGTCGGGGCCACGAACCCTTCGAAGATCAAGTCTCCTCGGATATCAGCGACATAGTTTAGATTCCCGAAACTGATCTGGTGACTAGGGGCGTAGCTGTCGATCTTCTCAAGGTGGCCAATCGAGTTGGCACGCAGTGTGAAGCCGCCGAATACGAAAATTTGTCTGGGGAGGAAAGTCTCCCCCGAAACAGCATCATCGTAGATGATCGATCGAGCCATCGAACCTTCTGTTGACGGCAAAGTGGAACTCTCAATGAAAGCACCAATGTCGGTGTCAAAACCATCATATCTCAGGTATGGAGTCCTGAACTATGCGTCTGAGGTTCGAACGTAACAGGAGACAGGGGACACGATGTTTACCCAAGTTCGAGCCCTCTTAATGGAGGTAATACCCTACTTCCTGCTTGATTGACTTTGATGAGTATAGAGGTTACAAGAGTTGATCTACCTCGAGATCATAATGGCTAAACCCTAGATTTCCAGCCTATATGTTTTGTTATGATGATTGCCTCTACGGACTAAACCCTCTGGTTTATATAGACACCAGAGGGGCCTAGGGTTGTACAGAGTCGGTTTACAGAGAAAGGAAACTTCATATCCGAACGCCAAGCTTTCCATCCACGCAAAGGAGAGTCCCGTACGGACACGGGGGGAAGGCCTTCTATCTTGTATCTTCATGGCCCATCAGTCCGACCCATGTCACATAGCCGGGACGCCCGGGGACCCCCTAATCCAAGACTCCCTCAGGCCGGCTGATGAGGTTATGTACCTAGGGTAGGGTCATGGACCTATCTAGGATACCATACCCAAGGACACCCTTAGAAGAAGCTACCTTCCAGTCGACCAAGAGGGACTTCACTTGACGAACTCAAGGACACTCGACGATGAAGATAGCCACTCGACCATGAAGCTAACCACTCGACGGCCAGGAGACCTAAAGTCACTCAGCACACAACGGTCTGTCATTAAGTAGCTTTAATAGTCTTCATGGCACTTTATGAGGGCGTTACCAGTAACCCCCTATCTTAATGTACTTTAAACCCTGCATAACTGAGGGCCGAAGGGGTCTGGCGGACTCTATATAAGCCACCCCCCTCCTCAGTGTAAAGGGTTCGCACCCCTGTAACTCATATACACAGAAACCAGTCGACCGCCTCCGGGCTCCGAGACGTAGGGCTATTACTTCCTCCGAGAAGGGCCTGAACTCGCTAAACACTCGTGTGTACAACTACTCCATAGCTAGGATCTTGCCTCTTCATACCTACCCCCATTCTACTGTCAGACTTAGAACCACGACAGTTGGCGCCCACCTTGGGGCAGGTGTCTTAGCGACTTTTTGGAGAAGTTGCAATTTGTCCGATTGCCTTCATCATGGTTTCTGGCGGAGCTCTGGTCGAGGGCCGCGAGATCCGTCTCGGTGCGCTCGGTTTCATCGCCAACGACTCCGCTTGGCTCCAGGAGGCACCACTCGACATCGACGTGCTCCCCGTCCGCGGGGCAACGCACTTTCGGGCGTGTGTCCACGGCGTCCTGCTGCGGCAGCCGTCGACCCCGTACCGATCAACTCCTGTGCCGTCCTCCCTCCCTGTCTCCCGCCAGCGCAAGCGCTCCGGTCGGTCGAGACTTCAGCGATGGGTGAGACACGCAGTGGCTCGCCAATCGGCCACCTCCCAAGTCGCGACAATTGAGCCCGACGAATCTCTCTACGGCCTGTTCGATCTGTCGATTGGTTCCGTGGAGACTGCATCCGAGTGCGACAACAGTGATCTAGCGGCGGAGGTCCTGATGGTCAACCGGCCTCGTAGCCCTCCCGGTTTCCCCCGCGCTAACAGGATGGACGATGGAGGCGACCCCGCTCAGGCCCACGAAGAATATCAGCCCGAGCCACTCACTTCTCAGCAAAGAGAAGATCTTCGCCGCCGGAACATGGATGCCCTGCATACTCCCATCGCAGGAGAAACTCCTGAGGCTCGTGCCTTGGAAGAGGCGTGTTTGGCCAACTTGGCTGAACGCACTCGACTGGAGAACCTCCAGCGAGCACTCGACGAGCGTGCGCGTCAACGAGTACCTGACTCCAGACGACGTCAGCTCTTTCCTCAACTGACTCAGGTATATCAAACCCTGATTCAGAATTTGGCAGCTGCAGCCCGTATAGCGGAGTCAATTCAGCCCTCCCAGTCGGAGGCTAGAAGAGGCTTGATGCAAATCAGGGATTTGCTACGGGCGGCAGGAGATCAGAATTCAGTTGTGTCACAGTCGCGCAACAGGATTCACAGTCGATCCGTCGCTACGAATACTGTTCAGTCGGCTCACAGCCCAAGGTCACCTCCGAGGCGCGTGGGACGTGAAGGCCGGCGGGACCACTATGATAACCGATTTGACCGTGATGATAGGCGTCGAGTGCCTACTCCTCCCCCGAGAAGTGGGTCTAACGCCCATCGGCAGCAAGATGACAGGCGCCAGCTCAGTGTTGGGCGGAGAGCTCTGATCGATCCCAGAGATCCAGGCTTTGACGCGAGATCCGTCATCATGCAAGGTCTGGTCGACCGGAACAGAGCTCATAAAGGTGGCCATGACAGAGATGTGCCCGCTAGCAGCCGAGTCCATGTTTCAGGTCCAGAATGCTTTAGCAGAGCCATCAGAGCCGCAGTGATACCCCCCAATTTCAAGTTGGCGACTGGGGTAAGTAAGTTCACCGGAGAGTCCAAGCCTGAAACTTGGCTTGAAGACTACCAAGTGGTGGTACAGATTGGTGGTGGTAATGATGAGGTGGCCATGAAGCATTTGCCACTCATGCTAGAGGGTTCGGCGAGGGCGTGGTTGAATCAGTTAGCTCCTAGCAGCATTTACACCTGGGAAGATCTTTCCCGAATGTTCGTCAGGACGTTTGAGGGAACTTGCAAGCGACCGGCCGGACTGACGGAGCTGCAAGTCTGCATACAAAAGTCGAGTGAAGCACTCAGAGGTTACATCCAGAGGTGGATCACCTTGCATCATACCGTGGAAAATGTGTCGGACCATCAAGCGGTCTGCGCCTTCAAGGATGGAGTCAAGAACAGAGAGTTGAGCCTGAAGTTTGGTCGAACCGGAGATATGACCCTGGGCCGAATGATGGAGATTGCCACCAAATACGCCAACGGTGAAGAAGAGGACAGGCTCCGGAGTGGCAAGTATAAGCCGAGTCAGTCGGAAAAAGGAAACTCCAGTCGGAAACAGAAGCGGAAGGCCGAGCCAGCTGCTCCTGGAGAGGCTCTGGCCGTGACTCAGGGAAAATTCAAAGGGAAGCCCAAAGGATCTTGGAACCCCAAGAAGGTGAAGGATAAAGATGGTAATGACGTGATAGATCTACCGTGTCACATCCACACGAAGAAAGACGAGGAGGGTAACTTGATCTACCCGAAACATACCACTCGCCAGTGCCGGCTCTTAATCCAGCAGTTTCAAGGGAAACAGCCCAAGGACAAAGAGAAGGAGTCGGACAAGGCTGAGGACAAGGAGGACAGTGATGGAGAGTACCCTCACGTCAATTCCACCCTGATGATTTTTGCTGATGTAGAGAGCAAAAGTCGACTGAAAGTGATAAACCGAGAGGTCAATATGGTCGCCCCGGCGACACCAAGCTATCTGAAATGGTCGCAAACTCCCATTACGTTCAACCAATCCGATCACCCCACTCACATTGCCACCCCTGGGAGGCAAGCGCTGGTGGTCGACCCCGTCGTCGAAGGTACTCGACTGACGAAGGTCTTGATGGATGGCGGCAGTGGGTTGAATATACTGTATGTAGAGACGCTCAAGGGAATGGGCATTCCGATGTCCAGGCTCAGCTCCAGCAACATGAGTTTTCACGGAGACATTCCTGGGAAGAAGGCTGAGTCACTCGGTCAAATTGCTCTGGATGTAGTGTTCGGCGACTCGAAGCATTTCCGCAAGGAGAAGCTGACATTTGAAGTCGTGGATTTCCAGAGCGCTTACCACGCTATTTTGGGAAGACCAGCCTATGCCCGCTTCATGGCTCGACCATGTTATGTGTACCTCAAATTAAAGATGCCTGGCCCCAAGGGCGTGATCACTATCACTGGCAGCCGGAAGAAGGCAGAAGAGTGTTTCCAGAAAGGCTCGAAGATCACGGATGCCCAGATAACAGTGGTAGAGCTGGAGCAATATAAGAAAAATGCAGATCCGAGGGATTTGCTGCGGGCCAAGAAGCCCGCCACAGAGTCAGCGTTCCAATCGTCAGGAGAGACGAAGCCAGTTCATATCCACCCGACTGACCCCAACGCAGCTCCGACCCATATTTCCACAACACTCGACTCTAAATAGGAAGAAGCGCTCATCCAGTTCCTCCGTGAGAACTGGGACATCTTTGCATGGAAGCCAGCTGACATGCCGGGTGTTCCCAGGGGACTGGCTGAGCATCGCCTTAGAGTCGACTCAAAAGCGAAACCTGTTAAGGAACATCTCCGACGGTCCGCCGTTCAGAAGAAAAAAGCCATTGGCGAGGAGGTGGCTCGACTCCTTGCAGCAGAGTTTATCCGAGAGATATACCACTCCGAGTGGCTCGCCAATGTCATCATGGTTCCCAAGAAGGACAATTCACTTCGCATGTGCATTGATTTCAAACATATCAATCGGTCCTGCCCAAAAGATCATTTTCCTCTCCCTCGCATCGACCAAATTGTTGACTCGACTGCAGGGTGCGAGAGATTGTCTTTTTTTAGACGCCTATTCCGAGTATCATCAGAACCGTCTGTATGGACCTGACAAAATCAAAACAGCTTTCATCACTCCATTCGGGTGGTTCTGCTATATCACCATGCCATTCGGTCTCAAGAATGCCGGAGCCACGTTCATGAGAATGATTCAAAGGTGTTTACTCACTCAAATCAGTCGGAATGTGGAAGCATACATGGATGATATCGTGGTCAAGTCACGAAAGGGTTCCGACCTGTTGACTGACCTAGCTGAAACATTTGCCAATCTCAGGAGATATGATATCAAGCTCAATCCATCAAAGTGCACATTCGGAGTGCCTGGCGGAAAGTTACTCGGTTTTCTTGTTTCGGAACGAGGAATCGATGCTAACCCAGAAAAAGGTAGCACCATACTCCGAATGAAACGCCCTGTGCGTGTGCACGATGTCTAGAAGCTTACTGGATGCTTGGCCGCGTTAAGTCGATTCATCTCTCGCCTCGGTGAAAAGGCGTTGCCTCTTTACCGACTGATGAAGAAGGCAGACAAGTTCGAGTGGACTCCAGAAGCTGATGCAGCGTTTGCCGAGCTAAAAGCTCTGCTCTCCACCCAGCCGGTGCTTGCTGCTCCAATCAGCAAAGAGCCTCTGCTGCTTTACATTGCAGCCACAGGACAAGTCGTCAGTACAGTACTTACGGTCGAGCGGGAAGAAGAAGGTAAAACCTTCAAAGTTCAGCGCCCAGTGTATTATCTCTCTGAAGTTTTGACCCCATCGAAGCAAAGATATCCTCATTATCAAAAGCTCGTATATGGGATCTACATGACCATGAAGAAAGTTGCCCATTATTTCTCTGATCATGACATTACAGTCGTCAGCGACGCACCATTGTCAGAGATTCTGCACAACAGAGATGCAACTGGTCAAGTGGCTAAATGGGCGATTGAACTCCTTCCCCTTGATATTAAATTTGAGGTAAAGAAAGCCATTAAGTCCCAGGCTATAGCAGATTTCCTTGCCGAGTGGATTGAACAGCAGAAGCCGACTCAAGTCCACTCGGAGCATTGGACCATGTTCTTTGATGGCTCTAAGATGTTAAATGGTTCTAGTGTTGGAGTAGTTTTGGTTTCTCCCCGAGGAGATAAGCTCAGATATGTGCTCCAGATCCACTTTAATTCCTCCAACAATGAAGCAGAATACGAAGCAATTTTTTATGGGTTGCGCATGGCCATTTCACTCGGCGTCCGTCGCCTTATGGTTTATGGCGACTCGGATTTGGTGGTCAATCAGGTGATGAAGGAGTGGGACATTAGAAGCTCAGCCATGACTGGATACTGCAATGCAGTGAGGAAGCTCGAAAAGAAATTCGAAGGGTTAGAGCTCCATCACGTTCCCCGACTGAAAAATCAAGCAGTCGATGACTTGGCGAAGATAGGTTCCAAGAGGGAAGCCATTCCGAGTGGTGTGTTTTTGGAGCATGTGCACACACCATCGGTTCAAGAAGATCCTTTCACTGAAGAAGTTCCGCAGCCCAAAAGCGCCACAGATCCGACTGAAGTCGAGGTCCCAGCTGTGGTCGACTTGATCATGGAAGTTTTGGTCATCACTCCCGATTGGACAGTGCTCTATATCGCCTATATTTTGAGAAAAGAACTCCCCGAGAATGAAGAAGAGGCTCGGGAGATCGTCCGCCGATCCAAAGCCTTCACCGTTATGAGGGGTCAGTTATTCAGAGAAAGTGCGACTGGAGTCAGCCAGAAATGCATAATACCGGAGGAAGGTCGAATGATTCTCAATGACATCCACTCGGGGACCTGTGGCCATCACGCGTCTTCTCGGACCATCATGGCTAAAGCATACCGAGCTGGTTTTTATTGGCCCAGAATGAATGAAATGGCAAAGGAGATAGTCGACAAGTGTGAGGGATGTCAATTTTACTCCAATATGTCAGACAAGCTCGCCTCAGCTTTAAAGACCATACCACTTGTTTGGCCCTTTGCAGTATGGGGGCTGGATATGGTCGGCCCTTTGAGAATAGGCAGAAGCGGTTTCACCCATGTGCTGGTAACAGTCGACAAGTTCACCAAGTGGATTGAGGCCAAACCCATAAAGAACCTCGATGCCGGTACTGCTGTCAGCTTCATCAGAGAACTGATATTCAGATATGGAGTCCCGCACAGCATCATCACTGATAACGGGTCAAACTTCGATTCCAAAGAATTTAGAGCTTTATGCGCATCTCAAGGCACACGAGTCGACTATGCTTCAGTCGCCCACCCACAGTCAAATGGACAGGCAGAACGAGCCAACGGTTTGATTCTCAAAGGGTTGGAACCCCGTTTGATGCGTGATCTTAAGCATGCGGCTGGTGCATGGGTCGACGAACTTCCCTTGGTGCTTTGGGGGTTAAGGACCACGCCCAACCGGTCGACTGGAAGAACTCCATTCTTCTTGGTCTATGGAGCTGAAGCAGTCTTGCCGAGTGATCTTCTCCACAATGCTCCCCGGGTCGAGCTCTACATCGAAGCTGAAGCAGAACAAGCGCGGCAGGATGCAGTCGACCTTTTAGAGGAAGAAAGAGAGATGGCTCTGATCAGATCGACCATTTATCAACAAGACTTGCGTCGCTTCCACGCCAAAAACGTGAAGAGTCGAGCCTTCCAGGAAGGAGATTTAGTTCTCCGAGTGGATTAGCAGAAACCACACAAGCTTGCTCCTTCTTGGGAAGGTCCCTTCATTGTCACCAAGGTTCTCCATCATGGAGCATACCGTCTTTACAAAGTCGAGCATCAGATTGACGAGCCCCGAGCTTGGAACGCGGAGCTTCTCCGCCCCTTTTACACTTAAGTATTCACTCGGATGAGTTGTAATAAAAGTACTTCTGTAGTTTATTTATCAAAGACAAGAGCTTTATAATTTTCCCAGTAATTGTTATTACTTTTGTCCTCATAAAACAATCCCCCAGTGGGTGGCTTGGCTGCGAATCCGATTCGCCTAAGTCTGTAAAAAAAATCCTAACCGAGTGGTGAGCCAGTCTCCCACACAAAGGCTTAGCTGCGAAATCTGTTTCGCCTATGATAAACAAAATCCTACTGAGTGGTAAGCCAGCCTTCCATTCGGAGGCTTAGCTGCAGTCCAAGTACTCGCCTAAGTTAAAAAAATCCTACTGAGTGGTAAGCCAGTCTTCCACTCGGAGGCTTAGCTGCAGCCCAGTGCTCGCCTAAGTTAAACAAAATCCTACCGAGTTGTAAGCCAGCCTTCCACTCGGAGGCTTAGCTACAGCATTGCGCTCGCCTAAGTACAAATACAATGTGCGCTCTGCAAGGAGGACGAGGTGCAGGTAGACTGCTACCCTCTCCTTCTGAGCTACGCCACAAATACAACATGCGCTCTGCAAGGAGGACGAGGTGCAGGTCGACTGTTACCCTCTCCTTCCGAGCTACGCCACAAATACAACGTGCGCTCTACAAGGAGGACGAGGTGCAGGTCGACTGCTACCCTCTCCTTCCGAGCTACACCACAAATACAAAATCCTACCGAGTGGAGAGCAGACCCCCACTCGGAGGCTTAGCTGCAGCCCAGTGCTCGCCTAAGTTTTTGAAAATCCTACCGAGTGGAGAGCAAACCTCCCCACTCGGGGGCTTAGCTGCAGCCCAGTGCTCGCCTAAGTATCTGAAATCCTACCGAGTGGAGAGCAAACCTTCCACTCGGGGGCTTAGCTGCAGCTCAGTGCTCGCCTAAGTTTTTGAAATCCTACCGAGTGGAGAGCAGACCTCCCACTCGGGGGCTTAGCTGTAGCCTAGTGCTCGCCTAAGTTTTTGAAATCCTACCGAGTGGAGAGTAGACCTCCCACTCGGGGGCTTAGCTGCAGCCCAGTGCTCGCCTAAGTTTTTGAAATCCTACCGAGTGGAGAGCAGACCTCCCCACTCGGAGGCTTAGCTGCAGCCCAGCGCTTGCCTAAGTGTATCAGGGAACAAGTCGATTACAATGAGCGCCTCGCTTTAGCCTGCAAAAGACACCTCAAACCAAATGCAAACATATTCAACATTGAATCCAAGTTCGGATAACACCTAACGGAACCGAAAGTGCTCAGGCGCTAGGCCTGTTAAGGTTTGTCGGTTACAAAACTCACTCGGCATACCGAGGCAAATTTAAAGTATCAAGCTCAGAAGTTTTTTACCCCTCCTGTGGAGGGTTGGAAGGTGCAACAAACTCATCCAGGTCGATTCCATCTGCTATCCGAGTGGCGGCGGCGATGAAGGTCTCCATAAAAGATCGGAAATCATGCTTCTTGGTGTTAGCCACCCTAAGGGCCACCAGCTTATCCTCTCGCGCATCCTTGCAATGAACGCGGACCAGAGACAGAGCAACATCCGCACCACACCTGGCCGAAGACTTCTTCCACTCCTGCACTCGACTTGGGACCTCGTTCAGTCGAGTCATCAGAGACTCGAGGTCGTTCTGGAGTGTTTCTCTTGGCCAGAGTGTTGTGTCGATGCGAGAAGTTGCGACCTTCAGCCTTGCGAGATAGTCGATGACAGCAACAACACGAGATTCAAGCCGGAGCACATTCATGGCGACTTCGTCTCCCATGGGAGAGTTGACGGGGTCCAGGTTTACTTCCAGTCGATCAGTCTCCTCTTCAAAGTTCTGGCAAAATTCTGCAAGCATAACCACCGATTCAAGACAACAGTCGGAGATCACAAATTAAACGTCTGTTTGTTACAAAAGATTACCTTCAAGCATGAGGAATAGCTTCTTGGCGAGTCCACCCAGATAAGCCTCCAGATCGTTCTTCTTTCCCTCCAACTCGCTGGCCTTGTCATTCAGGGCAACCTTGTTGCTTTTCAGTCGACTGACCTCCTTGTTGGCAGCATCAAGAGCAGCCTTCAGATTGGTGTTTTCTTCTTCAAGCTTGGTAACTGAAGCCAGCTTTTCATCTGCGAGCTTGGTCTTCTCTAAAGCCGCTTTCTGCAACTCGGCCAAGTCAAGGTCTTTCTTCTTCAGGGCATCCCTCACTTTGTCTGCAAAATTACAGTGAGATCAGACTCTGAAACAAACAAGAGGCAAAAGCAGTCATTGGAGGCCTCACCAAACATACCTTTAGCCTCCTCCTTCGCCTTCGTTAGGTTCTCTTGGGTCAGTTTCAGATCAAGCTCGAGCTGGATATGTTTGTTCTCCATCTCAGTGTAACGAGCCGCAAGGTCGCAGGATTTCTACGAAGAACCAACTGACAGATGTCAAAGACAATTCACTTCCGAGTGACTAAGGAAAAATCATAGCATTTCTAAGACTATGGACGAATACAAACATTCGACCACAATCTCGGGGACTACACCCAGTGGGTGCACTCAGCGTGCCCCCACTAGTTTCATCAGTTAGAGTCGACCAGTCGACCAACAAAAAAAACAGGAGGTGTTCTTCAGACTATAGTCGACTGCCAGCAGTCGACCACAGTCTCGGGGACTACACCCAGTGGGTGCACTCAGCGTGCCCCCACCGGTCTATGAATCTATTCGACCTAGTCGAGTAAGGAAAAAACTTAAGACATAAAGACTATAGTCGACTGCCAGCAGTCGACCATAGCCTTGGGGACTATACCCAGTGGGTGCACTTAGCGTGCCCCCACTAACCCGGAATTTCAATCTACACACCCAGTGGGTGTAGGACAAACTCTAGGAATTTCAGAAAGAAGAATTTTCAGATATCGTATCCTAACAGAACAGGCAGTGACCGACTGACCTGAACATTACTCTAAAGAGCTGAACTGGCGTCATAGGCTGCCTGACTGGCTTCTCGTATTGCCTTCACTTGCTCCATCATGACCCCCGCTTAGCGTATTGCTTCTTTAGCAGCATTAGCTTGGTCTTCTGGAACACGATAGGTTGAGAAAAGCGAGGGTTGAGCAGCACTCAACGATGAAGGACGAGCACTCGTCAACGGCACCGCAAAGGTTACGGTAGGCCGAGTGACATTGTCTCCCTCCATGACCAATGTCTCGGGTGCTGGCACGTCCTGAGTCACCTTGCCAGCAGACGCTTTCTTGCTCCTCCTCTGCCTTGGTGGTTCCTCGTCATCGTCATCGGGAAGGTCGATAACGACGTTAGATGAAGCTGCAGAAAAAGAATCAAAATTAGAGACAAGAAGCCAATCGACTGAAGACGGAACTACAAGAGTCATGCCAGGTTTTGAAGTAACAGCATCCTCCATCTCCTGATCTTCAGCTCTGGCCGAGGTATCAGAAGTAGCAGCACTGCAGTTTCAGAAGACAGTCGATTAGCTCATGAGTCGACCAAGAATAAGTTCATGAGGAACAGACAAATTCAAGCTACACCATTACACTGAGATAGTGGGGATCACCATCTTCATCTTCGGTAAGACCTTCGCCGACTTCGACGGCGCTACTCGAGATTGCTTCGGAGCTTTCTTAGTCGGCTCCGGAGAAGTAGTCCGAGGGTGCTTGGACGACTACGTGACGGTTGCGACCCCCTTACCGCGCTCGACCGCGGGATCATGGACAAGCTTCGAGCGTCTTTCTGAGCGAGGAGGTACAACTTCCTCCTCCTCCTCCTCTTCCTCCTCACCAGAGTCATCACCCCCATCATCGTCGTCAGCATCCGAATCCCACTCCTCCGGGCTTTCGCCCCCACTTCCTTCCTCCTCTTCAGTCGATGTCTGTGCTCCATTGGGCATAGAGTATAACTCGGTGGTGGCCTATCAGACAACAAAACAAAACAAAGGTCAATCGACCAATTCGCAGCAAAGCAGAATGAATACAACAAGATTACAATTGGGGATAAGTGGTCATACCGTGTCCGGTGTATAGGTGCAGTCGAGTGGTGGGATCCTTCTAGCCCCTCGAGGGTTGTCCTTATTCCCTGTGATTGCGTCCACCCACCTCTCCAGTGTGGCGTCGTTGACCGCTTCTGGACGGACCCGAGTGGTGTCTTCGATACCACAGTACAGCCACATCGGGTGGCCTCGGTACTGAAGCGGTTGGATGCACCATCTAAGGAAGACCTCCAGAAGATCCATACCCGTCACTCCGTCCCTAACAAGTTGGACCACGCGCTCCATCAACATTTTCACCTGAGGTTTCTCCTCAGGAAGCACCTTCGGAGAAGAGGGTTTGTCCACTTGGTCCATGGAGAACGGAGGGAGACCAGTTGACTGCCCCGGTGTCGACTCGTCTTGGCAGTAGAACCAAGTCGACTGCCACCCTCTGACCGACTCAGGAAGGGTCATGGCCGGGAAAGTACTCTTATTCCTCATCTGAATCCCAAGACCACCGCACATCTGGATAACCTTAGTCCTCTCATCATCCGGACTCGCCTTTTTCACTGTCTGTGAGCGACAGGTGAATATGTGCTTAAAGAGACCCCAGTGTGGTCGACAACCCAGGAAGTTCTCGCACATGGACACGAAAGCAGCAAGATAGGCGATGGAATTGGGGGTGAAATGGTGGAGTTGCGCCCCAAAGAAATTCAGAAACCCTCGGAAGAAAACACTCGGCGGCAGAGAAAAGCCACAGTCTACATGAGTGGCTAGGAGAACGCACTCACCCTCCTGCGGCTGCGGTTGACACTCGGTCCCCGGAAGCCTTGCTGACCCGTGGGGGATCAGACCCTCATTGCCCAGGTCATTGAGATCTGTCTCGGTGATGGTCGAGCGGATCCAATCCCCTTGGACCCAACCTTTTGGCAGACGGGACCTTGACGAAGATCCGCCCCGACTGGACGGTCTCCCCTTCGCTTTCCCCATCGTCGTCGCCTTCTTCGCGCACTCTAAGGCCACCGTCTTCTCCTTCACCATCGTCGCCGGCGGAGCACGCGAGGAGTGGATAGGCGGAGGCGAGAGCAGGCGCAGCAGGCGGAGGCAAAGAGGGCGGAGAGAAGAATGGGAAGGCACTGTTCAAAAACCCTCGCCCGGCGCTTTATATAAGGACGCTTCCGAGTGGCTGACGAGTGGGCCCAGGCGGTCCTGTCACATCCCGAAACAGTCGCGCACACACGATACATGGCGAAAAAGGCGGTGCGGAAATCGAGGCGTCCACGCCTTATCCTATCCTAGTACCGCGGTCCGCCCCGTTTCATGCGCTTCCCAAAATTCGGATCCCACAAAATCTGCTAATGGCAGATCAATCTGTCAGACGATATCTTTCCTACGACCCGTCGCTCGGAAGTTCACTCAAGTTCAAAGGTTCACTCGACAGAAGAAAGAAATGGATCAAGGCAACTGAAGGAAAGGTTGATGCCAACGCCGAAATGAATCGCTGATCCAGGATACGACATAATCAAAGCACGGGAAATAGGTCGGAGAAAATCATCAACTCCTTCCTCACTCAAACCTCGATCCATTCGAGGGCTAATGATGAGGTTATGTACCTAGGGTAGGGTCATGGACCTATCTAGGATACCATACCCAAGGACACCCTTAGAAGAAGCTACCTTCCAGTCGACCAAGAGGGACTTCACTCGACGAACTCAAGGACACTCGACGATGAAGATAGCCACTCGACCATGAAGCTAACAACTCGACGGCCAGGAGACCTAAAGTCACTCAGCACGCAACAGTCTGTCATTAAGTAGCTTTAATAGTCTTCATGGCACTTTATGAGGGCGTTACCAGTAACCCCCTATCGTAATGTACTTTAAACCCTGAGGGTTCGCACCCCTGTAACTCATATACACAGAAACCAGTCGACCGCCTCCGGGCTCCGAGACGTAGGGCTATTACTTCCTCCGAGAAGGGCCTGAACTCGCTAAACACTCGTGTGTACAACTACTCCATAGCTAGGATCTTGCCTCTCCATACCTACCCCCCATTCTACTGTCAGACTTAGAACCACGACATCGGCCCCCTCTTCCCTTCCCCCTATAAATAGTGAGGGGTGGGAGGGCAGCCGCACCCTTCCCCTGGCGCAGCCCTCCCCCTTCCAACTTCTCCTCCTCCTCCTCCTCTGTAGTGCTTGGCGAAGCCTGCTACATCTTGAGCTTGTGTTGGTTTTCCTCGAAGAGGGGAGGGTGATGCAGCAAGTGTAGCGTAAGTATTTCCCTTAGTTTTGAGAACCAAGGTATCAATCCAGTAGGAGGCTCCTCAAAAGTCCCACGCACCTACACAAACAAACTAAGAACTTGCAACCAACGCAATAAAGGGGTTGTCAATCCCTTCACGGCCACTTGCGAAAGTGAGATCTAATAAAGATAGTATGATAAGATAAATATATTTTTGGTAGTTTATAATATAGATGATAAAAGTAAAGATGCAAATAAAAGTAGATTGAAAGCAAATATGATAAGAGATAGACCCGGGGGCCATAGGTTTCACTAGAGGCTTCTCTCAAGATAGCAAAAGTATTACGGTAGGTGAACAAATTACTGTCGAGCAATTGATAGAAAAGCACGTAGTTATGAGATTATCTAGGCATGATCATGTATATAGGCATCACGCCCATAACAAGTAGACCGACTCCTGCCTGCATCTACTACTATTACTCCACACATCGACTGACTCCTACCTGCATCTAGAGTATTAAGTTCATAAGAACAGAGTAACGCATTAAGCAAGATGACATGATGTAGAGGGATAAATTCATGCAATATGATATAAACCCCATATTGTTATCCTCGATGGCAACAATACAATACGTGCCTTGCAACCCTTTCTGTCACTGGGTAAGGACACCACAAGATTGAACCCAAAGCTAAGCACTTCTCCCATGGCAAGAAAGATCAATCTAGTAGGCCAAACCAAATTGATAATTCGAAGAGACTTGCAAAGATAACTCAATCATACATAAAAGAATTCAGAGAAGATTCAAATATTATTCATAGATAAACTTGATCATAAACCCAAAATTCATCGGATCTCGACAAACACACCGCAAAAGGAGTTTACATCGAATAGATCTCCACAAGAGAGGGGGAGAACATTGTATTGAGATCCATAAAGAGAGAAGAAGCCATCTAGCTAATAACTATGGACCCGTAAGTCTGTGGTAAACTACTCACAACTCATCGGAGGGGCAAGGATGTTGATGTAGAGGCCCTCTGTGGTTGATTCCCCCTTCGGCAGAGTGTCGGCGAAGGCTCCAAGATGGGATCTCGCGGATACAGAAGGTTACGGTGGTGGAAATTGTGTTTCGTGATGCCCCTGGATGTTTTCGGGGTACGTCGGTATATATAGGAGGAAGAAGTACGTCGGTGGCCGCCCGAGGGGCCCACGAGATAGGGGGCGCGCCCTATCGGG
>NC_041383.1:547725834-547727179 GCF_002162155.2 Triticum dicoccoides
TGGCCCCCTATATCGTGGGGCCCTCGGGAGCTTCTTGACTTGCACTCCAAGCTCTCTGGATCATGTTCGTTCCAAAAATCACGCTTCCGAAGGTTTCATTCCGTTTGGACTCCGTTTGATATTCCTTTTCTTCGAAATACTGAAATAGACAAAAAAACAGCAATATGGGCTGGGCCTCCGGTTAGTAGGTTAGTCCCAAAAATGGTATAAATGTGTAAAATAAAGCCCATAAACATCCAAAAGGGGTAATATAATAGCATGGAACAATCAAAAATTATAGATACGTTGGAGACTATCAAGCATCCCCAAGCTTAATTCCTGCTTGTCCTCGAGTAGGTAAATGATAAAAAGAGAATTTTTGATGTGGAATGCTACCTAGCATAATTCATAATGTAATTTTCTTTATTGTGGCATGAATGTTCACATCCAAATGAATACAAAATAAAAGTTCATATTGATAAAAGAAATAGTAACACTTCAAGCATACTAATCAAAGTAATCATGTCTTCTCAAAATAGCATGGCAAAAGAAAGTTCATCCCTACAAAATCATATAGTTAGGCTATGCTTCATTTTCGTCACACAAAGATGTTTCCAACTTCTATACCCCCGATGACAAGACAAGAAATTGTTTCATACTTAAATAATCTCAAACTTCTTCAACCTTCACGCAATACATGAGCGTGAGCCATGGATATAGCACTGTGGGTGGAATAGAATATGATGATGGGGATTGTGTGGAGAAGACAAAAAAGGAGAAAGTCTCACATTGACGAGGATAATCAACGGGCTATGGAGATGCCCATCAATTGATGTCAACATGCACTACAAAAAAAAGACACATCCGTGACATTTTGGGCCGAACGAATTTTTTTTCTGTCATACATATGACACTTCTATGACGATAATTGTGACAAAACCCGGTATCATCATAGATGTGGTGGGCTCCTACTTCTATGACAAAAAATCATGACCGAAAATGGGCTTTTCGTCCTGGGTGGGCCGGAGACGCAGCTGCATGACATTCTTTGGGCCGTCCATGACAGAAAAAACCGTGGTAGAAGCGAGGGGGAGGAAAATTTCGGGGAGTTGCCGGTTACGGTGGGAGGTCGGGGGAGGAGTGATGCGCGTTTCTCTCGTACGTACGCGCGTGTGTGCGAGGCGTTGGCTCTAACTGAACCCGAGCGAGGCTTTGGGCTCTAACTAAACCCGAGCAATTGCACTGCAGGCTACGCGTTACTGAACCCGAGCGATCGATCGATGGCTGTTAACTGAACCTGATGTTGCGATTCCTTCGCTACTGCTGCTAACTGAAGCCGGTCGATGCTGCCTCGGGGATGAACAGT
>NC_041383.1:547727189-547733460 GCF_002162155.2 Triticum dicoccoides
GGTCCGTTTCCTCCATTTTGCGGTACGCCAGGCCCCTCCCGATCAACAGGACCCCGTTTCGAACGTGGCCGGTCGAACACAAGGTTGTTTCCTCCGTTGTGCAATACGCCAGGCCTCGTTTCCATTGCCTGTTCCGTCCAAGCCCTCCCGATGAACACGACCATGCATTCCGTTCCGACCCAGCCGGTTGGCTCTCACGCGTTCCGTTGCCTCCCGATGAACACGACGCATTCCGTTGCCTCCCCATGAACACGACGACAATGTTGTTTCTCTGTTCCGACCCAACCATGTATGTATGCGCGAGTAGGCATTCGAGACCCTGCTCGTATGTACGTATGTGGCCGTATTTTCTTTCTTGCACCCTCGCCGCTGTACGTACGTGTACATGCTACGTGCGCGCCTCTACTATGACACGTGCGTGCCTCTACATCTACGACACGTGCGCGCCTCTACATCGACCAATATGTACGTACACGTTCGCGACCAGAATGACAATGCTATGTACGCTTCGACCAGGTGGGTCCCGACTGTCAGGCACTTCCTTGCCTGCGAAGATGTAGCTGGTGGGTCCCAGCAGTCAGGGGGGCGAATTGTTTTTTTTTGCCCGAACGCACTTCCTTGAGTGCGAAGATGTAGCCGGTGGGTCCCAGCAGTCAGGGGGGCGAATCGTTTTTTTTTGCCTGGATGCACTTCCTTGCGTGCGAAGGTGTAGCTGGTGGGTCCCAGCAGTCAGGGGGAAACGTTTTTTTCGTGAAATATGGTGGCCTGTCAGGTGGGTCCCCGCTGTCAGGTGGAGGAATAATTATTTTGCGCGTAATAAGGATGCACTTCCTTGCTGCGGCCGTGGACCCAGCTGTCAGCCTCTCCACGTACAGTCCACGTCCGATGGAAGTCGGTCGTTGACCACATTGACCATGCCACGCCGAGAGCACCACGGCGGTGGACGACGGCGAGGCCTAGGAAGGGGACGACGCGGAGTCGGGGAAGACGAGGTAGTGGATGCCCACGCGGAGGGGAGTAAGACTGTACGAGGGTTTACTGGTTCGTCTGCCGTCGCCAGAGAATAACAGCAGGTGTGGGTGAGTAGAGGGATGGCTAGGCCAGCGATGGGAGTACGGTGGAGCGGTGAGGCCTGCGCGGCAGCATAGCCGGCCGCGGGGAGGAGGGAGAAGGCAATCCTGCCGGCGCTTGTTTGAGCGGCTAGAGCAGGAAGAGCAGAGATTGAAGAAGCACGACGGCCGTTGGATGGACATCCAACCGTCATAAGGAGGCACTTCCTTGCGGTTGCCATGGACCCAGTTGTCAGCCTCTCCATGTACAGTACTCTTCCGATGGAAGTCGGTCGTTGACCACATTAGCCACGCCGCGCCGAGAGCACCACGGCTGTGGACGAAGGCGAGGCCTAGGAAGGGGACGACGCGGAGCCGGGCCACGGGAGGCAGGAGCAGGCGGTAGCACAGCCGGCCACGGGAGGCAGGAGCAGGCGGCACGACCGGCGCTGCTTTGGGCGGCTGGAGCAAGAATACCAGAAGTTGAAGAAGCAGTATGGCCGTTGGATGGACATCATACAATCATTGGAGTATTGACTAAGTTGACAAAGCCCTCCGTCCCCGTCAACTTAGTAGGCCCACAAGTCAGCCCAACAATATGGTGGGTCCCAGCTAGCAGGGGGTATTCATTTTTTTGGGCACAATAAGGAGGCACTTCCGTGCGTGCGAAGATATAGCTGGTGGGTCCGACCTGTCAGCGGGAGGAACGTTTTTTTCACGAAATACAGAGGCCCTTCCGTGGGTCCTAGCTGTCAGGTGGAGGAATCATTATTTTGCGCGTAATAAGGAGGCATTTCCTTGCGTGCGGCCATGGACCTAGCTGTCAGCCTCTCCACGTACAGTCCACTTCAGATGGATGTCGTTCATTGACCATGTTGACCAGGTTGCGTCGAGAGCACCAGGGCGGTGGACGACAGCGGGGCCTAGGAAGGGAACAACACGGAGCCAGGGAATACTCGGCAGTTGTTTCCCACGCGGAGGAGTACGAGGGTTTACTGGTTCATCTGCCGTTGCTGGAGAATAACATCATGTGTGGGTGAGTAGAGGGATGGCTAGGCCAGCGATGGGAGTACGATGGGGCCGTGAGGCCTGCGCGGCAGCATAGCCGGCCGCGGGGGGAGGGAGCAGGCAGTCCCGCCGGCGCTTGTTTGAGCGGCTGGAGCATGAAGAGCAGAGATTGAAGAAGCACGACAGCCGTTGGATGGATATCCAACAGTCACTGCTCTCGCGTGTTGACTAAGTTGACAGGGCGTTGCGTGTGCATCAACCTTTTTTTATGAAAGCATACACGTCAACCTATAGTAGGCGCACAAGTCAGCCTCAAATCTGTGGAAAACAGCATACAACCCATCTGCCATTATTTCTAATAATGTACAGCCCATTTGCTAATTCTTAAGATTTTTTTTGGAGCCCATCTTCTTTTTGTTAGCATTACACCCCATATTGTGGCCACGGTTAAAAAGTATATGAAATTTTGCATATTTCGGTGCGGTCAACTATTTTTAATCCAGAAATATCAATTCACATTCAAACTATTTTGAAAAATAATTTATATAAATATAAAATCCAAATAATTGTCCATGCATAAAAATCAATGGAATTTAAGATCTTGTAATGAAAAAAATTGAAACTAATTCCCGGTTTGATGTGTTTTAAAAATGACAGGCCATTTCTGGGCAAACCGAATGAAACTCTCCTCGTCTTGAAACATTTGCAGCCCAGCAGGGCCGAGAAAGCAAGTAGGCCTTGTTTGGGTATTTCTTTTAAAAAATAGAACTGGGCTAGCCATTTTCAGCAAGAAAAAAACACAATTGGGCTCATGATGTGGTAACATAAATAAAACCCTGGCTAGACGGGCCACAGCCCCCGCACAGCCCCATTGTTACCCTGATCCATCGCTAAAACTAGTATAAATAACAATTGCTTGTTCCTCATTGTCTCAAAAAAACTGCTTGTTCCTCCAAAAAAAACTGCGCGACTTGCTCGGTTGTTGACGACGTTGACAATGCAAGAGGGCGGCGCACCGCGCACGGCGAGGGAACCAAGGCTGCAAGGCGGAGGACGACGGCGAGGCCTCAGACAGAACGAACAGGAGCCGTTGAAGATGCGCCAGTCCAGTCGCAGGCGGAGGGGAGTACGAGGGTTGACTGGTGGGGGTGGTGGGGGCTAGTCACTTGGCTTCTGTAATGCACAGTGAGCTCAAGCAGCCGGCATGAGTGATGTTATTTCCCTTGGTTGTGATTTGTTACAATATTTCACTCTAAATTAAACGAATGGCAAGCCATTTGCCTTGTTTCAAAGAAAATATGACAGTCACAGCCGAGTTGAAAAGGGCAGGAACATCTAACTCCAGCTTACAAACTGTACAAAAGCACGAGGGTTGATTGTTCATCAGGTTTACAAAAAAACCCAGATTGAAAAGGCAACAACATCTAATTCCAGAACTGTTTTCAGCAGTCACAGTCAAATGGATCGGTCAGGTCCATAGAATGAACATCCTGGATCGTAAAATTTACTGGATTATGACCACAATATGTTGTAAATAGAAGCCCGACACGTTCAGAAGCTCTTTTGCCCACCTGAAACTCCTTTTTTGCTCTTCGACATACCCATCCGTCAAAACCATGTTGCTGATAAACTTAAGCCTGATGGTCAATAGTAACCTCGCATTCAGCAGGAAGAATGTGACAAATCTTGTGTTTGCACGGTTGGCTACATATCGTTCTAGCGTTATTGTCTTCAATCGAATCTCATGAGAAGTGAGAAAATCCCGATGCTTACGAATCCACCGATTGATTATAACTTTCTTACCCCGTCCTGTTGTCTAAATAGACATGGAAATTGAAAACAGTTAAGGTCTAAAAGAAGAGTGTCGAAAGAGCAACAACTGAACGGTTAATTCTAGTACACTATATGCGGGCTTCCAATGTGCGTGAAATTATCACCTTTATATACAACTTCTCTAGACATGGAAAGCATTGCAGCAAGCCAATAATCTTGTTCAGATCAAAACTATTCATTTGGATATATAAGATCTTGACAGAATCCAGCACCATTGATAGGCCATCCATGGAGAAACTCTTCATTGAGCATATAACATAATATTAGTACAAAATGTGTACTCCAAGATGATATATAAATTATGCGCAGAAATTTAAAATGCAGCATATGGTTACAAGTGTAGATGATAATATAAAGTACCTGAAGAACTATGGAGTCAAACACCATATTGAAATGAGCACAGAGATCATGTATTACACCCAAGGTATCCAGTTTAGGCGCAGAGAGGACGGTTATTTGCAACGGTGAATAACTAGAATCAAGGATCAACCTTTGAAGTGAAGGGGCATCTTGGATGATGAGCTGCCTTCCATCAAAAGAAATTCCAATTCTTACAAGGTTAGGCGACTTTATTTGGAGACAACCGATTCTAACTGTGAAAACAAGCACCAAGCACTCCAGCGCAGGGCAACTGGAGTGGATGATGTTGTGCAATGAGGCCTCCGATATATGAACCCGCACAAGTGAAAGTTTCTTGAGAAATGGGAGTCGAAGGTTTAGTACCAGATTGTCTGGTAGGCAGCACAGCGCAAAGGTGGCGGTGTGGAGAGAGGAGGAAAACCGCGAGATGGACATCGGTGCTGAGGGCACAAGTTCATGGCGTTCTGTATGTGGTATGTGATTTCCAGGTGAATAGTAGAACTCAAGCAGCTGTAGTTCTGTGAATTCAGGGGATTTCAGCCAGGCGTCCACCGTCCAGGGCATAGTATGCTTGCTCAGGTAGCATGACGTGATGCAGAGGCTTTGAACGGAGCCCTGGTGGGAGGAGATGATGGCTCTGGGGATTTCAAAATCATTGAAGAGAGATAGCCGACGATAGTCGAGATTAAGGGGCACGGCGCGCCATAGAGGGCACCACCAAATTGAGAGGACTTGGGAGCGGCAGCAATCCTTGGTGGGGAGAAGCGAGATTATCTCCCCAAGGATGGCGTCTGGGAGATCACTGATGCGGTCCACCCGAGATTCTACGGGTTCCCGGGATCCGGTGGGGGTGGGGTCGCCGCTTCTCCCCGCGCTGCCGGGTGCGGGATCTACAACAGGCATCGCCGCTGGCGGGAGCCTCATCTTCTTGGTGCTGGGGTCAGCCGAGTCCATTTTCCTCGAGGGCGTCGCGTCGCGCTCACGGATTTTAGCAGAGTAACGAATGACGAGCCTAGTTGTAGTGCGAGCGAAGAAGAAGGGGAGCTGGGGGTTTTCTGTAGGAGTGAGGAAGAAGGGGAGCTGGGGTTTTCTGTAGGAGTGAGGTGAGGAATTTGGGGGTACGAGTGGAGCGAGCTGACGTGAGGTGGGTGGGAGCGAGGAGGAAGAAGAGCACCCGGGTTTTTTTGTGGGGGAAGGGGGGCGGTGTGCTGGGTGTGGGTAGCGCCTTTTGAATTGATTTTACTATTTACTAGTGTGGATTGGCTGTTTTGTCTTGGGCCCAGAGAAGCAATTACTACTAGTACAATGGAGACACTCTACAGCTACCCAGAAAAACAATTACTACTAGTACAGTGGAGACACTCTACCGCTTCTGGCTCCTCCTAGGTCATTGAAACGTCTCCCTCTACTGAATGCCGTTATACTTTTGTTCACCGACATGCGGGCCATGCAGCGCGCGGGCCCAAATGCCATCCACCAAATTAGCAGGCAGTATGCAGGCGGAGAGTCACCCCAGTCGTAGTGCGGCAGTAACGAGTCGTCGTATCACAAAACCCCACCTCCCCACAGTCTAAGTTTGACGGACAAAGCAACCATCATTTCACTCCTCGCTGAATCCCCTTCTCCCTAACCGTCTTCAAGAAAGGCAACACTCGCATCTGCCACTGTTCTTCTCTCCCAAGGAAGGGAAGGTAAGCAGATCCGTGATGTTGGTATATTTTCGTTCAGAGAAAAAAAAGAACTTTTGCAAAGCAGTAACCGATCCTCACTCTCTTTTTTGTTTCATTGTCATTGCGATTGTGTTTTCCTTTCAGTGGTCTCCTAGTATTTGTCAGTTTCATGATGGACCAAGGAGAACCAGGCAAAGATATGCCGATATTGGAGCAGACGCGGGAGGCTGATCCCCATGAGACAGAGAGCTCCAAGAAGATGGAGGCAACCACCGAGCCGAACCCAGATACGCTCACGGCCACTACTGAGATGGTCAACCCCCCGTTTGAGGTTATAGCCCCCGTGGCACT
>NC_041383.1:547733656-547758465 GCF_002162155.2 Triticum dicoccoides
GCTGAGCTGCCCAAGGTGATTTCCTTCTTTGCTGATCTCGATTGTGGTTTTTCATCTAAGTATGTGGTGATTTTTTTAGAAAAGGAAGTATGTGGTGATTAATAATGCAAAATTCTATTAGCTTCGATGCCATGCTATACATAGTGGTTTAAATAACTTGTGGTTCTTATACTGAAAAGTAATTCAGAATTTGTTTCTGTTTCAATTAGAGCCCTGATGCAGAGAAGGATTGTGTGGTTGTGCATGTCACTCGCTATGAGGTGGACGAGCTGAATATACGCACTGGGAAAACAGAGTTCTTAGGCTGTTGGATCCTGGAAGCCATTTGCGGTTATACGAATGAAGAGTTGTATTCCAGCCTCACTGTTGTCAGGCGTGTTGTCCAGGGTGTACTAAAGCACAAGAAGTTCAAAGCTACTCCTTCATTTGTGAGGCATACTGTTCTTGTCAAGCTTACGCAGGAAGATGACGTGGCATGCCTCCACAAACAAGTTTATCAGTGGCAAGGCCACAAGGTTGCCTTCATGAAGGTTCACAGGATTGAGCTGCTGCGGGACGTCCTCGATGATGTTCATGGCAAGGTCCGTCTTGTGTCCAGCCCAAATTAGATCGAGGCATGAAATAGTTGCCCTAGATAGTGTTTAATAGTAGTTTGGATTGTGTCTAATTATCTGAACCTTTCCTGTTATCGACCCCTCTGGGGCTAGTGCTCTGTTTGAATCCGTCCATGGGAACTGGTGCTACTTTTGTGTGCCCGTGAATCATGTGAGAACCATCGTAATTGTTGCCGAAAAAGATTCGTCCTCACTAGTTTTTTCATGAATATGGCATGGTAAGACATAAGTTGTCACGGTTTATCATACGAGCAGTGTGTGTTTTGATGAAATAGAGCACTCATTCGAGAATCGTGCGCTGACGTATACATAAGTACTTGTAAACACTGTTGGTGCTACCCCACTTGTAAGCAGTTGTGCAAAACATGGCACATTGTCTCAGCTCGCTTCAACACTAGGCTATCGACCAGCTAACAATCAACAATCTGTTGTCTAACATATAAGCAACTACTATGTATCTTGTTACAGTGGTTCATGCAGTTAATTGAGGCCACAATGTAATAAATTCCAAACTTTCACACGCTAGTCCAGCGCTCATGTGGAACACTCACAATTAAACCCGTCTTCATAAAAATCTTGAAAAGCATAAGTTAAGCAATTTTATACATCTCAATGATTCATAGAACATAACAAACATATACTAGTTCACAGCAAAAGACAAAGTTGTGAGAAGGTTTACAAATCAGGAAAAAACAAGTAAGGCTTCTGTAAGCAAAGGGCCTCCCGGTAGGCTTAAATTTCCTGGAGTTCACTCTAGTTTTTTCTTGTTGCCACCATCCAGGGTTAGGTTCTCTCATTCCAGAATAACCAATTATAATTGTGGTCTCAGCTGGAATGCTAAACTGAACCATGCAGTGTACTGACCAGCTGAAATGCTTGTGCATTCCACTAAATTTAAGCATCGCTATTTGCAGAAATAAGCAGACCACAATGCCTCTTGTCCGCGCACCTGTCCAAAAAACCGCGGTGCAGCCGTGCCAGCTAGTCCTCGGTCCATGGATGAACTGGTAGAAAGTGCATTCCGGACTAGGATGCAATTGTTTTCGCTCGTCCCTGCACTGCAATCAGGAAGTAAAACGTACGAATCAGCTTCTTTTAGATTGCGTTGGTCATTCTACCTTAGTTACTACCAATGTAGGGATACCTTGAAGACAGGAGGTTAAACGACGGCAACGAGGGATAGCCATCTCATTTTGCGCAGTTGTACTAAAACTGAGGTGTGTGGTTTTGATTGCACGGATAGAAACGATACGGAGACAGACATCGCAAAATGATATGGAGTCAGACATCCCTGTTTGCGCAAATACGATTATTTAAACAGTGACACATATTACTACTTTCCCCCGTTTCCTCTTAGAACCAAGTCCTAGATTCATGCTACAGCTTTCCCACTTTCTTCCCTGTTTGAACCAACGCTTTGAGTTCACTGTATGAACTAGCTTTACTTCTAATAATAGTAGAAGTCTAGGTGGCTTTGTAACAGCGGACGGAAGTAGAAAAGGATCCACACGAAGGGGAAGAGCCGGGGCAGTAGATCAATGCAAGTTTTGAAGGAATATATACCTGAGGGTCGTTGACATGTGGCAAAGACGGCGTCGGGAGGCCGCATCTTGGCCACAATACCGCAGGGAGGAAGAGGGGGTCGGAGGCCCTCCCGAGTCGGCGCTCTCTCGGAGAGAACGGCACGGCCGCCGATCGGGACGCGCGGGCAGCCGTTGGTCTCCTCCCTCGCCACCGACGACAGCGTGAACGATGCACCTACACACCCTGCCTCGGTCGAGGTTGTCCGGCCGGATTTGTGACCAGCCGTGAGCTGAGAGAGAGAGTGTGGCCACCTATGTCTTGCTTAGATCTGGAGAGCATGAGAGAGTGAACGAGAGGAACCCTAGTAAAGTAAGCGCTAAGGCTCCTGCTTTTATATATAGTGGAGTGATTTTGTTGTACCGGCTTCAAAAAAATGTGCTCCTACGTGTACCCGCGAGTGGGTGTGAGAGAACTAGTGAGTGCATGCACTGCTTCTCTTCGTGAGAGTACAATATATACTATGCCCAAAGAACGTTCGCCGAAAGAGTAATAGTATAAGTGTGTGACGTGTGAGCTAAAATAAAATGTGCGCGCCGTCTTTTGTTTTTTAGAAGTTCTGAGGGTAGGGTGTGAAGAGCACATATGTGCGTGATGTCTACCTGCAGATAGACGATGGGTGCGACGTGCGAGTCTCCGAGAGGACTCGGGAGAGTCGTGAATCGTGAGGGTGCGTGTGCGTGAGAGAGAGAGGGGCACGTATCAATGCAATGCATGTGTCCGTAAATCATTATCCGACAAACGTTCGCCACAAGCCTTTTCCTGACGAACACCGTAAGAATCGTTAGATCGGCATCCGACAGTGTCAGTTTTGCCTTGTCATTTAACAGAACAGCCACTCCTCCTACACACAAATCTTCCACGTGAGTGTTAGCAACTGCCGTATGCTCCCTCCATTCCGAAATGCAGTGCATATAGCTTTATTGAAAATTAGAACCTCGCAAACTTTTACCGAGTTTTCGTGTACCAAATTGCACATGTAGAATACCCTGTATATATCATTTCATTCATCTTCGATAGGTAACTATAAAGATGGGTGAGGAGTCTACAAAGAAAGACCATCGTATCACCCGCAACAATTTCAACCATCCTTTAGTGTCGAGGAATATCATAGGAACTCTATATGATATGATTTTTATAGGATTTTTTCCTTTAGAGCCAATTGGTTCATAGGAATAGATTCATATACTCTACATTTCAAAGGAAATAAACATGATATCATTTCTATAGCTTTAGAGCCACTTGGTTCATATGAATGGATTCCTATACTCCCTTAATTTCAAAGGAAAATAAACATTAGCGTATATTCAATAGAAAAGTTCCTATGATATTAACCAAATTACATCTCTTTACTAATCCCTCCTCATAGGAATTGAGATACATGTCATCTCTAGATTCAATAGAAAAGTTCCTATGATGTGAACCAAATGACATCTCTTTTCCAATCACTACTCATAGAAATTGAGATGCTCCATGTCATCTCTTTCCCTACAACTTCCACGTATGCATTGTCAGGACCCCGACTCAATGCCACATCGATCTAGCATGTAACACCTCATATCACTTTGCGGCCTCACGCACGGTATTCCCACGGGTGTCGCCTTACCTTTGCCCGGGACCGTTTGCGCCTTTTGGCACACGTATATGATAGTGTCGCTAGCATCCATATGATAAGGAGCCCGGGCTGACATGGCTAGTTGTAAACCCAAAGTGGCACAGACTTACAGGGACAGGCATCCATGACCCAGCATCGAACGTGTCGGTCATCAGGGAGTGAATCCAGGCTGTAGCACTGGGCTAGCAGGACTCCGGTATTCATCGTGTGACATTTCCCCGAAGGGACAGACACAGGAACGAAGAAGGACACATGCCGGCCAGCCTAAGTGTTCCGGAGCAGTAGCAAGCTACCATGGCTCGGTGGAAACACTAGGAGACATTTCCCGGTAAGAGAGGCTACTAAAGATAAACAACTAGATAGTCAGATCCCACACATACCAAGCATTTCAATAACATACACACAATATGCTCGATATGTGCAAACACAACATGGCATCACAACATGACTCTACGACTCAAGTATTTATCCAATAGGCTCCGAGGAGCGAGATATTACAAACATGAGTCTCATGACCCAACATTCAGAGCATACAAATAAAAGCACAAGCGGAAGCTATCATGTCTGAGTACAGACATCTATAAATGAAAAAGGCTGAGAAGCCTGACTATCTACCAGATCCTGCCGAGGCACAAGATCGTAGCTGAGGTAACAAGCTAAACGTCGAAGTCCACACGGAACTACTAGCGAGACCGAAGTCTCTCTGCAAAAACATAAATAGGCAAACGTGAGTACAAATGTACCCAGCAAGACTTACATCAGAACTATCTACATATGCATCATTATCAACAAAGGGGATGGTGGGGTTTAACTGCAGCAAGCCAGCTTTGACTCGGTGGCTATCCTGAACTACGACTGCAAGTAACTCTTTTGAGGTGGCGCACACGAGTCCACATATTCACCATATCAATACACCACTATGGATCCGCTCCCGTCTCCCTACGAGAACGCCATCCATAGCACTCACGCTTATCTTGCGTATTTTAGAGTATCCACTTTCACTTGTCTATGAACTGATATAAGCAACCCAGAAGTCCTTTTTCGCGGACACGGCTATTCGAATAGATGATGATAACCCTGCAGGGGTGTACTTCTTCACACACGCTCTCACCACTTACCGCCGTTTACACGACATGTACTCGGCAACCTTCAAGCGGAAGCCCAACGTGGGTGTCGGCCACGGCCTACCTAAACACTCGAGTCTCTAGTCCAGGTTTATCGCCTATTCGGGATCCATCCATGAGGAGATCCGGCCGGAGTTTCGCTCACAGCCCAAAACGATGTGAACAGGGTTCCGTGACACCAAACGGGCGCCCGGTATACCCGGCCACGTGCCTACCGCATCACAGCCCACCCCTCCGGTCAGCGCTGCCCACGGCCTCCAGCATACTACAAACACCAGAAACTACTTGCAACTCCTGGACAGAGGACAAGGGTGATCAAGAAGCCGAGAGGGTCCATTGGTTTCGGGCCCAATGCGTGGTAGTAGCTGAATCATGGATCACAAACACAGAACTCAGTTCCTGAGGACGGCTGCAATGAGACAACCCACCATGTACTCCTACATGGCCTCTCACCGCTACCTTTACCAAATCGTGTTCACACGCTTAGCTCACACACCGTAGGACATGTTCACACACCTCTGATTCATCCCGGATGAATCAGACCTGACTCGACTCTAAGCAGTAGCAGGCATGACAAACAAGCATGAATGAGTAGGCACAACAGGGCTCAAACAACTCCTACTCATGCTAGTGGGTTTCATCTATTTACTGTGGCAATGACAGGTCATGCAAAGGATAAAGGGGTTCAGCTACCGCAGCAGGTAACAGATGAATCGTTGTTGTCCTAATGCAGTAAAAGAGAGCAGGAGCGAGAGAGTGGGATTGTATCAGAATAAACAAGGGGGTTTTGCTTTCCTGGCACTTCTGAAGATAACATTGAGTCTTCATCAGTGTCAACGATCACAACGTCGGAACATCCTCTACCGGGAGGGAACAGATACCAGCAACAAAGAAGAAATACAATCAATGCAATGCACAATATGATGCATGCTCATGACATGGCAATATGAATGTGTTTTGAGCTAATGCAACTAGCAACAGATTAAATGAAGTTGGTTTGAATATAAGATTCAAATTCAAACTCCATATGTGATTATTCAGATGCCATTTATATGATTTGTGCTAAACAGCACCTATAAGTTGTTCTAACATGCATGAAAATAGTACAGATGGATAGATTGGATTTTTCTGGTCATTTTTCATATATAATTTATCTCATTTGGAGTTACGGTTGAATTTCTATGATTTTTAGAAGTTTTTACAATTTTCTGGAATTTCCTGAATAATATAAATCCAGAAATGAATTATGGCGTCAGCACCACGTCACTGTGACGTCAGCAGAGTCAACTGGGCTGGCTCGGGTCAAACCTGACGTGGGGGGGTCCACACGTCAGTGACACAGGTTAGACAGGGGGGTTAGTTTAGTTTAATTAAAGATTAGGGGCACTAGGGCCCACATGTCAGTGTCCCCCCCACGTCATGGACCCAGGGGAGGTCAGGGGAGGTCATGTCGGGGTCCACCTGTCATGCACCCAGGGGAGGTCAAACCCCTGGTCAGTAGGGTCAATCCCGCCGGCGTCTCGACGCCGGCGAGGCCCGGGATGGTGGCGGCCGTCGGAAACACGCTACAGGGCACGGGCGAGGCCGTGCTTGGGCTCGTTGGAGAGCCCTTGCTCCCGCGCGTTGAACGGTGCGGTTGCTGGGTCGTGGGGAGGCCGGAGCTGACGATGGCGAGCTCCAAGGCGGCGGCCGGAGTTCGGCCAATGGCGGGTTAGGCGATGCAGGGCGCTAGGGGAGGCGTTGGTGCATGCTACGTGCTCCTGGTGAGGTGTGGAGCACGGTGGTGTGCCCGGCTTCGAGCCACAGTGGCTCTGGCCACGACGGCGACGAGGCACGGCGGCGGCGAGCTTCGGCCGTGGTGGAAGATGGAGCTAGGGGACGGGAACAGGGGAAGTGAGCAAAGAGGAGGCAGCAGGAGCTCACAGGGAGAACGATGAGGTGGTCAGCGAGCTCGGGGTCGTCTTTGGTGCTGCGAATCGAACGGCGGCGATCGCCGGCCGTGGCGATGAAGATGGTGGTGATGGCGGCGTTGCAGCGCGTCCGTGGCGTCGTGGCTTGTCGAGGAGGTCGGGGACGTCGAGACGGAGCTCGCAGGCACAGCGAGGGGTCGAGGGGGAGACGGTGGCCGCGGCGTTACGGTGGCCACGGCGTTACGGTGGCCGCGGCGTTACGGTGGCCGCGGCGTTCCAGAATTGTTGGAGCATTTAAAAATATTAACAGTATTTAAATGCCCCAATTCAAATACAATATGGTTTAATCAAAAATCCAAAAATGTCTTGGAAAAATATCCATCATCTCTGGATATGGTTTTCACCCTTTTCCAGTAATCATGAACATTTTTGCAAACCAATTTGGGTTCTTTGAAAATATTTTGAAGTTGAACCTATTTGCAATGCTTTGGTGCTAGGGCTTGGTCATCCCCATTTCAAATTTCATAAAATTTAAACATGTTGCATGGATGCTAAAGCAAAAACAAACAAGGGCTGATCTGGGGCTGTGACAGCTCACCCCCACTAAACAAAAATCTCGTCCTGAGATTCAAGCGTAGGGTAAGGTGAAGGGGGAACGCAAACTAGTACAATCTTCACGATCCAGGTTGCACTTCAACTGAACGTTGATTTGTTCACCATCATTTTCTCGAAGTCTTGCTCTGAGAACTCCAACTAACATGACAACGAGAGGAAAGGAAAGACCCTAAAAGAATCGTTCTTCTCGGAGGTCGAACAACTCAGGAGTAACTCTCGGGATGAGACATAGCAACATCTCTTGAGCTGAGAGACGAAGCACAGATCTGAAGAAATGGAGTGAGACAGATGACGAGGGTTCACTAGGTAGACAACAACTTCACGCTTAAGGTGGTAATCGGTTGTCAACGTAGCGAGGAGTTGAATTGCCATGATACCATAACGATGCACCTTAGGGAAGGTGACTCATAGATATATCCCCTTAAGTGGCAAAAAGAATTACCTTTGATTCAAAGATCATTGAAACTCTTTATACCAGCCTAAGGCAATCACAAGCGATCATTTGGAGGGGGTCGGTAGAATGGCATACTCGGACTTGGATGATGTGGATTACCTTGTTGAAGACAACGTAATGGATGAATTTGCTTATCACCGGAAATGGAAGAGACCCATGGTAGAATGGCACAATGGCGGTGCAAGCTGGGAACAGAATGCAAATGCTGGGAATGATTCTGGTAACTGGGGAAGAACCCAACAATAGAGAGTGAACTCACTGTTTGAATAGGTCATAGCATTGCCGAGGAAACTGAGAGCAAACCCAGTTAGTGCCGATGATAACACGTAGCGCTTGTGCGTGCTCTCAAGAACTTGAGCATTTCCACATTCATCAAGGTTTTACCAATATCCGTGTCAAGGATCCTGGCAACACAACTTGCTACCACGATGAATGATGATGGATGATGCAGATGCAAAGGAAGATAACACTTCTCAGATTTCATCTTAGCGAGGCCAAGGAAATAAAATCTGGATGATCGACCGAGAGACATTTAGCACTCCGCTTCTAATGTTCTTCTTGATGTGCTAGTGTAACCCATTCATAGATATGGTTTGATATCTAGAACATCAAGTAAAGGTCGGACTTCGGGAGCACAAGAATCCATAAGGAACAACTAGGGAGGTAAATCCTACGAAATCCTTATGGGGAGGTGGCCAACTTCCTCAATCAAGATATTATAATAACAGGTCTTCCGGCTGGGTGTGTTGGCCACGACATCCACTTTACTGGTTTCCAAGGGATCGATATTATAGTTCTTGGAAAATGTTCCAAACCATCATATCTGCCTGAGATTCAGATCTGGTTGGTGTCAGGATATTCCAGACTCATCGAGTCTAGGAAGAAAAACGAAAGTTTGCAACACAAATCGACGAGATGACGTTGCGAGATTCTCGGGGAATGAACTACGATAGTAAGCTCCAAAACATGAGTTGGTTCTGCTACACACATGTGAACACGCTGTCCCAGACAAGCATGACCACATAGTAGTCTTATAATAAAACACTACCGAGTTCAGGAGGGGGAACCATCAACGAGGGTATCGAAGTCCTTACATAAGTCCGGATTAGCTCTTATGAAGAAACTCCTTCTCCTTGAACAAATCAATCAGTGGCTTGGTGTGCTAGGGATACATATAGATTGAAGGTTGCAAGTCTTCAAACCACAGCATTCTTCGCACGTGTGCATGACTGATTTGGAATGATTCCAAAGAAAGCAACATTGACTTTCTCGAATCCACGGCGGCAACTTGCATCAGATGCACATGAATTAAAGGAAGTCACTACCTTCATCCAAACATATGCTTCATGAGCTAGCATGAACAAATGCTTTCAAAAGTTTCCAACACTAGCTTAATGTTCAACAAAATCATGGAGGAGATAAGGATGTTGTCAATGGGCTCAACAACAATTCATCTAAGTTTCCTTTTAAAAGGAATTCCATAGTTAAGTGAACACGGTGATAGCATTGGTCAGACCAAAGATGTAATGGTGTATGCTCGAGGGATCAACCACGAATAAGACAACATTACGAGCATCGTTGGTACTGATTTGATTTGACGATAGCCCACACTCAAATCAAAGGATTGATAAGACAATAGGTCCAGCAACTGATCACAAGGACCAATCGATGAAGATATCATCTTTCTTCAACACACACTACACAAGAATATCCCTTTGGAACGAACTAAGTCAGGCAAGATCTTCCAACTCTCCAAGTTGTTGTGTAGCTTAACCAACTAGCTCAGGGATATCTAACCCCGATTCTTGGAGAGAAGGTGGTTCACAAGAAACCAACTTGATCACGAGCTCAACATAACAGTCAGGGAACAACCTGGTAATACTTCCGAGAAGATATTCGGAAAATCACGAACCACCGGTATGTTACTAAGCTCGAGAACAATCTCGCTTTTGAGGGCAAGACGATATGATCAAATGAGTGAGGACTTGACAAGATCCTAACTCATCAATCGAAGGGTGCACCGAAATAAGGACTAGGTAGCACGATCAGTCTTAGAAGGATGATTCAAAAACCAACACGCTAAGAATGAAATTATTATCCTTTAACTACCAAGCAACGAGGTTGCTGGGAGTATTGATTTCACACATCACAATTCATTTGTCGGTATTCCGGTTGCATCAACACGAGGGCCGAGGAATGACTAATGATGGTGAGAAGTATCACTACGTCAAAATTCATGAGAGTTGGTGCAGTTCTCATGACAATTCTGACATAAAGGGGGTAATACTCCAAAGTAGAACAGAACCAAAAGCTGGATTGGCATTTGATCTGCGGAATACAACTACTTTGACCCAATCCTAGATATGGATGAGGTACTGGAGTTTGTTTCTCCAAGTCATTCAGGACAGAATGGCTTGACGGACCACAAGGGTAATAGGCATCGATAAACGAATGCATGCATACCCTTGACTATCAATTGATAGACGAAGGTCAGTAGACAACTAAAGAGGGACAACTCAAAGGAACATATAATTTTCTGAGCTGTGGATGCATAGATTAGTATGTCGAGCGAGATCAACATTTCTTCCAGATAACCCATGCAGAGAGGTAGGACTGGCAGAGTCACGATTTATGAATGGAGATCTCCTCAAGAGTACTCTAATTGTGATCTTTTGATCCAATAAACATCTGCCATAAGCGGTCCATAGTATTTGGAAGAAGGAAATACCACGGACCTCGAGGACTATCGCAAAGTTACTACTATCCTGAAGGAACTAGCAAACACTATCAACATGAAGTAAGTAGAGTGAATCTCGGGTTCAAAACCCAGAAATAGAATACCTACTACTAAGTAGCATCACGGGATGCTTCCGAGAATAAAGGCCAGAATCATCACACTGGGAACACAGATCATGGCTAGACCACTAGATGATCCCCTAAGCACTTAGGGTCATAATAATAATTCCAACATATATGTCGAGGCAATAATTACCTCAACACACCGATTAGTGTGGTTAATCTGGCCCAAAGGAACATCGAAGCGGGAGGAAGGAATTTGCAAATTGCTTCAAACTATTTAGAAACCTGGGATGACTCGGACAGCATAACGGCTGTAAATGCTCAGAAAATATTTGAGTCATTCACAAAAATGGTGGCATAACCACTCAGAGGCACAATATCAAGGTCTCGAGATCAATAGTTAACATACAGAAGTACTAGGAACTGAAACGAGGCTTAAGTCCAACAATCTATAAGTCTACTGATTAGTAACACGTGGTCCTAATAGCAAGAAGAGATAGCCTAGTTCTTAATCCCCGTAGGAAAGATAAGATGACTCAGATCAGAAGGGCATAAGGTATAAGGAGTAAAAAAAAACCTTACGTTCCATCCCACAATCAATTCCCTTATATAACTAAGAATTTCTAGACTCAACTTCGACCAGTTTGGCTTGGTAATCCTACAGGCAGTCAAGCTCTGATACCAATGCTGTCAGGACCCCGACTCAATGCCACATCGATCTAGCATGTAACACCTCATATCACTTTGCGGCCTCACGCACGGTATTCCCACGGGTGTCGCCTTACCTTTGCCCGGGACCGTTTGCGCCTTTTGGCACACGTATATGATAGTGTCGCTAGCATCCATATGATAAGGAGCCCGGGCTGACATGGCTAGTTGTAAACCCAAAGTGGCACAGACTTACAGGGACATGCATCCATGACCCAGCATCGAACGTGTCGGTCATCAGCGAGTGAATCCAGGCTGTAGCACTGGGCTAGCAGGACTCCGGTATTCATCGCGTGACATTTCCCCGAAGGGACAGACACAGGAACGAAGAAGGACACATGCCGGCCAGCCTAAGTGTTCCGGAGCAGTAGCAAGCTACCATGGCTCGGTGGAAACACTAGGAGACATTTCCCGGTAAGAGAGGCTACTAAAGATAAACAACTAGATAGTCAGATCCCACACATACCAAGCATTTCAATAACATACACACAATATGCTCGATATGTGCAAACACAACATGGCATCACAACATGACTCTACGACTCAAGTATTTATCCAATAGGCTCCGAGGAGCGAGATATTACAAACATGAGTCTCATGACCCAACATTCAGAGCATACAAATAAAAGCACAAGCGGAAGCTATCATGTCTGAGTACAGACATCTATAAATGAAAAAGGCTGAGAAGCCTGACTATCTACCAGATCCTGCCGAGGCACAAGATCATAGCTGAGGTAACAAGCTAAACGTCGAAGTCCACGCGGAACTACTAGCGAGACCGAAGTCTCTCTGCAAAAACATAAATAGGCAAACGTGAGTACAAATGTACCTAGCAAGACTTACATCAGAACTATCTACATATGCATCATTATCAACAAAGGGGATGGTGGGGTTTAACTGCAGCAAGCCAGCTTTGACTCGGTGGCTATCCTGAACTACGACTGCAAGTAACTCTTTTGAGGTGGCGCACACGAGTCCACATATTCACCATATCAATACACCACTATGGATCCGCTCCCGTCTCCCTATGAGAACGCCATCCATAGCACTCACGCTTATCTTGCGTATTTTAGAGTATCCACTTTCACTTGTCTATGAACTGATATAAGCAACCCAGAAGTCCTTTTCCGCGGACACGGCTATTCGAATAGATGATGATAGCCCTGCAGGGGTGTACTTCTTCACACACGCTCTCACCACTTACCGCCGTTTACACGACATGTACTCGGCAACCTTCAAGCGGAAGCCCCACGTGGGTGTCGGCCACGGCCTACCTAAACACTCGAGTCTCTAGTCCAGGTTTATCGCCTATTCGGGATCCATCCATGAGGAGATCCGGCCGGAGTTTCGCTCACAGCCCCAAATGATGTGAACAGGGTTCCGTGACACCAAACGGGCGCCCGGTATACCCGGCCACGTGCCTACCGCATCACAGCCCACCCCTCCGGTCAGCGCTGCCCACGGCCTCCAGCATACTACAAACACCAGAAACTACTTGCAACTCCTGGACAGAGGACAAGGGTGATCAAGAAGCCGAGAGGGTCCATTGGTTCCACGCCCAATGCGTGGTAGTAGCTGAATCATGGATCACAAACACAGAACTCAGTTCCTGAGGACGGCTGCAATGAGACAACCCACCATGTACTCCTACATGGCCTCTCACCGCTACCTTTACCAAATCGTGTTCACACGCTTAGCTCACACACCGTAGGACATGTTCACACACCTCTGATTCATCCCGGATGAATCAGACCTGACTCGACTCTAAGCAGTAGCAGGCATGACAAACAAGCATGAATGAGTAGGCACAATAGGGCTCAAACAACTCCTACTCATGCTAGTGGGTTTCATCTATTTACTGTGGCAATGACAGGTCATGCAAAGGATAAAGGGGTTCAGCTACCGCAGCAGGTAACAGATGAATCATTGTTGTCCTAATGCAGTAAAAGAGAGCAGGAGCGAGAGAGTGGGATTGTATCGGAATGAACAAGGGGGTTTTGCTTGCCTGACACTTCTGAAGATAACATTGAGTCTTCATCAGTGTCAACGATCACAACGTCGGAACATCCTCTACCGGGAGGGAACAGATACCGGCAACAAAGAAGAAATACAAGCAATGCAATGCACAATATGATGCATGCTCATGACATGGCAATATGAATGTGTTTTGAGCTAATGCAACTAGCAACAGATTAAATGAAGTTGGTTTGAATATAAGATTCAAATTCAAACTCCATATGTGATTATTCAGATGCCATTTATATGATTTGTGCTAAACAGCACCTATAAGTTGTTCTAACATGCATGAAAATAGTACAGATGGATAGATTGGATTTTTCTGGTCATTTTTCATATATAATTTATCTCATTTGGAGTTACGGTTGAATTTCTATGATTTTTAGAAGTTTTTACAATTTTCTGGAATTTCCTGAATAATATAAATCCAGAAATGAATTATGGCGTCAGCACCACGTCACTGTGACGTCAGCAGAGTCAACTGGGCTGGCTCGGGTCAAACCTGGCGTGGGGGGGTCCACACGTCAGTGACACAGGTTAGACAGGGGGGTTAGTTTAGTTTAATTAAAGATTAGGGGCACTAGGGCCCACATGTCAGTGTCAGGGGGTTAGATTAGGTGGTGATTAGCATTAAGCTAATCACCTGATGGCGGGGTCCACCTGTCATGGACCCAGGGGAGGTCAAACCCCTGGTCAGTAGGGTCAATCCCGCCGGCGTCTCGACGCCGGCGAGGCCCGGGACGGTGGCGGCCGTCGGAAACACGCTACAGGGCACGTGCGAGGCCGTGCTTGGGCTCGTTGGAGAGCCCTTGCTCCCGCGCGTCGAACGGTGCGGTTGCTAGGTCGTGGGGAGGCCGGAGCTGACGACGGCGAGCTCCAAGGCGGCGGCTGGAGTTCGGCCAACGGCGGGTTAGGCAATGCAGGGCGCTAGGGGAGGCGTTGGTGCGTGCTACGTGCTCCTGGTGAGGTGTGGAGCACGGTGGTGTGCCCGGCTTCGAGCCACAATGGCTCTGGCCACGACGGCGACGAGGCACGGCGGCGGCGAGCTTCGGCCGTGGTGGAAGATGGAGCTAGGGGACGGGAACAGGGGAAGCGAGCAAAGAGGAGGCAGCAGGAGCTCACAGGGAGAACGATGAGGTGGTCAGCGAGCTCGGGGGCGTCTTTGGTGCTGCGAATCGAACGGCGGCGATCGCCGGCCGTGGCGATGAAGATGGTGGTGATGGCGGTGTTGCAGCGCGTTCGTGGCGTCGTGGATTGTCGAGGAGGTCGGGGACGTCGAGACGGAGCTCACAGGCACAGCGAGGGGTCGAGGGGGAGACGGTGGCCGCGGCGTTATGGTGGCGCGGCTGCGGCTGCGCTCGGGCTCGAGAGGGAGAGGGAGCGGAAGAGGGGAAGAGTTCGGGAGAGAGTGAGAGAGCGGTCGGGGCTGCGTGGCGTCGTCCGGGGCGTCGCTAGGGAGGCCGGGGAGGAAGCAGGAGGTGGCCAGGGGAAGCAGGAGGTGGCCGAGCAGGGTGGAGGTGGCGCGCGCGGCGGCATCGCGGTGTCCGTCCTCCTGGCAGGGAGGAAGACGACAGGGGAGGGGGCGGCGGTGGGCTGGGCCGTTGGGGGAGCTGGGCCAGGTAAGTGGGTGCCAGGTAGGTGGCCCAGGTGGCCTTCTCTCCCTTTCTTTTATTTCCTCTTTTCTATTTCTATTTTCTGTAGTTTGTTTTGATTTAGTTTTAGACACTAAATCATTTTTTATAAATCCTGAGAATAATTGTGGACATTAACTGAATTATTACAGAGGCCCTGAACTATTTCCAGAATTGTTGGAGCATTTAAAAATATTAACAGTATTTAAATGCCCCAATTCAAATACAATATGGTTTAATCAAAAATCCAAAAATGTCTTGGAAAAATATCCATCATCTCTGGATATGGTTTTCACCCTTTTCCAGTAATCATGAACATTTTTGCAAACCAATTTGGGTTCTTTGAAAATATTTTGAAGTTGAACCTATTTGCAATGCTTTGGTGCTAGGGCTTGGTCATCCCCATTTCAAATTTCATAAAATTTAAACATGTTGCATGGATGCTAAAGCAAAAACAAACAAGGGCTGATCTGGGGCTGTGACATGCATCTTCTATTCCTAAATAGATAGTACAACCCACTAGTAGCTTTTTTCCAAAACATGCAACTATGGCACAAGAACTATATAGTGTGCCAATAACTTTGAAAGATGGTCGCTGGATGAAGCTAACCCGACAGTGTAGAGATGGGCAAATCCGAGCACTACTGGCCGTTGGATATCATCAACATTCCACCAGACCTGCCACATGTACAATTTAGAAGACTCCATGGTTGAACTTAAGCATAATGCACAAACCTCAAAACACAAGCACTTCTCCTTTGTTCTAGAATCTTTTGTATCATAATTGATTATTTTTTTCTAAATGAATTGCCATTATTTGTTCTTTACTTTATGATTTACAATGCACAACCCCATGAATCTTAACATTTTTATGAAACTAATTGATTTTGAAAGAGATGAACTAAAAGAACTAAACGAACATCTAAATCATGCATATATGACTCAAAGCTTTACATGCTATAATGTGTATTTATTCATAATTTGGTTCTGAAATCTCATGCATTCAATACATGTGTATCTTACTAGTTTTGAGTAGAGTAGCAAATTTCACGCGGCCCCGGGTATATCAAAATGCAGGGCCCATGCATCATTGCCTTTCGGTCGAACCTACGTCCACAATTTTTTGTACGTGCTATATCTCCACTGGTCCCTGAACCCAAAATGCTGCCTCATTCCCGTAAAACCAAGCGGCCCACACATATTTAAGGCGTCGACTCGAACATGTTTACTATGACGTGGCCCCGCACGCTTTAGTACTCCTACAAACCCTACCGCCGCACTCATCATCGGTTTTCTTCAAGAGGACGAGGGAGAAGCCGATTTGTAGTGGATGCGCTTTCAAAAAAAAGGATCTGTAGTGGAGACCCCTACCCTAGGGTGCCCTAGGTAGCTGCCGCACGCATCATTGTTTTCTCTTTTCTTTATGCTCTTGCGCGCTAGAGTGAAATGATGGTTGCTTCGTCCGTCTAGCTTAATGCAGGAAAGGTGGGGCTTTGTGATTTGACCCCTCATCCCTCATTTTCTACTACTGCGGCGCTACGACCGGGGTGCCTCCAATTCCAACCGCTGCTCTGAACTGTAATTTGGTGCATCGCACGTGGAACAAGATGGTGTATGAGCCACATGTCTACCAAAGGGGTCCTGTTAAGTGTGTCGCCATTTCGTGTGTGGACTGAGCCTGCTTGAGTTGCTACGCCAACACTACAGGAGCAGCCTACCACTTGGTTTTGCTCCTTGGTGAATCCCGACTATATTGATCTAAAAAGATACGTGCTGAACTACGCTCTCCGTCTCGGTTTTTTATTTGTAGGTGTCTCAGTTTATAGGGCTTGCACGTAGTTCTAGGTCATCCATTTGACTAACTAAATATGAGTTACTATGTCACAAAAAGTATATCATTGGATTCTTATTGGTTGATATGTGAAGAAACAAGAAAGGAGGTAGAAGTTAATGCACCGCGCCTTAGTATTGTGGGATTATTTGGTTTTTGTAAGATGATGTGCATTTGGTTGCAAGGGTGGTCATGAATGGGTTGGGATCGTTCAGAAAATAGACATGATTGGTTATAAAGCACATGAATGGTTCGAGTCAAAAAAAAGAAAATATGCCTTGAAGATGTTGAACCATTCCACCCAACCAAATCGGTCGAATCAAATGGCCACCCTTTGCATGCATGACTACGTGAGCATGACTGATGGTCCCGTCTTAAATAATTAGATCATCTCTTATATTCAGCCAAACACATGAATTGAATGGTTCAATCCCAAAAAGATTGAATGGTCCCAATCCATTCATACGATACCTTCAACCAAACGCATACGACGGAGGGAGTAGTTGTATTTAAAAGTCGAGGGCAGGGCTTTTCCTGCGCGGTAGGCGAGGCAGTTCCGCCTAGTCGGTTCGACAGAGATGCGAGAAAACGAGGGAGTAGGCTGCTGCAAACATAGGGCTGTGTGATTTGACAGCGAGTTACTGCTGGACAGGTGGGGCCCCGTGATTTGACTTGCCATTATCATTTTAACTGCGGCGCTACGACCGGCGTGAGTCTCCCGATTCCTGACCACCTCCATACAGGTGGCTCTCCCAATGCTCCACCATGTAGTAGTAGAGGTTGGCTCTTGCATGAGAGCCCACTTCTCCACTTTTTCCTTGCCTCTCTTTCTTCCACATATGCAAAAATGCCATGTAAAGCGCACTATTGTACTTACTTGCTCCTACAGGTGCTTAAGCTTGCCACATAGGCATAAAGTCTGATGTGGCAAGTTAATCAAGAAGAGAGAGACTAGTTTGGTGACCCAAGGAAGAAACGGTGCTAAGCATGTTTACCTAGGTGAAAAGACAATTTTGAGTCTATAGCTAATTAAATGAAGCAAACTTAGCAACACCATTTCATTGGAAGAGGTCACTCCTTGACAAATGCAATAAATACTAGTACTCCCTGTGTCCCATTATATAAGAACGTTTTTGACACTACACTAGCTAGTGTAAAAAACGTTCATATATTATGGGACGGAGGGAGTACGAAGAAAGAGATAGAGAGGAGTAAAAAAATACACTTATAGCCAACCTTATAGCCAACCTTGTTGTAGTATGAGTGACTAAGTGATGACTATGTATGACATGCCAACATCAGATAGCCTAACGCACCGTGTTAAATCTCCAAGGGCGCGACCGCGTGAGCGACGCGACGGTCGTGGTAGGCGCGACCATGATACGGGCTGCTGGCAGCCCTTAGATCTGAGATCAAACGGTCGCATGCTAAGTTGCTGAAAATTTGCAACCCTCCAGGATAGGATATTCACCCATAGGTCTAGAATCACGCCATGCAATCGTTCGATCTCAGATCCAAGGGCTCTCAGAAGCCCGTATCATGGGAGAATGGAAAGCAACTACCCTGCCATTCGCACGCTGGCAGTTCGCTCCTACTCTTTCCCGCACGTCCTCTCATACTACGGCGGTTCACTCCTAGTCGTCCCGTCCATTCACAATACGGCAGTCCCACTAATCCTAACCCTGCTCCCAAATCCATGGCGTTCCAAATCTCCCCGATAGGCAGTGAGTACAAGGTTAGAACCATCACCGGCGATGAGTTCGATGTCATCTACACCCGTACTTCTGCGACGGTGAAAGGATGCCTTTCTCGCTTCAGACGCATGTTCGAAAACTCAAATGATGAGAGGGTCGCTGGGCTAGATGTTGAGTACACCACAGTCGTGGGACGAGAGAAGGATCTAAAGGACGAAGAGAGGAAGAAGCCTGCCGTGATCCAGGTTTGCGTACATAAAGTTTGCTTGGTCTACCACATATGCCATGCCGACGTTGAGTGCCAGGATTTTAAGAACTTCCTCGAGGACAAAACAGTCAAATTCGTTATTGTAGACTTTAAGAACGACAAAGAAGTCCTGCGTCGAATAGGCCTCATTATAGGCAACCCCTTCGACCTCCAAAAGAATCAGCTGGTGCCCTCTCGTCAGCCCTCGATGCTGACCCTGGCAGGAGCCATGGTTCATCCTTTGTACCGCAAACTGGATAAACCTCATTACATGTTTCATCGTCATGCATGGCAGCGGAATGTACTAGATATAGACCACATCCAATATGCTGCAATGGATGGCTACCTTTGTTTCAATATCTACAAGGGTTGGATGAAGAGCAACGGCCAAGTTGGCGGTTCAAGCAAAGAAGTATCGGCCAAGAGGAAGAGGGACAAGGACGAAGTCGAGGACGTGGACGAGGACTCCGAGTAAGGTGGCAGTGTCATTGCTCATGGCGGTTCTAAACTTCTAGTGCAGTGTCTACCGGATTAGTTGCATAGTTTAATTTTAGGTGTGCTTAGTTTAATTTGAGGGGTGTGTTGTGCTGAGCCCCCAGCAGAACTATGTTATGTTTCTTCTCGTTACTTTAACTCTTCAGTATGTACATACTAGTACTAGTATTTCTTTAATAGAATTTAGCACCCCAATTAAGCACGTACTAGCTTTTTTAATAGTACTATATGCATAATTTGGCGACGAGCACTCTCTATATGGCCAGCTCGACGAGGAGCGTCCCCCGTGCTGTTCTGCACTGTTATTTGGTGCTTGACACGTCGACCCGGTTGCTATATGTCCCACATGTCGGTGACAGGAAGTACAGAATTCATGAAAGGGAGCGTCGACGGAGGAGTATACTACATAATTCATGAAAGGGAGCGACTTAGTTTTGGAAAAATATGTTTTTACGGAGTACGTACCCACTAGGGTTTATAGGGCTCATCTAAAAACATTCGTTTTTCCGTTTGATAAGTCTCAATTCTAGTACTATACTACTAGTAGTACCATTACATGTTGGATTTCGAGGTGCGTTAGATCACCCGATGCAAGCAGTGTCAAGAGGGAACTAACCAATGCATGTACAAGTTCATGGAAATTTAGTGGTCATCCATGCATTCATTCTAATTAATGCCTCGGTAAACATAACTTCTTGAGGAAAATGAGCGTACTGTGCAAACTACGAAATTAATCGACCACTCACCGTCTACCTTGGTTGGAGAGATTTTGAAATTGAGCCATAAACTGGAAAGGAGGGAGTAGTAACTTTTCTCTCGATTACTATTTGTGGCCTTGTATAGATGCAAAATGTATTTTTTTATAGTGGCCTTGTATAAGTAAATAGAGGGAGTACTAACCAAAGTACATAGTAGCGATGAGGAGTAAACGGAGGGAATAGTAAAAAATTCTCCTCGTGCTGCGAGCCACCGCGCGCGTGGGCGAGGGAGCGGGCATAAAGGCATACAGTAGTACTCCAGCTTCACCTCATCCTGCGAGCCACCGCGCCCGTGGGCGGGGGAGACGGCGTACTAAGCAAGTTTCTCCTCGTTCTGCGAGTTGACGGGACACATCAAAAGTACTCCAGTGTATAGAGCCTTGCCTCTAAGGTAGGCCCCACATGGTTTGCCTCTTTTTTTAATTTAACATAACGCGTCAAGTCGCAATTTGTTTGTTCACCCGTGATAGACGATCCTCCCTCCACCAAGTGGACAACCAATACACGTGCCAAATTACCACGTGGGCTGCCTTTTTAGTACAGAAATGAGCTCCACCGTGTACCCGCGCGGGTGTGGTTGGGAAAGAGACGGGAGTACGTGCGCCGTGCGTGCACCTCTTCTCTTCGTGCACGTCCCCCACCTACGTGTGTGTGTGAGAGAGAGATACAAACCTAGACATAATGCACCATCCATCCCCATGCCTCCGCCCAGTCCGACCACCAGTCACCACCACGGCACCACGCCCCACTCCTCCTCACCTTATCTCTCATATTTCTCCCTCCATTTTATATACAAGGGGCCACTATCAAAATTACGATTTGCAGATATACAAGGCCACTAACACTAATCGATGCAATATTAATGGTGTTTGCCTTGTGGTACTAGCAAAGGAGGACATTAATTATCCCTTGCATGCATGCGGGAGTTTGTAAAAAATGCATCTTGATGTTCCGTGCAATGCATGGGCATCTTGCTAGTCCATGAAAACAACACATTGCAAAATTCCACGGCGAACGAGGGATTTGAATCTGTTGGGAGGGGCTGTTTAGATCTTGCCCGGGGTAGCCAAAATATTGGCGACCCTTTTGTCCATCGGTGCCTTTGCCACCGCTGAACGAGGAACGGCTAGGTGCTCATGCTGTCATGCATCCTCCAGCGCACACGTTGGAGACGAGCTCGCACGAGCTGTGTTTTTTTTGTCCCACAACGCTGCCCGAGCCGCCCGCAGACCGACCGTGTCAGGACCCCGACTCAATGCCACATCGATCTAGCATGTAACACCTCGTATCACTTTGCGGCCTCACGCACGGTATTCCCACAGGTGTCGTCTTACCTTTGCCCGGGACCGTTTGCGCCTTTTGGCACACGTATATGATAGTGTCGCTAGCATCCATATGATAAGGAGCCCGGGCTGACATGGCTAGTCGTAAACCCAAAGTGGCACAAACTTACAGGGACAGGCATCCATGACCCAGCATCGAACGTGTCGGTCATCAGCGAGCGAATCCAGGCTGTAGCACTGGGCTAGCAGGACTCCGGTGAACCGGGCTGTAGCGGGCTAACAGGACTACGGTATTCATCGCGTGACATTTCCCCGAAGGGACAGACACAGGAACGAAGAAGGACACATGCCGGCCGGCCTAAGTGTTCCGGAGCAGTAGCAAGCTACCATGGCTCAGTGAAACACTAGGAGACATTTCCCGGTAAGAGAGGCTACTAAAGATAAACAACTAGATGGTCAGATCCCACACATACCAAGCATTTCAATAACATACACACAATATGCTCGATATGTGCAAATACAGCATAGCATCACAACATGACTCTATGACTCAAGTAATTTATTCATTAGGCTCCGAGGAGCGAGATATTACAAACATGGGTCTCATGACCCAACACTCAGAGCATACAATCAAAGCACAAGCGGAAGCTATCATGTATGAGTACAGACATCTATAAATGAAAAAGGCTGAAAAGCCTGACTATCTACCAGATCCTGCCGAGGGCACAAGATCGTAGCTGAGGTAACAAGCTAAATGTCGAAGTCCACGCGGAACTACTAACGAGACCGAAGTCTCTCTGCAAAAAACATAAATAGGCAAACGTGAGTACAAATGTACCCAGCAAGACTTACATCAGAACTATCTACATATGCATCATTATCAACAAAGGGATGGTAGGGTTTAACTGCAGCAAGCCAGCTTTGACTCGGTGGCTAACCTGAACTACGACTGCAATGTAACTCTTTTGTGGTGGCGCACACGAGTCCACATATTCACCATATCAATACACCACTATGGATCCGCTCCCGTCTCCCTACGAGAACACCATCCATAGCACTCACGCTTATCTTGCGTATTTTAGAGTATCCACTTTCACTTGTCTATGAACTATGCAAGGGGTCCAAGTTTCCATATCCGAGGAATCCGGCTATTCGAATAGATGATGTTAATCCTGCAGGGGTGTACTTCTTCACACACGCTCTCGCCACTTACCGCCCTGTACACGTCATGTACCTCGGCAACCTTCAAGCGGAAGCCGGGCGAGGGAGTCGGCCACGACCTGACTAACCGAACAAGTCTCTAGTCCAGGTTTATCGCCTATTCGGGTTCCATCCGCAAGGAGATCCGGCCGGGGTGTCTCTTACGGCCCCAAACGATGTGTGCAGGGTTCCCAAGCCCACCAACCGGGTGCCACTTGGTACACCGGGCCACTGTGCCTAGTCTGTCCCAAGTCCACCTGTACCGGGTGCCACTTGGTAGACTACTAACACTACCTACAAACACCAGCAACTAGTTGCAACTCCTGGACAGAGATCAAGTTGATTAATAAGTCGAGAGGGCTTGGAGCGCCCGGAGCCCAATGTGTGGTAGTAACTGATCATGGATCACAAACACAGAACTCAGTTCCTGAGGACGGCTGCAATGAGACAACCCACCATGTACTCCTACATGGCCTCTCACCGCTACCTTTACCAAATCGTGTTCACACACTTAGCTCACACACAGTAGGACATGTTCACACGCCTCTGATTCATCCCCGATGAATCAGACCTGACTCAACTCTAAGCAGTAGCAGGCATGACAAACAAGCATGAATGAGTAGGCACATCAGGGCTCAAACAACTCCTACTCATGCTAGTGGGTTTCATCTATTTACTGTGGCAATGACAGGTCATGCAAAGGATAAAGGGGTTCAGCTACCGCAGCAGGTAACAGATGAATCATTGTTGTCCTAATGCAGTAAAAGAGAGCAGGAGCGAGAGAGTGGGATTGTATCGGAATGAACAAGGGGGTTTTGCTTGCCTGACACTTCTGAAGATAACATTGAGTCTTCATCAGTGTCAACGATCACAACGTCGGAACATCCTCTACCGGGAGGGAACAGATACCGGCAACAAAGAAGAAATACAAGCAATGCAATGCACAATATGATGCATGCTCATGACATGGCAATATGAATGTGTTTTGAGCTAATGCAACTAGCAACAGATTAAATGAAGTTGGTTTGAATACAAGATTCAAATTCAAACTCCATATGTGATTATTCAGATGCCATTTATATGATTTGTGCTAAACAGCACCTATAAGTTGTTCTAACATGCATGAAAATAGTACAGATGGATAGATTGGATTTTTCTGGTCATTTTTCATATATAAATTATTTAATTTGGAGTTACGGTTGAATTTCTATGATTTTTAGAAGTTTTTACAATTTTCTGGAATTTTCTGATTATTTTTAAATCCAGAAAATACTTATTGCGTCAGCCCCACATCACAGTGACGTCAGCAGGGTCAACTGGGCGCCCCAGGTCAAACCTGACCAGTGGGGCCCACTGGTCAGTGACTAGTGCTGGTTAGTGACAATGACAGGTGGGACCAGGTCAACAGCCACGTCAGCTTGGTCAAAGCTGACGTGTGGGCCCATGGTGGTTAGATTAAAACTTAACAGAAAAGATAAGGATTAAATAAGGGCGTGGGGCCCATACGTTAGCGGCTCTGGGAGGTTAGATGGCCGTGATTAGTGCTAATCACGCGGCCACGTCGGCTAGGGACGCCGGCGACCATGGCGACAGCGGGACCTCGCCGGAGTTTCTCGGGATGGCGCTACAGCCCGCGGCTGGTCGCGCTGAGGGCACCAAGAGAGAGCCCATGCTCTCGCGCATCTAGTGGCGCATGCAGCTGGGCACAGGAAGGCCGGGGTTCGCCGGAAACGGGCTCCTGGCGGCGGCCGGAGTTCGGCCATGTGCGGGGTTGGGGCTGCGGCGCGCTAGGGGAGAAGCTGATGGTCCAGACGGCATCCGCGGGCCACCAGAAGCGCGCTGGTGCCACGGGTTCGAGCAGAGGGGCTCAGGTCAGGAGAGCTACGCGGCCATGGCGGACGGCGGTGCTCGGGAATGTGGGCGGGGGTGCTACGGCACGGGAACGAGCAAAGCGAAGGAGGGGAAACGGAGTGGAGCTCACAGCGAGTTCGTCGGCGGTCTCGTTGGGCTCGGGGACGGGTTGTGGACGACATATCGACGACGGAGATCGGTGGTGCCCGAGGTTGAAGATGATGTCGATGGCGGCGATACGGCGCGTCCCCGGTTGCTTGGCTCGTCGAGGAGGCGTAGAAGGCGAAGGTGGGGCTCTCGGGCACGTCAGAGGGGTGAGGGGGGAGGCGGTGGCCGCGGCAGCAGCAAACGGCGGCGACGGGCTCCGCTCGGTGAGGAGAACA
>NC_041383.1:547758996-547843168 GCF_002162155.2 Triticum dicoccoides
AGAGGGAGCAGCGAGGGAGGAAGAGGAGCGAGGGGACACGAGGCGTCGTCGTGGCGTCGCTAGGGAGGCCGGGGAAGCAGGAGGTGGCCGGGGCATCGTCAGCGCTCGCCACCGAGCAGCTTCGGTGCGAGGGGAGGAAGACGACAGGAGAAGGGGGGGCCAGGTGGGCTGGGCCGCGCAGGTGGGCTGCATAGTGTTGGGCTGTGGGTGGGCTGCCAGGTAAGCTGAGGTAAGGTTTCTCTCCCTCTCTCTGTTTTTCCTATTTCTGTTCTGTTTTATTTAATTGGCACTGAATTCTAATTCAAACAGAATTTGAAAACAGTGCCAAAACTCCCCTGGATATTTTTAAGTCACTTAATGGACTTCTCCACATATACAAAAAAATATCTCAGGTCATTTGAAAATATATTCATTATATATTATGAATATAACTCCAAATTCAAATAAAATATTGATTTAAAATCAGAGCCCAATAATTCCTTAGAAATGTCCCAAAATTTTGGTTTGATTTCTAACTCTTGCCAAAATTGTCAGAGCTATTTCTAGGGCATTTTGGATTTACTGATTGCAATTTTAGGGTTTCTTGCCCCTCTTTATTTAGGGTTTTGAGGCTTCCAATTTCCCTCAGTTCAAATTTCAGAATTTAAACATGATGCACACACCAGGCAGCACCAGAAGCTAGGGATGTGACAACTCACCCCCACTAAACAAGAATCTCGTCTCGAGATTCAAGCGTAGGGTAGGATGAAGGGGAAACGCAAACTAGTACAATCTTCATGATCCAGGTTGCACTTCAAATGAACGTTGATTTGGACACCATCTTTGTCTTGTCGTCTTGCTCTGAGAACTCCAGCTAATCATGACAAGAAGAGGAAAGGAAAACTCTGGAAGGATCGGTCTTCTCGAAGGTCGAACAACTCAGGATTAACTCCCGGAATGTGGCATAGCAACATCTCTCGAGCTGAGAGACGAAGCATACCTCTAGAGGGATGGAGTGGAGCAGGTGACGAGGTTCACTAGGTAGACAACAATTCCAGGCTTAAGAATGTGGCGATCGGTTGTCAACGTAGCGAGGAGTTGAATTGCCATGATACCACGACGAAACAACCTGGAGAAGGGTGATTCGTAGATTATTATCTTAAGTGGCAAAAAGAATTACCTTTGATATAGAGATCATTGAGACTCTCTATATCAGCCTAAGGCAAATCACAGCAATCGACTGGCGGGGGTCGGTAGAATGGCATACTCGGACTTGGATGATGTGGATTACCTTGTTGAAGACAACGTAATGGATGAATTTGCTTATCACCGGAAATGGACGAGACCAATGGTAGAATGGCACATTGGCGGTGCCAGCTGGGAACAAAATGCAAATGCTGGGAATGATTCTGGTAACTGGGGAAAACCCAACAACAGAGAGTGAATTCACTGTTTGAAAAGATCATAGCATTGCCGAGGAAACTGAGAGCAAACCCAGTTAGTGCCGATGATAACACCTAGCGCTTGTGCGTGCTCTCAAGAACTTGAGCATTTCCATATTCATCAAGGTTTTACCACATCCGTGGCAAGGATCCTGGCAACACAACATACCACCATGATGAACAACGATGGACGATGCAGATGCATAGGAAGATAACATCAACTCAGATTTCACCCTAGCGAGGCCAAGGAAACAAAATCTGGATGATCGACCGAGAGACATTTAGCACTCCGCTTCTAATGTTCTCCTTGACGTGCTAGCGTAATCCACCCATAGATATGGTTTGATATCTAGAACATCAAGTAAAAAGGTCGGACTTCGGAACACAGAAATCCATAGGGGCAACTAGGGAGTAATCCTACGAAATCCCTATGGGGAGGTGGCCGACTTCCTCAAACAAGATACTATAATAATAAGTCTACCGGATGGGTGTGTTGGCCACGACATCCACCTTGCCGGTTATTGAGAGACCAATATTATAATTCTTGGGAAATGTTCCAACCATCACATCTGCCTGAGATTCAGATCTGGTTGGTGTCAGGATATCCCAGACTCATCAAGTCTAGAAACAAAAATGAAAGTTTGCAACACAAATCGACGAGATAATGTTGCGGGATTCTCGGGGAGTGAGCCACGATAGTAAGCTCCAAAACATGAGCTGGTTCTGCTACAAACATGTGGACACGTTGTCCCAGACAAGCATGGCCATGTAGTAGTCTTATAATTAATCACTACCGAGTTCAGGTGGGGAACCATAATCGAGGATATCGAAGTCTTTACGCAAGTCCATGGATTAGATCCCAAGCATAGACTTCTTTTCCTTGAACGAGTCAATCAGTGGCTTGGTGTGCTAGGATATACATATGGAATGAAGATGATCAGTCTAACAGACCACAGAATTCTTCGCACGTGCATGACCGACTTGGGATGATTCCAAAGGAGCAAAAACAAACTTTCTCGAATTCACGACGGCAACTTACATCAAAATGCACGTGAATCAAAGGAAGTCACTCCTTTCATCAAACAAGTACTTCATGAGCTAGCATGAAGAAAATGCTTTCAAAAGTTTCCAACACTAACTTAATGTTCAACAACATCATGGAGGAGATAAGGATGTTGTCAATGGACTCAACAACAACTCATCGGAATTTCCATATCACTGGACTTCCACCATCGTGTGAACACGGTGATAGCATTGGTCAGACCCAAAAGATATAATGGTGTATGCTCGAGGAGTCAACCACGAGTAAGACAACATTACAAGCATCGTTGGTTCTGATTTGATTTGACGATAGCCCACACTCAAATCAAAGGATTGATAAGACAATAGGTCCAGCAACTGATCACAGGGACCAATCGATGAAGATATCATCTTTCTTCAACACACACTACACAAGAATATCCCTTTGGAACGAACTAAGTTAGGCAAGCTTTTATCTCCCAACTCTCCAAGTTGTTGTTTAGCTTGACCAACTAGCTCAGGGGTATCCCACACAGATCCTTGGAGAAGGGGTGGTTTACAGGAATAAACCAACTTGATCACGAACTCAACATAGCGGTCAGGTGACAACCTGGTAATATTTCTGAGAAGATATACGGAAAATCACGAACCACCGATATGTTACTAAGCTCGAGAATAATCTTGCTTTTCAGGGCAAGATGATATGATCAAATGAGCGAGGACTTGACAAAATCCTAACTCATTAATCAAAGAGTGCATCAGGAAATAAGGACTAGGTAGCACGATCAGTCTTAGAAGGATGATTCAAAAACCAACACGCTAAGAATGAAATTATTATCCTTTAGCTACCAAGCAACGAGGTTGCTGGGAGTATTGATTTCACACACCATGATTCACTTGTCGGCACTCCGGCCGCAACAACACGGAACCGAGGAATGGAAAAGGATGGCGAGAAGTATCACTATGTCAAGAATTCACAAAAGGTGGTGCAATTCTCATGAAATTCCTGTCATAAAGAAGGTAATACTTCAGGGTAGAGTAGACCAGAAGCTGGATTGTAACTTGATCTGCGGAACACAACTACTTTGACCCAATCCTAAATATGGATGAGGTACTGGAGTTTGTTTCTCCAAGTCATTCAGGACAGAATGGCTTGACGGACCACAAGAGTAATAAGCATTGATAACACGAATGCACAATTACTCCTGACTATCAATTGATAGACGAGAGCCAGAAAACAACTAAAGAGGGACAACTCAAAGGAACATATGATTTTCTGAGTTGTGAATGCATAGATTAGCATGTCGAACGAGTTCAACATATTTCTTCCGGACAATCCATGCGGAAAGGTAGAACTGGCAGAGTCACAATTATGAATGGAGAACCCATCGAGAGCACTCCTGTTGTGATCTTTTGATCCAACAAACTTTTGCCGTAAGTGGTTCATGGTATTTGGAAGAAGGATATACCACGGACCTCGAGAACTACTGCAAAGGTTACCAATATCCTAAAGGCGCTAGCAATTACTATCAACATGAAGTAAGTAGAGTGAATCTCGGGTTCAAAACCCAGGAGTAGAATACCTATTACTAAGTAGCATCACGGGATGCTTTCGAGAATGATGGCCAGAATCATCACACTGGGAACACAAATCATGGCTAAATTACTAGATGATCCCCTAAGACACCTAGGTCATAATAATATTCCAACATAAAGGTTGAGGCAATAGAATACCTCAACTCAACAATTAGTGTGATTGAGCTGGCATAAAGGAGCATCGGAACCAGAGGGAAAGGATTTTGCAAATGCATCAGACTATTTAGAAACCTGGGATGACTCGGACAGCATAACAGCTGTAAATGCTCAGAAAAGAATTGAGACATTCACAAAAATGGTGGCATAACCACTCAGAAGCACAATATCAAGGTTTCGGGATCAACAGTTAACGTACGGAAGTAGTAGAAACTGAACTCAAGCTTAAATCCAACAATCTATAAGTCTACGGATTAGTAACACGTGATCCTGATAGAAAGAAGAGATAGCCTAGTTCTTAATCCCCGTAGGAAAGATAAGATGACTCAGATCAGAAGGGCATAAGGTATAAGGAGTAAAAAGAGCCTTACGTTCCATCCCACAATCAATTCCCTTATATAACTAAAGAATTTCTAGACTCAACTTCGACCAGTTTGGCTTGGTAATCCTACAGACAGTCAAGCTCTGATACCAACGCTGTCAGGACCCCGACTCAATGCCACATCGATCTAGCATGTAACACCTCGTATCACTTTGCGGCCTCACGCACGGTATTCCCACGGGTGTCGTCTTACCTTTGCCCGGGACCGTTTGCGCCTTTTGGCACACGTATATGATAGTGTCGCTAGCATCCATATGATAAGGAGCCCGGGCTGACATGGCTAGTCGTAAACCCAAAGTGGCACAAACTTACAGGGACAGGCATCCATGACCCAGCATCGAACGTGTCGGTCATCAGCGAGCGAATCCAGGCTGTAGCACTGGGCTAGCAGGACTCCGGTGAACCGGGCTGTAGCGGGCTAACAGGACTCCGGTATTCATCGCGTGACATTTCCCCGAAGGGACAGACACAGGAACGAAGAAGGACACATGCCGGCCGGCCTAAGTGTTCCGGAGCAGTAGCAAGCTACCATGGCTCAGTGAAACACTAGGAGACATTTCCCGGTAAGAGAGGCTACTAAAGATAAACAACTAGATGGTCAGATCCCACACATACCAAGCATTTCAATAACATACACACAATATGCTCGATATGTGCAAATACAGCATAGCATCACAACATGACTCTATGACTCAAGTAATTTATTCATTAGGCTCCGAGGAGCGAGATATTACAAACATGGGTCTCATGACCCAACACTTAGAGCATACAATCAAAGCACAAGCGGAAGCTATCATGTCTGAGTACAGACATCTATAAATGAAAAAGGCTGAAAAGCCTGACTATCTACCAGATCCTGCCGAGGGCACAAGATCGTAGCTGAGGTAACAAGCTAAACGTCGAAGTCCACGCGGAACTACTAACGAGACCGAAGTCTCTCTGCAAAAAACATAAATAGGCAAACGTGAGTACAAATGTACCCAGCAAGACTTACATCAGAACTATCTACATATGCATCATTATCAACAAAGGGATGGAGGGGTTTGACTGCAGCAAGCCAGCTTTGACTCGGTGGCTATCCTGAACTACGACTGCAAGTAACTCTTTTGAAGTGGCGCACACGAGTCCACATATTCACCATATCAATACCCCACTATGGATCCGCTCCCGTCTCCCTACGAGAACGCCATCCATAGCACTCACGCTTATCTTGCGTATTTTAGAGTATCCACTTTCACTTGTCTATGAACTATGCAAGGGGTCCAAGTTTCCATATCCGAGGAATCCGGCTATTCGAATAGATAATGATAACCCTGCAGGGGTGTACTTCTTCACACACGCTTTCGCCACTTATCGCCCTGTACACGTCATGTACCTCGGCAACCTTCAAGCGGAAGCCGGGCGAGGGAGTCGGCCATGACCTGACTAACCGAACAAGTCTCTAGTCCAGGTTTATCGCCTATTCGGGTTCCATCCGCAAGGAGATCCGGCCGGGGTGTCGCTTACGGCCCCAAACGATGTGTGCAGGGTTCCCAAGCCCACCAACCGGGTGCCACTTGGTACACCGGGCCACTGTGCCTAGTCTGTCCCAAGCCCACCTGTACCGGGTGCCACTTGGTAGACTACTAACACTACCTACAAACACCAGAAACTAGTTGCAACTCCTGGACAGAGATCAAGTTGATTAATAAGCCGAGAGGGGCACTTAAGCATTCCAATGTGTGGTAGTAGCTGGTCATGGATCACAAACACAGAACTCAGTTCCTGAGGACGGCTTCAATGAGACAACCCACCATGTACTCCTACATGGCCTCTCACCGCTACCTTTACCAAATCGTGTTCACACACTTAGCTCACACACGGTAGGACATGTTCACACGCCTCTGATTCATCCCGGATGAATCAGACCTGACTCGACTCTAAGCAGTAGCAGGCATGACAAACAAGCATGAATGAGTAGGCACAACAGGGCTCAAACAACTCCTACTCATGCTAGTGGGTTTCATCTATTTACTGTGGCAATGACAGGTCATGCAAAGGATAAAGGGGTTCAGCTACCGCAGCAAGTAACAGATGAATCGATGTTGTCCTAATGCAGTAAAAGAGAGCAGGAGCGAGAGAGTGGGATTTTATCGGAATGAACAAGGGGGTTTTGCTTGCCTGGCACTTCTGAAGATAACATTGAGTCTTCATCAGTGTCAACGATCACAACGTCGGAACATCGTCTACCGGGAGGGAACAGATACCGGCAACAAAGAAGAACACAATCAATGCAATGCACAAAATGATGCATGCTATGACATGGCAATATGAATGTGTTTTGAGCTAATGCAACTAGCAACAGATTAAATGAAGTTGGTTTGAATACAAGATTCAAATTCAAACTCCATATGTGATTATTCAAATGCCATTTAATTGATTTGTGCTAAACAGCAGCTATAAGTTGTTCTAACATGCATGAAAATGGTACAGATGGATTCCTTGAATTTTTCTGATAATTTTTCATATATAAATTATTTAATTTGGAGTTACGGTTGAATTTCTATGATTTTTAGAAGTTTTTACAATTTTCTGGAATTTTCTGATTATTTTTAAATCCAGAAAATACTTATTGCGTCAGCCCCATGTCACAGTGACGTCAGCAGGGTCAACTGGGCGCCCCAGGTCAAACCTGACCAGTGGGGCCCACTGGTCAGTGACTAGTGCTGGTTAGTGACAATGACAGGTGGGACCAGGTCAACAGCCACGTCAGCTTGGTCAAAGCTGACGTGTGGGCCCATGGTGGTTAGATTAAAACTTAACAGAAAAGATAAGGATTAAATAAGGGCGTGGGGCCCATACGTCAGCGGCTCTGGGAGGTTAGCTGGCCCTGATTAGTGCTAATCACGCGGCCACGTCGGCTAGGGACGCCGGCGACCATGGCGACGGCGGGACCTCGCCGGAGTTTCTCGGGATGGCGCTACAGCCCGCGGCTGGTCGCGCTGAGGGCACCAAGAGAGAGCCCGTGCTCTCGCGCATCTAGTGGCGCATGCAGCTGGGCACAGGAAGGCCGGGGTTCGCCGGAAACGGGCTCCTGGCGGCGGCCGGAGTTCGGCCATGTGCGGGGTTGGGGCTGCGGCGCGCTAGGGGAGAAGCTGATGGTCCAGACGGCATCCGCGGGCCACCAGAAGCGCGCTGGTGCCACGGGTTCGAGCAGAGGGGCTCAGGTCAGGAGAGCTACGCGGCCATGGCGGACGGCGGTGCTCGGGAATGTGGGCGGGGGTGCTACGGCACGGGAACGAGCAAAGCGAAGGAGGGGAAACGGAGTGGAGCTCACAGCGAGTTCGTCGGCGGTCTCGTTGGGCTCGGGGACGGGTTGTGGACGACATATCGGCGACGGAGATCGGTGGTGCCCGAGGTTGAAGATGATGTCGATGGCGGCGATACGGCGCGTCCCCGGTTGCTTGGCTCGTCGAGGAGGCGTATAAGGCGAAGGTGGGGCTCTCGGGCACGTCAGAGGGGTGAGGGGGGAGGCGGTGGCCGCGGCAGCAGCAAACGGCGGCGACGGGCTCCGCTCGGTGAGGAGAACAGAGGAGGGGGGGGAAGAGTGTTCGGGGAAGAGAGAGGGAGCAGCGAGGGAGGAAGAGGAGCGAGGGGACACGAGGCGTCGTCGTGGCGTCGCTAGGGAGGCCGGGGAAGCAGGAGGTGGCCGGGGCATCGTCAGCGCTCGCCACCGAGCAGCTTCGGTGCGAGGGGAGGAAGACGACAGGAGAAGGGGGGGGCCAGGTGGGCTGGGCCGCGCAGGTGGGCTGCATAGTGTTGGGCTGTGGGTGGGCTGCCAGGTAAGCTGAGGTAAGGTTTCTCTCCCTCTCTCTGTTTTTCCTATTTCTGTTCTGTTTTATTTAATTGGCACTGAATTTTAATTCAAACAGAATTTGAAAACAGTGCCAAAACTCCCCTGGATATTTTTAAGTCACTTAATGGACTTCTCCACATATACAAAAAATATCTCAGGTCATTTGAAAATATATTCATTATATATTATGAATATAACTCCAAATTCAAATAAAATATTGATTTAAAATCAGAGCCCAATAATTCCTTAGAAATGTCCCAAAATTTTGGTTTGATTTATAACTCTTGCCAAAATTGTCAGAGCTATTTCTAGGGCATTTTGGATTTACTGATTGCAATTTTAGGGTTTCTTGCCCCTCTTTATTTAGGGTTTTGAGGCTTCCAATTTCCCTCAGTTCAAATTTCAGAATTTAAACATGATGCACACACCAGGCAGCACCAGAAGCTAGGGATGTGACAGACCGGCGACCCGCAAATTACGCCATCCAACTGTAGCCGCACACATTATGACAGCAACTCAACCAACCGGACGAAATTCACGCAAACACGTAGACAAAAACAATGATGGAAATCATATAAAATACCGGATTTCCACACAAACATGACGGATTTCATTACATTCAAATGAACTATGCGGTGCTAGTTCTGGACAGCACAAGTATATAATACCTCGCCTAAATGGTCGCCCGCCGATCGATTTGTGTTCCTCATGTCCGGCAGCACGATCAACGGACTGCCGGGAGCCCCAGAGGTATATGCTTCAGCGCAAAGGACGCTCGCTTCCCCACTGCCCAACTGATATCATTGGCTGGTGCTGAAGATGATGGTGGCCGGCACCGGTTCGAGTTCATCACCGGCCACTACTTCGCCATGGCCGGCACCTAACATTGACCTCTTCCGTGGAGCCCATGCGGGGTCAACAAAGGTCCTCGCAACAAAAGGATCCAGCAAGACACCTGCTGTGTATGCCGGCATCGCCTCCGCGGTGTCCTTCATGGGACCCAAGCGGCGGCGGCCTCCCGTGTTCTACTTCTCCTTGATGATGGCGGCGGACGCAGAGGCGCTGGCCACCGACTCGTCGCTCTCCGCGCACCCGGCTTCTGTCGTGCTTGCATGGCGTGGCCGCCAGCATGGGAGTCTCGGCCACAGAAATGGGAGACGCGGTACGAGGCGGCCGCGTGGATGGCAGCAACGACGCCCGTGCGCCGCTCCTCGTCGAGCTGGCCTGGAGCGGCGAGTTGCTACACCGTGCGCCGGCTTGGGGCGGGAACTGGCTCTGTCGGGCGAGGGGAGGGAGGTGGATCAGCGAGCTGCATAGCTCGTATCCGGTGGGCTACCCAGCCGGCTTGGATGCGGAATAACTACTCTTCGTAAGCCATTGTAAGAGTGGACAAAATGGTGGAGGATATAGGGGAGCGGCGAAGGTGTGTGATTCTTGGCCGGCGTTTGGCCTCGTTTAAATAGGAGATTAAATAGACGGCGGACGGGAGGAGCTCGGACGGCGTTGCGTTTAACGCCGGCCCGGTCATGAACGGACGTGTGTCCAGAGTGGGTTTCTCGGCTTCCACACGGGCGTGTTTCATGGAGGCGTTTGAATGCGGCACGGAGGCGTGTTCATCTGGGCGTGCCGCGAGTGGCGCCCTCGACTCTGACCTAGGACACTGTGCCGTTCTTCCATGACGTGTGGGCTCTTTGGGTGCATGGCTTGCATGTCAGTGACCCAACGCAGGCAGCGCACAGCAGAGGAACCTTTGGTGGGCCAGGGCGGTCAGAAGCGGGCATTTCACAAACCGATGATTGTTCATTGAGTGTGACGTCATATTTTTCATGTAGTTAAGCGTGTGTCTTGCGTCGTGTGCTGTGTGCATGCAGGCGTGCGAGTGTTGCGTGCGTGCAAGGGTGCATTTCAGTGTTGCATGCATGGGTGCGTACGTGCGTGTGTTTGTGAGTGCATGTGTACGTGTTAGTGTTGCACGCCAGCATGCGTGCGTGTGTACGTTATGTGTACGTGTTAGTGTTGCACGCCTACATGCGTGCGTGTCTTGCGTGTATGTATGTGTACGTGCGGTGTGAGGCTACAAGTCAGTCGACTGACTTCTTCATCTCTGGTCATTAGATTTTCCAGCCCTTGGATATGAAATCAAGGGCCTCCAGTTTATCATCAAACTCCACCCCCCCGAGCCGCCAGCCACCACCGGCCGAACCGCCCGCCCCCGCCGCCCGCCCTCCCCGAAACCACTCCCCACCGCCGGTCCGCCGCCGCACCTTCGAGAGAGTGGGCCAGCATATATGATCTTGAGATTTTACGAAGTCACCATAGGTGCCTCGTAGTCGAGTGGAACATCTCCTCCCACTGAACGTACATCGCCGGAAAATACTGAAATTAACACAATATAAATGCGAGCACCGGGACTTTAACCTTGGTGGGATCGAGAAACCACTGTCCTCTAACCATCCAACCACATGTTGGTTAGCACGACAAAATGTATGTGGTGACCGTGATGAGCTTATTCTGAAGTCTAGTGACCATATCGTGCTTTCGCTTCATATACAATGACCGTAAGTGTCGTCAACAAAATATGGAGCACGCATCAAATGCAAAGTCTGTCAGTGTCATCAACAAAATATGGAGACGTATCGTGAGCTAGATACCGTTGTACTATTGTATATGCTTATTTTCTTAGTGGCCGGTTGCATGTGTGGTGTGGTGGACACGTCATTTCTAGTTGTGGTGGGTCAACATGAGGACTCATGGGTCGGTTCCATCCTGCGCCACATATAGGTTGGACCGAGACGTGTTATACGGAGACCCATGTGCAGGACTCGGCGTACAACACGAAGCTACCAGAGTCGCGGAGGACTCTATCCCCACTGGTGATAAGCCGGCTATATATGATTTGTAACCTTAGGCCCTTAGTATGTTATACAAGCTTGGGGGCTAGTTCGTCGATAGTATACACACACGCACAATGCCTGGTATTCACGTGTACTTTGTACACACCCCTAACAATAATATACAGTACCAGGAGTAGGCTCTTTCTTCAACTGCAAGGGTCCGATCCGAACTAGGGTAAAACTTTGCCTCATATTACCATCCAGCCTAACAGCCAGGGATATCCTACCGAATGATATGATGAAATCATATCTGCCAACTACTATTAGAGAGGTGTGTCGGGGGGTGATGAGGACATCAATACCATTGTTACACCCACAGCCCCTGCTGCTATACATACCTTTGCCTCTATCAGGGGGGGGGGCAATGTGTGCGAGAGAGGCCTAAAGATAATGTGCGTGCGGGAGACACGTAGGCACATATATGTGCATATAGAGGGCTAGTAGAGACCGTGCATGTGTATATATGCATGTGAGAGAAATAGTGTTTTCCAACTGAGATTAGTGAAAAGAGTGGTACATAGTAGTCAAAAAGAGAGATAGAGAAACAGAGAGAGCATGTGCGTGAGACACCCTGACACCCTGAGAGTGAGCATGTGTGAAAGAGAAATGCCGATGCATATAAAGTGTGTGCACTTATGCGTTAGATAGAGAGATATCTACGTGTAAAAGGCGGTTCTACGCATTAAATTAAAATATAAACGGCATTATTATTTTTGGATGAGATCATGAATTTTGCAAAATTGCGTATGGACGAAAATCGGTCTATCAGACACCCATACTCTATTGAATTCTAGCATGTGCATGTGTTTATTTCATATTATCGATCCATAGAGTGAGAGCGGTTTGAAATACAGGCAATGGATGCTTTTGCAATTCATATATAAACATTAATTAGTGCACTCCATGTTGTTAGTGTGAAGCACTTTATACATTTGTCACTTGCATGGATACATTCCAAATTGCTAGCTACGAAATAAAATACATGTCGAATTCAACATAAAGGAGGTTTCGAAGATTTGAATTCATAGGAAGTGCATTCATCTATTTGAACCCGAGATAATGGCATTTGTAAATTAGATGTAAAAGGGGGCATCAATCTTTGTTGTGAGTTTGAACATGGTATATATATTCATACGCATATCTAACTTTTTTTTGCAACCAAGGAGATTATACCTGGAACCATGCATGAACTGAGGTAAGTTGCATATTTTTTAATATATACTCGTGTACAATGTATATTAAAATGTACCCCCTCCATTGCAAAATAATCGTAGCTTTAGGATTTTCAAGAGTAAAGATTTGTGAAGTTTGACAAATCCTGAAAGTTCAATTCAAGAGAACCGAAAACGTTAATGCTTCTGCTCCCAAATATTGAACGAAGCGCCAAATAGGCCTCTGGTCACCCGTAACCGCGCGAGACTAATGTTTTGGTGGTAGGAAATTACTGTCCTGACTCTGGCCCGTGTAGCCTATCGGCCCGATGTCCAAAGGTCTAAACCGGGGTAGGTTTGTAACTTCACCAAGACGCCAATCTCAACCGCCTCCGAGAAGCATTCATACGCCGTGGGCGCCTAAACACCCATGCGCTCGGCCGAAATCTATCCCGCCCACATTTGGGACACCTGACATGACTGTCCTACCCCCAACCCGCAATATGTTCGAAATTTTAGATGGGGGCAAAGTTTGTAACTTTCCCCAAATTTCAAACAAGCGCGTCTCAAACCGAAACATTGTTCCCCCTTAGTTCCCCGCCTCCCTCCGTTTCCCCATTCATACTCCGTGGGCGCGAAAACGCCCTCTCCACCAGCCACAAAACCCTAACCTCATCCGTCCTCCACCCCATAGAGGCCAATCCACCGTCGCCCTCCTCCATCACGCCGGAGCTGGTACCCCGACGTCGTCGTCCAACGCAATCGCAACCGCAACGCCCTTAAGGACTTAGCAGCTGAAGTCGAGGCAGAGCTGCCTCCACGATGCCGACGCCGACGTGCGCCGTACCAGAACCACTCCGACCACGCTGTCCTGCGCCTCACTACTGCGGCTCCACTGTCGCAACCGTCCACCGCACCGGAGCTGTCCCCGCTACGCCGTCGTTCGCCACCTCGGATCTGCTTCCCCGCCGCCGATAGACGGCCACCGCACCACACTCAACAACTTGGCCATGGGTTCGTCCAAGGCCGCACCGTCCTCGACAACTTCTGTTTTCCGGCGAACAACAAGATCATCGGAAAAATAGAAGGAGGACACATCACTGCCAGCAGAAAGAGGTACTCCTCTTCCCTTATTCGTGCAAATCTTACGTCTCCGCTCACACCGTATTCATCCCACGAAAGAAACTAGTTGAGCGCTTCTTACTGCATCTTCTTCGTGATACTAAATGCATAAGGTTTCCTCCCTTTTACTATCTCACCTTTGCTAGAGGTCAGTAGCCCACCTGGATTTCAATTCAGGGTCAGTCGAACCGCAATTAAAAGAAGCAGCACCCGCTTAGGCACGCGGAGCACCTAGTCCGCCTGTTCTCCGGGGAAGCGGCACATCGGTGTCTATCATAGGGGTGTGGGGCGCAGGAGCTGCTTGCGCCCGATCTGGAGGTCGGCGGGGCTTGAATGGATGGCCGGGGGGGCGATGCCAAGCACGGCGGTGTGGTGAGGTCGAGGGGAGGGCGCAGGCAGGGGAGGAATACTGGGCCGGTGGTCGCTGGCATTTCGAGGAAGATCGTCAACACTGACTGGCTGGAGGTAGATGAAGGCGATCTCCCCATTCTTTGTACATCGGACGGTGCAGAAAAAATGGACTGACCTATTTGCTTTCAGTCGACTGTTATTTTCATAGAATCCTGTAGTAATTGAGTGTGCCATGCATGTTGTAGAGCTATCATATGTCTCCCGTCATTTATTTCTCACCGACCTGCTATCTGCTACCTTTACACTGTACTAGTTGTGCACACACTTCACCCATACTCACACTATTGTTTTTTATGCATGGGTATTTCAGACTCTGACGCAGTGTTGATGAATGCAGAAAAGAAAAGACAGAAGTCGCTCCAGTGTAATTCGAAGATAAGCAGTAAGCGTTTCAACGCTCTAATGGGTGAAGTGTCAGCAGTTGGAGACAGTAAAAAGTAGCTCTGCAGTTGATGATCTCAATTGCCACACACAACCATCCCAGGTGCTTGCTTTAACTTCGCATTGTCGAATGTGGTTGCATGTTGCATATGGTGTCTAGCTTGTATTGCTTCCAATTTGGTTAAATTGCATCTGCTTACTTTACACATTATACCTTTGATAATGACATGCCTTCCTGTTTTTGATACATACTACATATGTCTATTAACCATGTTCGTACATCAAACTAATGCTCTTTTGTATCCCTCGTCAATCACTTATGATGAGACAGTCACCCGTGTGGGTTACTGTGAGACGCCCTACTCATTTAAAGAGTGCAGTGTCATCCTCCCCACATGATTCTCAAGAAACAACAAGGCTAAATGAAGATAGTCAACTTAGCTCTCTAGTTGATCACCGCAATTCCCCCACACCACCATCGCAGGTGCTTGCTCTTACTTGGCAGTGTGATATGTGGTTGCATGTTGCATATGGTGTCTACCTTGTAATGCTTCTAATTAGGGTAAATTGCATCTGCTTAGTTAACACATTATACCTGTGAATATGACATGCCTTCCTGTTTTTGGTACATACTACGTCTTTCTATTAACCATGTTCTTACATCAAACTACTTCTCTTGTGTATCCCTCATCAATGCTCCTAATTTGTTAAATTGCATCTCCTTAGCTTACACATTATACATGTGAATATGACACGCCTTCCTGTTTTTGGTACATACTACATCTGCCTATCACACCATGTTCTTACATCAAACTACTGTTCTTGTGTATCCCGCGTCTATCGCTTATGATGAGACAATCACGCGCGTGGGTTAATATGAGACGCAATACTCTTATAAAGAATGCAATTTCATCCTCTCCACATGATTCTCAAGAAACAACAAGCCTAAATGAAGATATTGAACGTTGCTCTGTACCTGAAGACAACACTTCCCCTACACCACCATCACAGGTGCTTGCTCCAACTTCGCAGTATGATATGTGGTTGCATGTTGCATATGGTGTCTAGCTTGTAATGCTTCTAATTAGGGTAAATTGCATCTGCTTAGTTTACACACTATACCTGTGAATATGACATGCCTTCCTATTTTTGGTACACACTACATCTATGTGTTAACCTTGTTCTTACATGAAACTACCTCTCTTCTATATCCTGCATCAATTACTTACGATGAGTCACCTTTATTCTTTGCATATTGCATATTATTTCTAGCCTGTTGCCATGTATTGCTTCTAATTTGGTCAAATACATTTGTTAGGGCACCCTTTTAATTTGGCAGAGTGATATTGGTTTCATCTTTCATATGGTTTCTATCTTGCATTGATTCTAACAAGTTCAAGCACCTTGTGCTTAGTTTACACTTTATACATCATACATGTCAATATGTCACGCCATCCTGTTTTTCATACATATTCCATCCTCCTATCATGCGGCTGCCTTACATGAAAGTAGTGTTCGTCAGTATCATGCATCAATAAGTTCTGAAGAGCAAATTTTATTCCTTTTTCTTGTGGGTTTGACTTGACAAGGCAAAATCAAGAAAGAGGAAGGAAAAGAGTAAGGAAGGCGATGATGGTGGTCCTCTACAGCAACGTAAACGGAGCATCTGTACCAATTCTCCTTGTACTAATAGTGCATTACATGGTCCAAGTCTCCGCTCCCCTACTCCACCATTCAAGGTGCTTGCTCTAACTTGGTAGCGTGATATCTGGTTGCATGTTGCATATGGTGTCTAGATCGTATTGCTCCTAATTAGTGTAAACTGCATCTGCTTAGCTTACACATGATACATGTGAATATGACACGCTTTCCTGTTTTTGGTACATACTATATCTGTCTATCACACCATGTTCTTACATGAAACTACTCTTCTTGTGTATCCTGCATCAGCCACTTATGATGGGACACCTTTAAGTTGGCAGTGTGATATTGGTTTGCGTCTTGAATATGATTTCTAGCATGTATTGCTTCTAGTTTGATGAACGCCACCTATGACGAGAAAGTTTTAACTTGGCAGAGTGATATTGATTGCACCTTCCATATGGTGTCTTGCAGTGTTTCTAATTTGTTGAAGTGCCTTCTGCTTAGTTACCACATCATAGGTGTGAATATGTCAAGCCGTCCATTTTTTCGTACATATTCTATCCTCGTATCATGACTTTGCCTTTCATCAGAGTAGTGTTCATCGGTATCATGCATGCATGAGTTCTGAAGAGCGAATGATATTCCTTTTTCTTATCGGTATCACCTCACAATGCAAAATCAATAAAGCAGAAGGAAATTGGCAAGGCATTGGATGATGGTGGTCCTTCCGAGCAACTGAAATGGAGGTTCTCTACAGATTCTACTCCGCCATCCTCCCAACAAGATTCGCAAGACAACACAAGGCTAGACAGTCAACGTAGCTGTGTATATGATGAGCACATCTCCCCTACTCCACCATCACAGGTGCTTGCTCTAACTTGGCACTATTACATGTGGTTCCATGTTGCGTATGATGTCTAGCTTGTATTGCTTCTAACTTTGTTGAATTGCATCTGCTTACTTTACACATAATGCGTGTGAATATGACATGTGTTCCTGTTTCTACATCAGACTACTATTCTTGCATATCCCACATCAGTCACTCATGATAAGGCACCTTTAAGTCACCACTGTGATATTGGTTGTGTCTTGCATATGATTTCTAGCACATACTGCTTCTAATTTGTTGAAACGCCATATAGTTTGAACTTGGCAGAGTGATATTGGTTGCATCTTTCATATGGTGTCTAGCTTGTAGTGCTTCTAATTTGTTGAAATGCCTTCTGCTTAGTTACCACATCATAGGTGCGAATATGTCACACCATCCTGTTTTTCATACATATTCCATCCTCGCATCATGTGTTTGCCTTTCATCCGAGTAGTGTTCATCAGTATCATGCATGAATGAGTTCTGAAGAGCGAATTTTATTCCTTTTTCTTATCGGTTTGACTTCACAATGCAAAATCATTACAGCTGAAGGAAATTAGTCTGCAGTGGATGATGGTGGTCCTTTGGAGCAACTCAAACAGGGGGTCTCTACAGATTCTACTCCACCATCCTCCCAACAAGATTCACAAGACAACACAAGGCTGGACAGTCAACATAGCTGTGTAGATGATGAGCACATCTCCCCTACTCCACCATCACAGGTGCTTGCTCTAACTTGACACTATTATATGTGGTTGGATGTTGCGTATGATGTCTAGCTTGTATTGCTTCTAACTTGAATTGCATCTGCTTACTTTACACATAATGCCTGTGAATATGACACGTGTTCCTGTTTCTAAAACATACGTGTACACGATGAGCACATCTCCCCTACAACACCATCACAGGTGCTTGCTCTTACTTGGAACTGTTATACATGGTTGCGTTTTCCGTATGATGTCTAGTTTGTATTGCTTCTGATTATGTTGAATTGCATCTGCGTAGCTTACAACTTATACCTGCAACGATCACTTACCCATAAGACACATTTAACTTGGGACTGTGATGTAGGTTGCATCTTGCATTGTCTTCTAGCTTGTACTGCTTCTAATTTCTTGAAATGGCACTTACGACGAGACACTTTTTACCTGATAGAGTGATATTGGTTGCATGTTCATATGGTGCCTAGCTTTCATTTCTTCTAATTTTGTTGAAATGCCTTCCGCTTACTGTTTTTTCATACATATTCCATCCTCCTATCGTGCATGTGAATATGAAACGCTGTCTTTTTTTGTATATATTCCACCCTCCTGCGCTTGCCTTACATCAAAGTAGTGTTTGTCTGTATCATGCATCAACCAGTTATGCAGAGCTAATTTTATTCATCTTCTTGTGGTTTTGACTTCATAAGGCAATATCAGAAAATATGAAGGAAAAGAGTAAGTTAGGGGATGTTGGTGGTACTCCGCACCGACGCAAATAGAGACTCTCTAGATTTGCCACTGCTACTGCTAATGAAGTTGAAGTCCCAAGTCTACATGATGAGTTCATCTCGCGCACTCCACCATCGCAGGTGCTTGCTCTAAGTTGACAGTGTGATAATTGGTTTCATGTTGCATATGTTGTCTAGCCTGTATTTCTTCTATTTTGATTAAATTGCACCTGCTGAGTTTATACGTTATACATGTGCATATGACATGGCTTTCTGTGTCTAGAATATGCTGCATCAATCTATCATACCATGTTCTTACACCAAAGTACTGTTGTTGTGTATCACGCATCAGTAACTCATGATTGGACGCTTTTAACATGGCAATTTGATAGTGGTTGCATCTTGCATTGATTTCTACGTTGTACTGCTTCTAATTTTTCGAATTGCCACTTATGACACGACACTTTTAACTTGGCAGAGTAATATTGGTTGCATCTTTCATATGGTGTCTAGCTTGCATTACTTCTGTTTTCTTGAAAATCCTTTTGCTTAGTTTGCACATCATAGCTGTGAATATGTCATGTCATCCTGTTTTTCTTACATATTCCATCCTCATACAGTTGTCTTACATCAAAGTATTGCTTGTCTGTATCATGCATCAATGAGTTCTGAAGAGTGATTTTATTCTTTTGTGTTGTGGGTACAGCTTGACATGGCAAAGTCAAAAAAGAGCAAGGAAAATAATATAGTAGGGAGTGTTGTTACTCGTCGGGTGAAACAGAAAAGGCTATGCCGTCGAGATTCTGCTGGTACTTATAGTGCAGTAGAAGGTCCAAGTCCACCGGCTAAATCTACAAACACAGTATCACCTGCTCCACCAGCTGCAACATCCGCTTCAACTGTACCAGTATCTCAACCAGTTACTCATTCGTTTGCTCCGGAACTGGCCAGTTCCCAAGCTGCCTTCACACCTAACACTACTTCTGAAGCACTACTGACACAACAGGACTTGGCAAGATCAGATGAACCTCATGAGCATCAACACCAAGACGGTACCTGACCGAGTCAAGTTGCAGTTGCATGCTCCTTTATATGTACTCTCACAGTTTGATGTACACTAACACTTTCCATATTCGTTGTTGAACTAGCACCACGGCGCAAGCGGAAACAGACATCAGGGATAATGCTTGATAGATTAACAAAATCTAAAGGAGGAAGAATGGAGATCCATTTTGAGGCAGGTTTAAAAAGGCCACGTGATGCTACAGAGTCAGCCAAGTTAGTATCAGAGGCAGCCGTTGCCGTTAGGTGCCATGCGCGTATCCTCCCAACGTGGATCCAGTACAGGAATGAGAAAGACAATACCCACTTTAACACCTTCCTTGACCATTTATCCGTAAGTAATGTTATTCATCGCAATTAGTAATATTGTCTTGCTCTGTCCCATACTTTCTAGCTTCCTCCTAATAAGACTCACATTCTTTTTTCAACAGATGAGGTTCAAGTTGGATCCGAAAGATGATGCAACTAAACAAGCATGCACTCATGTTTTTCAGTCTGCTCTGCGACAGTATCGGTACCACCTTAGAAAATCTCACTTTGAAGGCAAGGCTAACAATGAAATCGCCCAAACATCTCTAGTGGAATATATTACAGATGAAGACTGGACAGCCCTTGTTAAACACTGGTCTGATCCAAAGTATCAGGTAGGCTATATGTATTTGATCAGAACACATATTGAACTTGTATTTATGTATGTGCTTTACAAGTGTATCTTCTTCTAGGCTAACTGTTTGAAGAACAAAACCAACCGTTCTAAAGTGAAATTCCAACAGACAACATGATCTCGTAGCTATATTGCACACTGCGAGGCTCTTGTAAATAGCTGCTACTTCCTTCTTTTTTTTTGTGCCATATTATCGTATCTATATTGACTTGTTCCCAATACAGCGGAAAGCTCGTGCGGACCAAAAAGAACCTGAACCGAATGCAGTGCAAATCTTCAAGGATTGCCACGCCAGCAAGATGAAGGGCATGAGCACACCAGTTCAAGCCGCTGTTGTAAGTCCTTACTCCTCCTGCCTTGAACTGATTGGTTTTGTGATGTGTTCATTTAACTACTTGGTTTGCAGCCAATGTCAGTTACTCTGTTCACTTTTATACACAGTTGTCTTAACGTATCATTTCACCTTACATAGTTTAAAAGATATGAAGGATATTCTTTTGGTCTTGATCTGTAATCTAGTTGTTATGTTCACGTGCGCACACAATGATAAAATAGCATGTTTGTTTTATATCTGTTTGCCCATGATATGAATGATGTCATACTATGTTCATCCTACTTTAAACCATGTCTCTTTATCCTTAGATGTCAACGAATGTGAGGAAATAGACAATACAGTAGGCATGCTACATGGACATATGTTCTGAAAGTGATTTTCTTATGTCATTGGCACTACAATGCATGCTAATGTATTACAGTAGTTCACCAAAATAAGTTATGTATAAACGTTTAACCTACTTTGTTTGTTTTTATCTCATTAGGAACTCATTGGTACACTAATCTACAAGTTCAAACTTTCAGGAAGCTATGGAACAAATGATTGAACAGCCACAACCACCTGAAGGTGACGAGGCTACTACAGGTACAATGTCACCTCTTGCTGCAGTGCGTCAGTATATCTCCACTAACAGTGCAAAAAGCACCTTCTGCGTAATTTTGGGTTGGTTGTCAAGGTAACCTCGTCCAAATTTCCTACTGAACTAAATCTTCCTGCTAGACAGAGTGATATATCTATGCTCCAGACACAAGTCCAATCCCTAATGGACGTTGTTTCGGAAACAAGAATAGTGGTTGAAAAATGCTGTCAAGATATGAATGGTTTTGAAACCAGACTATCAGACATTCGCTTCGTTGTTGAAGAGCAATGGCAGAAAAAGGTGGAGATCGTTCTGCTCCATCAGATTCTACAGCCTGAAACATTAGCACTCAGGTCAAATGATCTGTGCTTCTATACATCTGATGGTGCTTTTATCTGGAAGGACTGTAAACTTTATGCCAACAGGCCTTTTGTTGTATGATTGGAATTTATTTTGTTCTGATACAACATTTATGATGCTGCCACAGGCTGCAGTAATTATGACGCTATTTTTGTATAGTGTAGGTTTATCTTAGTAATGTATTCGGACGAAAGCTTCGTAGGAGCCCAACATGCCAACATTCGTCGGGCCCATTCCAATTGGGCTAAAAACGAATACGGGCCGAAATTGGCATGTAGCCCACTAAAAATATCTGGGCTTAAATTAGCATAAGCTTTCAAATTTTTCTGGTAGGCCTGTGCCCATAGTGGGCCTTTAATAGGCCTAAACATAATTTGGGCCCTTAGTAAAAGTAGGCTGTTTACAGGTGTAAATATGTCGAGCCCATAAAAAACATGGGCCTTTAATAGACCGAAAGTGAGATTGGGCCCTGATTGTGCCAAATAACCCACTGGATATTTGACAGGCAGAAATTCGGACGGGCCGTAAATGCGCCGACCTAATACACGGGCCTTTAACAGGCTGGAACTTCGGTCGGGCTAGATTATCGTCATTTTTATATGGGCCGTTAATGGGCCCAATATGACGTTGGGCCACATATGGCCCATGGTTTACGTCCGGCGTTAAAGGGCCGAAAATGACAATAGGCCGAAAGTGGCCCAAATCTATAGTGGGCCTCTAACAGGCCGAATGACAGACATGGCCGAATATGACCCAAATCCTTCACGGTCGTTTATGGGCCGAAAGTTTTGATGGCCTGTAAATGGGCCCAAATGAAGCCGAACCTTTAACAGGCCGGAAATACACCGGGTCGTAATTCGGCCCAATTACTTAGCGGACTATTAACGGGCCAGAAGTGACCATGGGCCGCATTGATGACAAGTTTAGACCATGCCGTTGACGGGCCGATTTGACAGAGAATGTTGGGCCTTTAGCCGGGCCGGCCCATTATGGTCTGCAGAATCTTGTGGGCCTTTAGCTGGGTCGGCCCATTGTGGTCCGCAAAATCTTGTGGGACTTTAGCTGGGCCGGCCCATTATGGTCCGCTAAATTTTGTGGGCCTTTAGCTGGGTCGGCCCATTATGGTCCGCTAAATCTTATGGGCCTTCGGTTGGGCCGACCCATTTAAACTTTGTGGGCCACTTTTGGGCCGGTCCACGTGTCAACGTATCATAAGCCCATCTCGACCCTTGGATGAGTGACACTTGTGCCAATGCGGAGCTGACACGTGGATCTGTCAGCCAATGAGAATTTTACACATGGAAAATCGGCATTGGTCGTGGCTGTTAACGGGTTATCGGATCCAAAATCCGACCCGATAGCTTAACGGTGTTCCGTTACGGTGGATGCCACGTGTCGGTCACCCTTGACGAAAGCACTTCTGTGACGCGCGATTTATCGTCATGGAAGTGGACACTTCCGTGATGATAATTTTGGAAATGTCATGGAACACTTCTACGACAGCACAGGTATGACTATCTTGATTCTGTCATAAATTTGTCATGGATGTACATGCATGACAAAAAACGCGACCTACTGTGACAAACATGTATCATCACGGAAGTGTATTTTTTTGTAGTGATGAGGAGTAGGGATTGCCATACAACGGATGCACTAGAGCTGTAGATGAATGCTCAACAAAATAGTGGGTGTGCATCCCACTTGCTTGCTCACGAAGACCTAGGGCATTTGAGGAAGCCCATCGTAGGAATATACAAGCCAAGTTCTATAATGAAAAATTCCCACTAGTATGAAAAAGACAACTTATGAGACTCACTATATGGAAAATGTGGTGCTACTTTGAAGCACAATATATGAGACTCACTACATGGAGAACAAGGTGCTACTTTGAAGCACAAGTGTGGAAAAAGAGATAGTAACATTGCCCTTTTTATTTATTTTCTTTCTTCTTCCCTTTTTTCTTTTCCTTTTTTTTCTTTTGGCCTTTCTTTTTTTCTTTTGGGCCTTTCTTCTTTTTTTTTCTTTTTTTTCTTTTTTTTTCTTTGGGCAATGCTTTAATAATGATGATCATCACACTTCTATTGATTACAACATAAGAACTACAACTCAAAACTAGAACAAGATATGACTCTATATGAATGCCTCCGGCGGTGTACCAAGATGGTGCAATGAATCAAGAGTGACATGTATGAAAAATAATGTATGCTGGCTTTGTCACAAATATGATGTCAACTACATGATCATGCAATGGCAATATGACAAAAGTAAGGTATGTCATGATGATGATGAACGGAACGGTGGAAAGTTGCATGGCAATATATCTCGGAATGGCTATGGAAATGCCATAATAGGTAGGTATGGTGGCTGTTTTGAGGAAGATATAAGGAGGTTTATGTGTGATAGAGCGTATCATATCACGGGGTTTGGATGCACCGGCGAAGTTTGCACCAACTCTCAAGGTGAGAAAGGGCAATGCACGATACCGAAGAGGCTAGAAAAGGCGGAAAGGTAAAAGTGCGTATAATCCATGGACTCAACATTAGTCAAAAGAACTCATATACTTATTGCAAAAATTTAGAAGTCATCAAAAACCAAGTACTACGCGCATGCTCCTAGGGGGATAGATTGGTAGGAAAATACCATCGCTCGTCCCCGACCGCCACTCATAAGGATGCACAAGCCAGGTACACTTCATGTTTCAAATTTGTTACACAACTTTAACCATACGTGCATGCTACGGGACTTGCTAACTTCAACACAAGCATTCCTTAAATTAATAATCACCCAACTAGCATGACTTTAACATCACTACCTCCATATCTCAAAACAATTATCAAGTATCAAATTGATCATAGCATCCAATTCACTTCCTATGATAGTTTTTATTATACCCAACTTGGATGCCTACCATTCTAGGACCAATTTTATGACCATAGCAAATATCATGCCGTTCTAAAAGACTCTAAAAATAATATAAGTGAAGCATGAGAGACTAGAAATTTCTTCAAAATTAAGACACCACCGTGCTCTAAAAGATATAAGTGAAGCACCAGAGCAAAAACTATCAAGCTCAAAAGATATAAGTGAAGCACGTCGAGTATTCTAGCAAATTCTAATCAAATAGGCTTCTCCAAAAAGGTGTATATAGCAAGGATGATTGTGGTAAACTAAAAATCAAATACTAACATAATACACGACGCTCCAAGCAAAACACATATCATGTAGCGAATAAAAATATAGCTCCAAGTAAAGTTACCAATGAACGAAGACGAAAGAGGGGATGCCTTCCCGGGGCATCCCCAAGCTTAGGCTTTTGGCTATTCTTGAATATATTGGGGTGCCATGGGCATCCCCAAGCTTAGGCTCTTGCCACTCCTTATTCCATAGTCCATAAAAGCTTTACCCAAAACTTGAAAACTTCACAACACAAAACTCAATTGGAAATCTTATAAGCTCCGTTAGTGAAAGAAAACAAAACCACCACATAAGGTACTGCAATGAACTCATTATTTATTTATTTTGGTGTTAAACCTACTGTATTCCAACTTCTTTATGGTTCATAAACTAATTTACTAGCCATAGATGCATTGAAATAAGCAAACAACACACGAAAAACAGAATCTGTCAAAAACAGAACAGTCTGTAGCAATCTGTAACTAACGCAAACTTATGGAACTCTAAAAATCCTACCAAAATAGGAAGTTCTGGAAATTTTGTTTATTGAACAGAAGCAAAAAGAATCAATGCAAAATCACGTTCCTGTGATTTAACAAAATTATATTTGTGCATGGAAAGTTTCTGTTTTTCAGCAGAATCAAATCAACTATGATCGTAGGTTATCCTATAGGTTCTACTTGGCACAAACACTAATTAAAAGATAAAAACACATCTAAACAGAAGGTAGATGCAAGATTTATTACTAAACAGGAGCAAAAACAAAAAACATAAGAAAACTTGGGTTGCCTCCCAACTAGCGCTATCGTTTAACGCCCCTAGCTAGGCATAAAAAGCAAAGATAGATCTAACGAGTGCCATCTTTGGCACTAAATTCATAAGTAGCACGCATGACAAATTCATAAGGTAATTTGACTTTATTTCTTGGAAAGTGCTCCATGCCTTTCTTTAAGGGAAATTGGAATCTAATGTTCCCTGCCTTCATATCAATAATCGCACCAATCATTCTAAGGAAAGATCTACCAAGAATAATAGGGCAAGAAAGATTGCAATCTATATCAAGAACGATAAAATCTACGGGCACCAAATTTATATTTGCAACAATGAGAACATCATTGATTCTTCCCATAGGCTTTTTAATGGTGGAATCCGCAAGGTGCAAATTTAAAGAGCAATCATCAAGATCATGGAAACCTAGAATATCACATAAAGTTTTTGGAATCGTGGAAACACTAGCACCCAAATCACACAAAGCAAAACACTCATAATATTTAATTCTAATCTTTATAGTAGGTTCCCACTCATCATTAAGTTTTCTAGGTATAGAAACTTCCAAATTAAGTTTTTCATCATAAGATTGCATCAAGGCATCAACAATATGTTTGGTAAAAGCTTTGTTTTGACTATAAGCATGAGGACAATTAACAACGGATTGCAACAAGGAAATACAACCTTTTAAAGAACAATTATCATAATCAAATTCCTTGAAATCCGAGATAGTAGGTTCAATATTATTATAAGTTGAGGATTCTCCAATCTCACTTTTACTAAATTTAGCATTAAGATCTAAAGACTACGAATTCTTGGGACGCCTTCTAGGCAAAGTTGATTCATCATCAGTCCCATAATCATCAAAATTCATATTGCAAAACATAGATCTAATCGGAGATGCATCAATAACTTTAAGATCCTCATCTTTATTTTATGAAAACTAGAAGAACATGCTTTTATAAAGCTTTATTTTTTAGCACGCAATCTAGCGGTTCTTTCCTTGGACTCGTCAATGGAAATTCTCATTACTTTGAGAGAATCATTGATATCATGCTTAGGAGGGGAAGATCTAATTTTAAGAGAATCAACATCAAGCGAAAGTCTATCAATGTTCCTAGCCAAATCATCAACTTTGAGCAATTTTTCTTCAAGCAAAGCATTAAAATTCTTTTGAGAAATCATAAATTCTTTCACACTATTCTCAAAATAAGAGGGCATCTTATTAAAATTACCATAAAAATTATTGTAGGAATTACTAGGGAACGGTCTAGTATTAAAATTTCCTCTATAAGCATTGTTTCCAAAACTATTCCTACCAACAAAATTCACATCCATAGATTCATTATTATTCTCAATCAAGGAAGACAAAGGCATATCATTGGGATCAAGAGGAGTATTTTTAGTAGCAAACATCTTCATAAGTTCATCCATCTTTCCACTCAAAACATTGATTTCTTCTATATCATGCACTTTTTTACTAGAAGATCTTTCGGTGTGCCATTGAGAATAATTAGCCATAATATTATCAAGAAGTTTTGTAGCATCTCCTAATGTGATTTCCATAAAGGTGCCTCCCGCGGCCGAATCTAAGAGATTTCTAGAAGCAAAGTTCAAACCGGCATAAAAAATTTGTATGATCATCCATAAATTCAAACCATGAGTAGGGCAATTGCGAAGCATCAATTTCATTCTTTCCCAAGATTGGGCAACATGCTCATGATCAAGTTGTTTAAAATTCATAATATCGTTCCTAAGAGTGATGATCTTAGCGGGAGGAAAATACTTAGAGATAAAAGCATCTTTGCACTTGTTCCAAGAATCAATACTATTTTTAGGCAAAGACGAAAAACAAACTTTAGCACGATCTCTAAGTGAAAACAGAAATAACTTCAATTTGACAATATTGTTATCCGTATCTTTCTTCTTTTGCATATCACACAAATCAATAAAATTGTTTAGATGAGTAGCGGCATCTTCACTAGGAAGGCCGGCGGATTGATCTTTCATAACAAGATTTAGCAAAGCAGTATTGATTTCACAAGACTCAACATCATTAAGAGAAGCAATCGGAGTACTAAGGAAATCATTATTATTGGTATTCGAGAAATCACACAATTTGGTATTATCTTGTGCCATGGCAACAAGTAATCCAACACACAAGCAAACAGAAAAACGGCAAACAAGAAAGAGAGGAGGAGATTGGGAAAGAGAGGGCAAATAAAACGGCAAGGGTGAAGTGGGGGAGAGGAAAATGAGAGGCAAATGGCAAATAATGTAAATGCGAGGGAGATGGGTTTGTGATGGGTACTTGGTATGTCTTGACTTAAGCGAAGACCTCCCCGACAACGGCGCCAGAAATCCTTCTTGCTACGTCTTGAGCTTGCGTTGGTTTTCCTCGACGAGGAGAGGGTGATGCAGCAAGTGTAGCGTAAGTATTTCCCTCAGTTTTGAGAACCAAGGTATCAATCCAGTAGGAGGCTCCTCAAAAGTCCCACGCACCTACACAAACAAACTAAGAACTCGCAACCAACGCAAAAAAGGGGTTGTCAAATCCCTTCACGGCCACTTGCAAAAGTGAGATCTAATAAAGATAGCATGATAAGATAAATATATTTTTGGTATTTTATAATATAGATGCAAAAAGTAAAGATGCAAATAAAAGTAGATTGAAAGCAAATATGATAAGAGATAGACCCGGGGGCCATAGGTTTCACTAGAGGCTTCTCTCAAGATAGCATAAGTATTACGGTGGGTGAACAAATTACTATCGAGCAATTGATAGAAAAGCGCATAGTTATGAGATTATCTAGGCATGATCATGTATATAGGCATCACGTCCATAACAAGTAGACCGACTCCTGCCTGCATCTACTACTATTACTCCACACATCGACCGATTCCTGCCTGCATCTAGAGTATTAAGTTCATAAGAACAGAGTAACGCATTAAGCAAGATGACATGATGTAGAGGGATAAATTCATGCAATATGATATAAACCCCATCTTGTTATGCTCGATGGCAACAATACAATACGTGCCTTGCAACCCTTTCTATCACTGGGTAAGGACACCACAAGATTGAACCCAAAGCTAAGCACTTCTCCCATGGCAAGAAAGATCAATCTAGTAGGCCAAACCAAATTGATAATTCGAAGAGACTTGCAAAGATAACTCAATCATACATAAAAGAATTCAGAGAAGATTCAAATATTATTCATAGATAAACTTGATCATAAACCCACAATTCATCGGATCTCGACAAACACACCGCAAAAAGAGTTTACATCAAATAGATCTCCACAAGAGAGGGGGAGAACATTGTATTGAGATCCAAAAAGAGAGAAGAAGCCATCTAGCTAATAACTATGGACACATAGGTCTGTGGTAAACTACTCACAACTCGTCGGAGGGGCAAGGATGTTGATGTAGAGGCCCTCCGTGGTTGATTCCCCCTCCGGCAGAGTGCCGGCGAAGGCTCCAAGATGGGATCTCACGGAGACAGAAGGTTACGGTGGTGGAAATTGTGTCTCGTGATGCCCCTGGATGTTTTCGGGGTACGTAGGTATATATAGGAGGAAGAAGTACGTCGGTGGCCGCCCGAGGGGCCCACGAGACAGGGGGCCGCGCCCCGCCCCCCTGTAGGGCGCGCCAAGCTCTCCGGATCACGTTCGTTCCAAAAATCACGCTCCCGAAGGTTTCATTCCGTTTGGACTCCGTTTGATATTCCTTTTCTTCGAAATACTGAAATAGACAAAAAAACAGCAATATGGGTTGGGCCTCCGGTTAGTAGGTTAGTCCCAAAATGATATAAATGTGTAAAATAAAGCCCATAAACATGCAAAAGGGGTAATATAATAGCATGGAACAATCAAAAATTATAGATACGTTGGAGACGTATCAGAGCCCTGTCGGAGAACCACAAGCTCCACCACCATGCCGTCGTGCTGCCGGAGTTCTCCCTCAACTTCTCCTCTCCCATTGTTGGATCAAGAAGAAGGATACGTCCTCGGGTTGTACGTGTGTTGAACGCAGAGGCGTCGTCCATTCGGCGCTTGGATCGGATCTTCCGCGATTTGAATCGCCGCGAGTACGACTCCATCAACTGTGTTCTTGTAACGCTTCCGCTTAGTGATATTCAAGGGTGTGAAGATGCACTCCCTCTCTCTCATTGCTAGCATCTCCTATATTGATCTTGGTGACATGTAGGAAAATTTTGAATTATTACTACGATACCCAACAGTAACAACACAAGATGAGAAACTTCATGACAACCAACCAAAAGATATAGCAGAAAGTAAAATCTTCAAAGACCACTAGTCGGATCCAGATTGCGCGGGTAAGAAACGTTCTTGCTAGAAACCCATAGCAGCCACATAAAACATGCAAAAAACAATTAGATGACATCTAACTTGTTTTTGTAGGGTATGGTATATGATGTGATATGGCCAAAAGGATGTGATGAATTATATATGTGATGTATGAGATTGATCATGTTCTTGTAATAGGAATCACGACTTGCATGTCGATGAGTATGACAACCGGCAGGAGCCATAGGAGTTGTCTTAATTTATTGTATGACCTGCGAGTCAATATAAGCGCCATGTAATTACTTTACTTTATTGCTAACTGTTAGCCATAGTAGTAGAAGTAATAGTTGGTGAGACAACTTCATGAAGACACGATGATGGAGATCATGGTGTCATGCCGGTGACGATGGTGATCATGACATGCCTCGAAGATGGAGATCAAAAGCGCAAGATGATATTGGCCATATCATGTCACTTTTATGATTTGCATGTGATGTCTATCATGTTTACATCTTATTTGCTTAGAACGACAGTAGCATAAATAAGATGATCCCTCACTAAAATTTCAAGAAATGTGTTCCCCCTAACTGTGCACCATTCGAAGGTTCGTTGTTTCGAAGCACCACGTGATGATCGGGTGTGATAGATTCTAACGTTCGCATACAACGGGTGTAATCCAGATTTATACATGCGAAACACTTAAGTTGACTTGACGAGCCTAGCATGTACAGACATGGCCTCAGAACACGAGAGACCGAAAGGTCGAACATGAATCGTACGAAAAATGCGATCAACATGGACATGTTCACCGTTGATGACTAGTCCGTCTCACGTGATGATCGGACATGGCCTAGTCGATTCGGATCATGTATCACTTAGATGACTAGAGGGATGTCTATCTGAGTGGGAGTTCATTAAATAATTTGATTAGATGAACTTAGTCTAAAAATGTCTTTACAATCTATCCTATAGATCTGATGGCCCACGCTAATGTTTCCGTCAACTTCAACGCATTCCTAGAGAAAACTAAGCTGAAAGACGATGGAAGCAACTATACAGACTGGGTCCGTAACTTAAGGATCATCCTCATAGCTGCCAAGAAAGCATATGTCCTTGAAGCACCGCTAGGTGATGCACCCATTTTCCCAGCAACTCGACACGTTATGAACGCTTGGCAGTCGCGTAATGATGATTCCTCCCTGGTTCAGTGCGGCATGCTTTACAGCTTAGAATCGGAGCTCCAAAAGCATTTTGAGCAACACGAAGCATATGAGATGTTTCAGGAGCTAAAAATGGTTTTCCAAGCTCATGCCCGGGTCGAGAGATATGAAGTCTCCGACAAGTTCTACAGTTGTAAGATGGAGGAAAACAATTCTGTCAGCGAGCATATACTCATAATGCGTGGGTTGCACAACCTCTTGTCTCAGTTGGGAGTTCATCTTCTAGATGACTCGGTCATTGACATGATCCTCCAGTCTCTTCCATCTAGCTACAAGAGCTTTGTGATGAACTAAATATTCAAGGGATGGAGAAGTCCATTCCTGAGTTATATTTGATGCTGAATCAGCGGAGGTGGAGATCAAAAAGGAACATCAAGTGTTGCTGGTGAATAAGACCACTAGTTTCAAGAAAGGCACGGGTAAGAAGAACTTCAAGAAGGACGGCAAAGGAGTTGCCACGCCTGGTAAGTCAGTTGCCGGGAAGAAGCTAAAGAATGGACCCAAGCCTGAGACTGAGTGCTTTTATTGCAAGGGAAATGGTCATTGGAAGCGGAACTGCCCCAAGTACTTAGCGGATAAGAAGGCCGGCAACGCCAAAGGTATATATGATATACATGTTATTGATGTGTACCTTACCAACGCTCGTAGTAGCTCCTGGGTAATTGATACCGGTGTTGTTGCTCACATATGTAACTCAAAGAGCTGTGGAATAAGTGGAGACTGGCGAAGGACGAGGTGGCGATGCGCGTCGGAAATGGTTCCAAGGTCGATGTGATCGCCGTCGGCACGCTGCCTCTACATCTACCTCCGGGATTAGTTTTAAACCTCAAGAATTGTTATTTAGTACCAGCTTTGAGCATGAACATTGTATCTAGATCTCGTTTGATGCGAGATGGCTACTCATTTAAATCCAAGAATAATGGTTGTTCTATTTATATGAGAGATATGTTTTATGGTCATGCCCCGCTGGTCAATGGTTTATTTTTATTGAATCTCGAACGTGATGTTACACATATTCATAGTGTGAATGCCAAAAGATGTAAGGTTGATAATGATAGTCCCACATACTTGTGGCGCTGCCGCCTTGGTCATATTGGTGTCAACCGCATGAAGAAACTCCATGCAGGTGGAATTTTGGAGTCTCTTGGATCTTGATTATGAATCATTTGACACGTGCGAACCATGCCTCATGGGCGAAATGACCAAGACTCCGTTCTCTGGAACAATGGAGCGAGCAACCAACTTGTTGGAAATAATACATACTAATGTGTGCGGTCCAATGAGCGTTGAGGCTCACGGAGGCTATCGTTATGTTCTCATCCTCACTGATGACTTAAGTAGATATGGGTATATCTACTTAATGAAACACAAGTCTGAGACCTTTGAAAAGTTCAAGGAATTTCAGAGCGAGGTAGATAATCAACACAACAGGAAAATAAAGTTCTTACAATCAGATCATGGAGGAGAATATTTGAGTCACGAGTTTTACACGCACTTAAGGAAATGTGGAATTGTTTCACAACTCACGCCGCCTGGAACACCTCAGCAAAATGGTGTGTACGAACATCGTAATCTCACTCTATTGGATATGGTGCGATCTATGATGTCTCTTACCGATCTACCGCTATCATTTTGGGGTTATGCTTTAGAGACTGCCGCATTCACTTTAAATAGGTCACCGTCTAAATCCGTTGAGACGACACCGTATGAATTATGGTTTGGGAAGAAACCTAAGTTGTCGTTTCTGAAAGTTTGGGGATGCGAAGCTTATGTCAAGAAACTTCAACCTAAAAAGCTCAAACCCAAATCGAAAAATGCGTCTTCATAGGACACCCTAAGGAAACTATTAGGTATACCTTCTACCTCAGATCTGAAGGCAAGATCTTTGTTGCCAAGAATGGATCCTTTCTGGAGAAAGAGTTTCTCTCGAAAGAAGTAAGTGGGGGGAAAGTAGAACTTGATGAGGTACCCCCTCTTGAACCTGAGAGTAGCGTAGCTCAGGAAGATGTTTCTGTGGTGCCTGCAGCGACTAGAGAGGAAGTTAATGATGATGATCATGAAACTTTGGATCAAGTTGCTACTGAACTTCGTAGGTCCACGAGGACACGTTCCGCACCAGAGTGGTATGGCAACCCTGTCCTAGAAATCATGTTGTTAGACAACGGTGAACCTTCGAACTATGAAGAAGCGATGGCAGACCCGGATTCCAACAAATGACTTGAAGACATGAAATCTGCGATAGGATCCATGTATGAAAACAAAGTATGGACTTTGGTGGACTTGCCCAATGATCGGCAAGCCATAGAGAATAAGTGGATCTTTAAGAAGAAGACTGATGCGGATGGTAATGTGACCGTCTATAAGGCTTGGCTTGTCGCTAAGGGTTATCGACAAGTTCAAGGAGTTGACTACGATGAGACTTTCTCACCCGTAGCGAAGCTGAAGTCCGTCCGAATCATGTTAGCAATTGCCACATTCTATGATTATGAGATCTGGCAAATGGACGTCAAAACAGCATTCCTTAACGGTTTCCTTAAGGAAGAATTGTATATGATGCAGCCGGAAGGTTTTGTCGATCCTAAGAATGCTGACAAAGTATGCAAGCTCCAGCGCTCCATCTATGGGCTGGTGCAAGCATCTCGGAGTTGGAACATTCGCTTTGATGAAATGATCAAAGCGTTTGGGTTTATACAGACTTATGGAGAAGCTTGTATTTACAAGAAAGTGTGTGGGAGCTCTGTAGCATTTCTCATATTATATGTGGATGGCATACTGTTAATGGGAAATGATATAGAACTTTTGGAAAGCACCTACTTGAATAAGTGTTTTTCAATGAAGGACCTTGGAGAAGCTGCTTACATATTAGTGTTGGAAATATGCCCTAGAGGCCATAATAAAAGTATTATTATTATATTTCCTTGTTCATGATAATTGTCTTTTATTCATGCTATAACTGTATTATCCGGAAATCGTAATACACGTGTGAATACATAGACCACAATATGTCCCTAGTGAGCCTCTAGTTGACTAGCTTGTTGTGATCAACAGATAGTCATGGTTTCCTGGCTATGGACATTGGATGTCGTTGATAACGGGATCACATCATTAGGAGAATGATGTGATGGACAAGACCCAATTGTGGAAATGATCATAGAGATGAGTATCTGAGTTACGAGTTTTGGCACACAATTAAGACATTGTGGAAATTGTTTCGCAATAAATACCGCCTGGAACACCATAGTGTGATGGTGTGTCCGAACATCATAGTTGCACCCTATTGGATATGGTGCGTACCATGATGTCTCTTATCGAACTGCCACGATAGTTTATGGGTTAGGCATTAAAGACAACCACATTCACTTTAAATAGGGCACCACGTAATTCCGATGAGATGACACCGTATGAATTATGGTTTAGAGAAACCTAAGTTGTCGTTTCTTAAAGGTTTGGGGCTGCGACGCTTATGTGAAAAAGTTTCAGGATTAAGCTCGAACCCAAAGCGGATAAAATACATCTTCATAGGACACCCAAAACAGTTGGGTATACCTCCTAATTCAGATCCGAAAGCAATATGAATTGTTTCTAGAATCGGGTCCTTTCTCGAGGAAAGGTTTCTCTCGAAAGAGTTGAGTGGGAGGATGGTGGAGACTTGATGAGGTTATTGAACCGTCTCTTCAACTAGTGTGTGGCAGGGCACAGGAAGTTGTTCCTGTGGCAACTACACCAATTGAAGTGGAAGCTTATGATATTGATCATAAAAAAAAACTTCGGATCAAGTCACTACCAAACCTCGTGGGATGACAAGGATGCGTACTACTTCAGAGTGGTACGTAATCCTGTCTTGGAAGTCATGTTGCTGGACAACAATGAACCTACGAGCTATCGAGAAGCGATGGTGGGCCCGGATTCCGATAAATGGCTCGAGGCCATAAAATCCGAGAACGGATCCATGGACTTTGGTGGACTTGCCCGATGATCGGCAAGCCATTAAGATAATGGATTTCAAAAGGAAGACGGACAATGATGGTAAATGTCACCATTAAGAAAGCTCGACTTGTCGTTAAGATGTTTTCCGACAAGTTCAAGGAGTTGACTACGATGAGATTTTCTCACTCGTAGTGATGCTAAGAGTCTGTTGGAATTATATTAGCGATTACTGCATTATTTATGAAATCTTGCAGATAGGATGTCAAAACATTGTTTCCTCGATGATTTTCTTGAAGAAAGGTTGTATGTGATACAACCGGAAGGTTTTGTCAATCCCGAAAGATGCTAATAAGTATGCAAAGCTCCAGCAATCCTTCTAAGGACTGGAGTGAGCATCTCGGAGTTGGAATGTATGCTTTGATGATGATCAAAAATTTTGGGTTTGTACAAAGTTTGTGAGAAACTTGTATTTCCAAAGAAGTGAGTGGGAGGACTATAGAATTTCTGATGAGTATATGTTGTTGACATATTGATGATCAGAAATGATGTAGAATTTCTAGAAAGCATATAGGGTTATTTGAAAGGTGTTTTTCAATAGAAAACCTGGATTAAGCTACTTGAGCATTAAGCATCAAGATCTATAAGGATAGATCAAAACGCTTAATGGTACTTTCAAATGAGCACATACCTTGACATGATCTTGAAGGTGTTCAAGATGAAGCAGTCAAAGAAGGAGTTCTTGCCTGAGTTGTAAGGTACGAAGTTAAGACTTAAAGCTCGACCACGGCAGAATAGAGAGAAAGGACGAAGGTCGTCCCCTATGCTTAAGACGTAGGCTCTTCAGTATGCTATGCTGTGTACCGCACCTGAAGTGTGCCTTGCCGTGAGTCAGTCAAGGGGTACAAGAGTAATCCAAGAATGGCTCACAGGACAGCGGTCAAAGATATCCTTAGTAACTAGTGGACTAAGGAATTTTCTCGATTATGGAGGTGGTAAAAGAGTTCGTCGTAAAGGTTACGTCGATGCAAGCTTGACACCTATCCAGATAGCTCTGAGTAGAGAGACCGGATACATATAATGGAGCAATAATTTAGAATAGCTCTAAGTAGAACAGTTATTTGGAATAGCTCCAAATAGAGCGTGGTAGCTGCATCTAGGAGATGACATAGAGATTTGTAAAGCACACACGGATCTGAAAGGTTCAGACCCGTTGACTAAAACCTCTCTCACAAGCAACATGATAAAACATAAAACTCATTGAGTGTTAATCACATAGTGATGTGAACTAGACTACTGACTCTAGTAAACTCTTGGGTATTAGTCACATGGCGATGTGACCTGTGAGTGTTAATCACATGGCGATGTGAACTAGATTATTGACTCTAGTGCAAGTGGGAGACTGTTGGAAATATGCCCTAGAGGCAATAATAAAAGTATTATTATTATATTTCCTTGTTCATGATAATTGTCTTTTATTCATGCTATAACTGTATTATCCGGAAATCGTAATACACGTGTGAATACATAGACCACAATATGTCCCTAGTGAGCCTCTAGTTGACTAGCTCGTTGTGATCAACAGATGGTCATGGTTTCCTGGCTATGGACATTGGATGTCGTTGATAACGGGATCACATCATTAGGAGAATGATGTGATGGACAAGACCCAATCCTAAGACTAGCACAAAAGATCCTGTAGTTCGTTTGCTAGAGCTTTGCCAATGTCAAGTATCTCTTCCTTTGACCATGAGATCGTGTAACTCCTGGATACCGTAGGAGTGCTTTGGGTGTATCAAACGTCACAACGTAACTGGGTGACTATAAAGGTGCACTACAGGTATCTCCGAAAGTATCTATTGTTTTATGCGGATCGAGACTGGGATTTGTCACTCCGTGTAAACGGAGAGGTATCTCTGGGCCCACTCGGTAGGACATCATCATATGCGCAATGTGACCAAGGAGTTGATCACGGGATGATGTGTTACGGAACGAGTAAAGTGACTTGCCGGTAACGAGATTGAACAAGGTATTGGATACCGACGATCGAATCTCGGGCAAGTAAAATACCGCTAGACAAAGGGAATTGTATACGGGATCGATTGAGTCCTTGACATCGTGGTTCATCCGATGAGATCATCGTGGAACATGTGGGAGCCAACATGGGTATCCAGATCCCGCTGTTGGTTATTGACCGGAGAATGTCTCGGTCATGTCTACATGTCTCCCGAACCCGTAGGGTCTACACACTTAAGGTTCGATGACGCTAGGGTTATAAAGGAAGCTTGTATGTGGTTACCGAATGTTGTTCGGAGTCCCGGATGAGATCCCGGACGTCACGAGGAGTTCCGGAATGGTCCGGAGGTAAAGATTTATATATAGGAAGTCCTGTTTCGGCCATCGGGACAAGTTTCGGGGTCATCGGTATTGTACCGGGACCACCGGAAGGGTCCCGGGGGCCCACCGGGTGGGGCCACCTGCCCCGGGGGGCCACATGGGCTGTAGGGGGTGCGCCTTGGCCTACATGGGCCAAGGGAACCAGCCCCAAGAGGCCCATGCGCCTAGGGAACCCTAGAGGGAAGAGTCCTCAAAGGGGAAGGCACCTCCGAGGTGCCTTGGGGAGGATGGACTCCTCCCCTCCCTCTTGGCCGCCGCACCAGATGCCATCTAGGGCTGGCCGCCGCCCCTAGGGGGTGGGAAAACCCTAAAGGGGGCGCAGCCCCCTTCCCCCCTATATATATTGAGGCATGGGGCTGCCCATAACACGCGATTTGATCTCTCGTTGGTGCAGCCCTGCCCCTCTCCCTCCTCCTCCTCTCCCATGGTGCTTGGCGAAGCCCTGCTGGATTGCCACGCTCCTCCACCACCACCACGCCGTTGTGCTGCTGTTGGATGGAGTCTTCCTCAACCTCTCCCTCTCTCCTTGCTGGATCAAGGCGTGGGAGACGTCACCGGGCTGTACGTGTGTTGAACGCGGAGGTGCCGTCCGTTCGGCACTTGATCATCGGTGATCTGAATCACGACGAGTACGACTCCATCAACCCCGTTCACTTGAACGCTTCCGCTTAGCGATCTACAAGGGTATGTAGATGCACTCTCCTTCTACTCGTAGCTGGTCTCTCCATAGATAGATCTTGGTGACGCGTAGGAAAATTTTGAATTTCTGCTACGTTCCCCAACAGTGGCATCATGAGCTAGGTCTATTGCGTAGATTCTTTGCACGAGTAGAACACAAAGTAGTTGTGGGCGTTGATGTTGTTCAATATGCTTACCATTACTAGTCCAATCTTGTTTCGACGGTATTGTGGGATGAAGTGGCCCGGACCGACCTTACACGTACTCTTACGTGAGATAGGTTCCACTGATTGACATGCACTTGGTGCATAAGGTGGCTAGCGGGTGCCAGTCTCTCCCACTTTAGTCGGAACGGATTCGATGAAAAGGGTCCTTATGAAGGGTAAATAGCAATTGGCATATCACGTTGTGGTCTTGCGTAGGTAAGAAACGTTCTTGCTAGAAACCCATAGCAGCCACGTAAAACATGCAACAACAATTAGAGGACGTCTAACTTGTTTTTGCAGGGTATGCTATGTGATGTGATATGGCCAAAAGGATGTGATGAATGATATATGTGATGTATGAGATTGATCATGTTCTTGTAATAGGATTCACGACTTGCATGTCGATGAGTATGACAACCGGCAGGAGCCATAGGAGTTGTCTTTATTTTTTGTATGACCTGCGTGTCATTGAAGAACGCCATGTAAACTACTTTACTTTATTGCTAAACGCGTTAGTCATAGAAGTAGAAGTAGTCGTTGGCGTGACAACTTCATGAAGACACGATGATGGAGATCATGATGATGGAGATCATGGTGTCATGCCGGTGACAAGATGATCATGGAGCCCCGAAGATGAAGATCAAAGGAGCTATATGATATTGGCCATATCATGTCACTACTCTATTTGATTGCATGTGATGTTTATCATGTTTATGCATCTTGTTTGCTTAGAACGACGGTAGTAAATAAGATGATCCCTTACAAAATTTCAAGAAGTGTTCTCCCCTAACTGTGCACCGTTGCTACAGTTCGTCGCTTCTAAGCACCACGTGATGATCGGGTGTGATGGATTATTACGTTCATATACAACGGGTGTAAGACAGTTTTACACAGCGAAAACACTTAGGGTTAACTTGACGAGCCTAGCATGTGCAGACATGGCCTCGGAACACGGAGACCGAAAGGTCGAGCATGAGTCGTATAGCAGATACGATCAACATGAAGATGTTCACCGATGTTGGCTAGTCCGTCTCACGTGATGATCGGACACGGCCTAGTTGACTCGGATCATGTGATCACTTAGATGACCAGAGGGATGTCTATCTAAGTGGGAGTTCATAAGATGAACTTAATTATCCTGAACATAGTCAAAAGACCTTTTGCAAATTATGTCGTAGCTCGCGCTATAGTTCTACTGTTTAGATATGTTCATAGAGAAATTATAGTTGAAAGTTGACAGTAGCGATTATGCGGACACTAGAAAGCTCATGTCCTTAATGCACCGCTCAGTGTGCTGAACCCCAAACGTCGTTTGTGGATGTTGTGAACATCGGACATACACGTTTTGATAACTACGTGATAGTTCAGTTAAATGGTTTAAGAGTATAGGCACCAAAGACGTTTTCGAAATGTCGCGGAACATATGAGATGTTTCGAGGGCTGAAATTAGGATTTCAGGCTCGTGCCCACGTCAAGGGGTATAAGACCTTCGACAATTTTCTTAGCCTGCAAACTAAGGGAGAAAAGCTCAGTTGTTGAGCTTGTGCTCAGATTGTCTGAGTGCAACAATCACTTGAATCGAGTGGGAGTTGATCTTCCAGATGAGATAGTGATGTTTCTCCAAAGACATTGCCACCAAGCTGCTAGAGCTTCGTGATGAACTATAATATATCAGGGATAGATATGGTGATCCTTGAGGTACTCGCGATGTTTGACACCGCGAAAGTAGAAATCAAGAAGGAGCATCAATTGTTGATGGTTGGTGAAACCACTAGTTTCAAGAAGGGCAAGGGAAAGAAGGGATACTTCATGAAATGGCAAATCAGCTGCTGCACCAATGAAGAAACCCAAGGTTGAACCCAAACCCGAGACTAAGTGCTTCTGTAATAAGGGGAACAACCACTGGAGCAGCATTACCCTAGATACTTGGTAGATGAGAAGGCTGGCAAGGTCGATAGAAGTATATTGGATATACATTATGTTAATGTGTACTTTACTAGTACTCCTAGTAGCACCAGGGTATTGGATACCGGTTCGGTTGCTAAGTGTTAGTAACTCGAAATAAAAGCTACGGCATAAACGGAGACTAGCTAAAGGTGAGCTGACGATATGTGTTGGAAGTGTTTCCAATGTTGATATGATCAAGCATCACACGCTCCCTCTACCATCGAGATTTGGTGTTTGCGTTGAGCATAGACATGATTGGATTATGTCTATCGCAATACGGTTATTCATTTAAGGAGAATAATGGTTACTCTAATTTTTGAATAATACCTTCAATGGTCTTGCACCTAAAGGAATGGTTTATTGAATCTCGGTCGTAGTGATACACATTTTCATGCCAAAAGATATAAGATAGTAATGATAGTACCACTTACTTGTGGCACTGCCATGTAAGTCATAATGGTATAAAACGCATGAATAAGCTCCATGTTGATGGATCTTTGGACTCACTCGTTTTTGAAAAGTTTGAGACATGCGAACCATGTCTATTGGTGTATATGCATGAAGAAACTCCATGCAAATGGACCGTTCGGACTCACTTGATTTTGAATCACTTGAGATATGCAAATCATACCACATAGGCAAGATGACTGAAAAGCCTCGGTTTCAATAAGATGGAACAAGATAGCAAGTTGTTGGAAGTAACACATTTTGATGTGTGCAGTCCAATGAGTGCTGAGGCATGCAGTGAATATCGTTATGTTCTTACTTCACAGATGATTCGAGTAGATGTTGAGAATATTTACTTGATGAAACACTAGTCTGAATTATTGAATGGTTAAGATAATTTCAGAGTGAAGTAGAAGATCATTGTGACAAGAGGATAAAATGTCTATGATATGATCATAGAGATGAGTATCTGAGTTACGAGTTTTGGCACACAATTAAGACATTGTGGAAATTGTTTTGCAATAAATACCGCCTGGAACACCATAGTGTGATGGTGTGTCCGAACATCATAGTTGCACCCTATTGGATATGGTGCGTACCATGATGTCTCTTATCGAACTGCCACGATAGTTTATGGGTTAGGCATTAAAGACAACCACATTCACTTTAAATAGGGCACCACGTAATTCCGATGAGATGACACCGTATGAATTATGGTTTAGAGAAACCTAAGTTGTCGTTTCTTAAAGGTTTGGGGCTGCGACGCTTATGTGAAAAAGTTTCAGGATTAAGCTCGAACCCAAAGCGGATAAAATACATCTTCATAGGACACCCAAAACAGTTGGGTATACCTCCTAATTCAGATCCGAAAGCAATATGAATTGTTTCTAGAATCGGGTCCTTTCTCGAGGAAAGGTTTCTCTCGAAAGAGTTGAGTGGGAGGATGGTGGAGACTTGATGAGGTTATTGAATCGTCTCTTCAACTAGTGTGTGGCAGGGCACAGGAAGTTGTTCCTGTGGCAACTACACCAATTGAAGTGGAAGCTTATGATATTGATCATAAAAAAAAAACTTCGGATCAAGTCACTACCAAACCTCGTGGGATGACAAGGATGCGTACTACTTCAGAGTGGTACGTAATCCTGTCTTGGAAGTCATGTTGCTGGACAACAATGAACCTACGAGCTATGGAGAAGCGATGGTGGGCCCGGATTCCGATAAATGGCTCGAGGCCATAAAATCCGAGAACGGATCCATGGACTTTGGTGGACTTGCCCGATGATCGGCAAGCCATTAAGATAATGGATTTCAAAAGGAAGACGGACAATGATGGTAAATGTCACCATTAAGAAAGCTCGACTTGTCGTTAAGATGTTTTCCGACAAGTTCAAGGAGTTGACTACGATGAGATTTTCTCACTCGTAGCGATGCTAAGAGTCTGTTGGAATTATATTAGTGATTACTGCATTATTTATGAAATCTTGCAGATAGGATGTCAAAACATTGTTTCCTCGACGATTTTCTTGAAGAAAGGTTGTATGTGATACAACCGGAAGGTTTTGTCAATCCCGAAAGATGCTAATAAGTATGCAAAGCTCCAGCAATCCTTCTAAGGACTAGAGTGAGCATCTCGGAGTTGGAATGTATGCTTTGATGATGATCAAAAATTTTGGGTTTGTACAAAGTTTGTGAGAAACTTGTATTTCCAAAGAAGTGAGTGGGAGCACTATAGAATTTCTGATGAGTATATGTTGTTGACATATTGATGATCAGAAATGATGTAGAATTTCTAGAAAGCATATAGGGTTATTTGAAAGGTGTTTTTCAATAGAAAACCTGGATTAAGCTACTTGAGCATTAAGCATCAAGATCTATAAGGATAGATCAAAACGCTTAATGGTACTTTCAAATGAGCACATACCTTGACATGATCTTGAAGGTGTTCAAGATGAACCAGTCAAAGAAGGAGTTCTTGCCTGAGTTGTAAGGTACGAAGTTAAGACTTAAAGCTCGACCACGGCAGAATAGAGAGAAAGGACGAAGGTCGTCCCCTATGCTTAAGACGTAAGCTCTTCAGTATGCTATGCTATGTACCGCACCTGAAGTGTGCCTTGCCGTGAGTCAGTCAAGGGGTACAAGAGTAATCCAAGAATGGCTCACAGGACAGCGGTCAAAGATATCCTTAGTAACTAGTGGACTAAGGAATTTTCTCGATTATGGAGGTGGTAAAAGAGTTCGTCGTAAAGGTTACGTCGATGCAAGCTTGACACCTATCCAGATAGCTCTGAGTAGAGAGACCGGATACATATAATGGAGCAATAATTTAGAATAGCTCTAAGTAGAACAGTTATTTGGAATAGCTCCAAATAGAGCGTGGTAGCTGCATCTAGGAGATGACATAGAGATTTGTAAAGCACACACGGATCTGAAAGGTTCAGACCCGTTGACTAAAACCTCTCTCACAAGCAACATGATAAAACATAAAACTCATTGAGTGTTAATCACATAGTGATGTGAACTAGACTACTGACTCTAGTAAACTCTTGGGTATTAGTCACATGGCGATGTGACCTGTGAGTGTTAATCACATGGCGATGTGAACTAGATTATTGACTCTAGTGCAAGTGGGAGACTGTTGGAAATATGCCCTAGAGGCAATAATAAAAGTATTATTATTATATTTCCTTGTTCATGATAATTGTCTTTTATTCATGCTATAACTGTATTATCCGGAAATCGTAATACACGTGTGAATACATAGACCACAATATGTCCCTAGTGAGCCTCTAGTTGACTAGCTCGTTATGATCAACAGATAGTCATGGTTTCCTGGCTATGGACATTGGATGTCGTTGATAACAGGATCACATCATTAGGAGAATGATGTGATGGACAAGACCCAATCCTAAGCATAGCACAAAGATCGTGTAGTTCGTTTGCTAGAGCTTTGCCAATGTCAAGTATCTCTTCCTTTGACCATGAGATCGTGTAACTCCTGGATACCGTAGGAGTGCTTTGGGTGTATCAAACGTCACAACGTAACTGGGTGACTATAAAGGTGCACTACAGGTATCTCCGAAAGTATCTATTGTTTTATGCGGATCGAGACTGGGATTTGTCACTCCGTGTAAACGGAGAGGTATCTCTGGGCCCACTCGGTAGGACATCATCATATGCGCAATGTGACCAAGGAGTTGATCATGGGATGATGTGTTATGGAACGAGTAAAGTGACTTGCCGGTAACGAGATTGAACAAGGTATTGGATACCGACGATCGAATCTCGGGCAAGTAAAATACCGCTAGACAAAGGGAATTGTATACGGGATCGATTGAGTCCTTGACATCGTGGTTCATCCGATGAGATCATCGTGGAACATGTGGGAGCCAACATGGGTATCCAGATCCCGCTGTTGGTTATTGACCGGAGAACGTCTCGGTCATGTCTGCATGTCTCCCGAACCCGTAGGGTCTACACACTTAAGGTTCGATGACGCTAGGGTTATAAAGGAAGCTTGTATGTGGTTACCGAATGTTGTTCGGAGTCCCGGATGAGATCCCGGACGTCACGAGGAGTTCCGGAATGGTCCGGAGGTAAAGATTTATATATAGGAAGTCCTATTTCGGCCATCGGGACAAGTTTCGGGGTCAACGGTATTGTACCGGGACCACCGGAAGGGTCCCGGGGGCCCACCGGGTGGGGCCACCTGCCCCGGGGGGCCACATGGGCTGTAGGGGGTGCGCCTTGGCCTACATGGGCCAAGGGCACCAGCCCCAAGAGGCCCATGCGCCTGGGGAAACCCTAAAGGAAGAGTCCCAGCAGGGGAAGGCACCTCCTAGGTGCCTTGGGGGGGGGGGAGGACTCCTCCCCTGGCCGCCGCCCCCTTGGAGATTGGATCTCCTAGGGGCTGGCGCACCCCCCCTTGGGATCCCTATATATAGTGGGGTAGGAGGGCCTCCCAAACACACCTTATGCCTTTGGTGTAGCCCCTCCCTCTCTCCCAAGTTCTTCTCCTCTCCCGTGGTGCTTGGCGAAGCCCTGCGGGATTGCCACGCTCCTCCACCACCACCACGCCGTTGTGCTGCTGTTGGATGGAGTCTTCCTCAACCTCTCCCTCTCTCCTTGCTGGATCAAGGCGTGGGAGACGTCACCGGGCTGTACGTGTGTTGAACGCGGAGGTGCCGTCCGTTCGGCACTTGATCATCGGTGATCTGAATCACGACGAGTACGACTCCATCAACCCCGTTCACTTGAACGCTTCCGCTTAGCGATCTACAAGGGTATGTAGATGCACTCTCCTTCTACTCGTAGCTGGTCTCTCCATAGATAGATCTTGGTGACGCGTAGGAAAATTTTGAATTTCTGCTACGTTCCCCAACAATTAGGCATCAAGATCTATAGAGATAGATCAAGATGCCTCATTGGTCTTTCACAAAGCACATACCTTGACAAGATATTGAAGAAGTTCAATATGTATTAGTCCAAGATGGGGTTCTTGCCTGTATTGCAAGGTGTGAGATTGAGCGCAGCTCAACGCCCGACCTCGGTAGAAGAAAGAGAAAGATGAGTGTCATCCCCAATGCCTCGGCCATAGGCTCTAATATGTATGCCATGTTGTGTACCAGACCTGATGTGAACCTTGCCATAAGTTTCGTAGGGAGGTACCAAAGTGATCCCGGTATGGAACACTGGACAGCAGTCAAGAATATCCCGAAGTACCTGAAAAGGACTAAGGATATGTTTCTCTTTTATGTAGGTGCCGAAGATCTCGTCGTAAAGGGTTAAGTCGATGCTAGCTTTGACACGGATCTGGATAACTCCAAGTCACAAACCGGATATGTGTATATTTTGAATGGTGGGGCAGTCAGCTGGTGCAGTTGCAAGCAAAGCGTCGTGGCGGGATCTACATGTGAAGCGGAGTACATAGCTGCTTCGGAAGTAGCGCAAGAAGGAGTCTGGATGAAGGAGTTTATCACCGACCTAGGAGTGATTCCCAATGCATCGGGTCCGGTGACTCTCTTCTGTGACAACACTGGAGCTATTGCCATTGCCAAGGAGCCCAGGTTTCACAAGAAGACCAAGCACATCAAGCGCCGCTTCAACTCCATTCATGAATATATTCAATATGGAGACATAGATATTTGTAAAGTACATACGGATCTGAATGTCGCAGATCCGTTGATTAAACCTCTTCCACGAGCAAAACATGATCAGCACCAGAACTCTATGGGTGTCGACTCATCACAATGTAACTAGATTATTGACTCTAGTGCAAGTGGGAGACTGTTGGAAATAAGCCCTAGAGGCAATAATAAAATGGTTATTATTATATTTCCTTGTTCATGATAATTGTCTATTGTTCATGCTATAATTGTATTAACCAGAAACTGTAATACATGTGTGAATATATAGACCACAACATGTCCCTAGTGAGCCTCTAGTTAACTAGCTCGTTGATCAATAGATGATTGTGGTTTCCTAACCATGGACATTGGATGTCATTGATAACGGGATCACATCATCGGGAGAATGATGTGATGGACAAGACCCAATCCTAAGCACAACACAAGATCGAGTAGTTCGTTTGCTAGAGCTTTTCTAATGTCAAGTATCTTTTCCTTAGACCATGAGATTGTGCAACTCCCGAATGCCGTAGGAATGCTTTGGGTGTATCAAACGTCACAACGTAACTGGGTGACTATAAAGGTGCACTACAGGTATCTCTGAAAGTGTCTGTTGGGTTGGTATGAACCGAGACTGGGATTTGTCACTCCGTATGTCGGAGAGGTATCTCTGGGGCCACTCGATAATGCATCATCATAATGAGCTCAATGTGACTAAGGAGTTAGTCACGGGATCATGTGTTACGGAACGAGTAAAGAGACTTGCCGGTAATGAGATTGAACAAGGTATAGGGATACCGACGATTGAATCTCGGGCAAGTAACATACCGATTGACAAAGGGAATTGTATACGGGATTAATTGAATCCCCGACATCGTGGTTCATTTGATGAGATCATTGTGGAACATGTGGGAGCCAATATGGGTATCCAGATCCCGCTATTGGTTATTGGCCAGAGAGATGTCCTGGTCATGTCTGCATGGTTCCCGAACCCGTAGGGTCTACACACTTAAGGTTCGGTGATGCTAGAGTTGTAATAGGAAATTGTATGTGGTTACCGGAAGTTGTTCGGAGTCCCGTATGAGTCACGAGGAGTTTCGGAATGGTCCGGAGGTGAAGATTTATATATGGGAAGTCCAGTTTCAGTCGCCGGAAGGTTTCAGGGGTTATCGGTATTGTACCGGGACCATCAAAAGGTGTCCGGGGGTCCACCGGGTGGGGCCACCTACCCCGGGGGACCAAGTGGGCTGAATATGGGTGGGAACCAGCCCCCTAGTGGGCTGGTGCGCCCCCAAGGGCCCAAGGCGCCTAGGGTTGGAAACCCTAGGGGGTGGGGGCGCCTCCCACATGCTTGGGGGGCAAGTTTCCCCCTCCCGCCCCCCATCTAGATGGATCTAGGGGGCCGGCCCCCTCTTCCCTTCCCCTTATAAATAGTGAGGGGGTGGGAGGGCAGCCGCACCCTTCCCCTGGCGCAGCCCTTGCCCCTTCAAACTCCTCCTCCTCCGTAGTGCTTGGCGAAGCCCTGCCGGAGAACCAGAAGCTCCACCACCACGCCGTCGTGCTGCCGGAGTTCTCCCTCAACTTCTCCTCTCCCCTTGCTGGATCAAGAAGGAGGAGACGTCCCCGGGCTGTACGTGTGTTGAACGCGGAGGTGCCATCCATTCAGCGCTTGGATCGAATTCCACGATTTGAATCGCCGCGAGTACGACTCCATCAACCGCGTTCTTGTAACGCTTCCGCTTAGCGATCTTCAAGGGTATGAAGATGCGCCCCATCTCTCTCGTTGGTAGCATCTCCTAGATTGATCTTGGTGACACGTAGGAAAATTTTGAATTATTACTACGATACCCAACAGTAACAGCACAAGATGAGGAACTTCATGACAATCAACCAAAAGATATAGCAGAAAGTAAAATCTTCAAAGACCACTAGTCGGATCCAGATTGGATAAGTTGTACAACTGAAGAAGATTGTCTGGATAGCCACCATCTACCCTCAATGCTACTAGTCTCCAGCCTAGAGTGGCTCTAAAGGTCTCACTTGTTGTGTGTTTGATTAGTTTTGTTCCCAGCATCGGCGTCCTTGGATTTCCCTGTTCTAGCCGCCAAATTGCCCAATTAGTAATCCAAAAGCATAGAGAATGAATCAGAGGAAAATGATTATTAATCTTCCTATCCCAAAAACACATCATTACGACTTCTCCACATTGATCAAAAAATAGCAGGCCTACCAACACAAACTAAGTTTTATATTCCTTTGGGAAACTTTAAGTCAAACCCCACAACAATTATTCAAATTAGCAGGAATACTTTTCAAATTGAAAGCATAGTGTTCAAACTTTAGACAAGTTTAGCAAGAGGACACTGAAGGGACTTTCAGGCTCTGTTTATCTCTTGGAGCTAGTATCTTAGAGTAGAAGGTACTGAAATTCTCCTATGTCCCTTGGCGGCTAGGGAAAATTCTCCCCTCCAGGTTTTGCCGGCGAGCACGCGGATTCACCTACCCTCTGCTTGCTGCTCGGACAACTGGTGGCGGGGAGGGGACTTTCGATGTCTCCGCTCCGGTCAGTAGTTAAGGTTTTTTAGTACTCATAGGTGCGGTGCTCCGGTGGATGGCGACACTTTTTCTTTGAGTTTGTCTTTCAGGCTTCGATCCTCATTGAGTTCATCCATCCGGACATAATATACGGAGCTCTGGCTTAGACTATTGTCGTCTCCTTGGGACAGTGAGGTCGGGGTTTCTCATCGTGTGGCGAGATTTTGTGTCAGGTGCTTCAGATCTATTCAAGGGTTCAAAGGCAATGATTCTAGTGAAGCAACATGTGGTTGGATGGTTAGAGGGACAGTGGTATCCCCTGCTCACCAGGGTTCAAGTCCCGGTGCTCGCATTATTCCTGGATTTATTTCAAGATTTTTTGGCAACACGCTTTCAGTGGGAGGAGACGTTCTCGTCGACGACGAGGCGCCTACGGTGACTTTGTAAATCTCAAGATGATATGCTGGCTCGGTCTCTCGGAGGTGCTCATAGGGGTAGGGTGTGCGTGTGTGCATTCATAGGGGTGAGTGTATGCACGTATGTATGAGCGCTTGCTTCTGTATTGTGTTAAAAAATGGCAACGAGTGTGGCTCCAGGACGTCGGTGCTTAGGGTCACGTCCACGAAGACTTCTTGGTTGCCATCGACAAAGTCAAGCCGTCTCCAGTAGGGTAGCGGCGACGGCGGTGCGCTGACAACTCGTTTTTGCAGTGGTAGTGGTAGTTCAGTGGTCTTAGAATCTCGATGTAATTTTTATTACGTTTGAGGTGCTTTGTACTTTGCATGAATGATACGTCTCCAACGTATCTATAATTTATGAATCATTAATGCTATTTTATTATCTGTTTTGAATGATTATGGGCTTTATTATACACTTTTATATTACTTTTGGGACTAACCTATTAACCGGAGGCCCAGCCCATATTGCTGTTTTATTGCCTGTTTCAGTATTTCGAAGAAAAGGAATATCAAACGGAGTCCAAACGGAATGAAACCTTCGGCAGTGTGATTTTTTGGAAGAATATGATCCTGGAGACTTGGAGTTCATGTCAGAAGATCCTCGAGGCATCCACGAGATAGGAGGGGCCCCCCTGTAGGGGGCGCCCCCTGTCTCGTGAGCCCCTCGAGCACGTCCCGACTAACTTCTTTCGCCTATATAAGCCTACGTACCCTAAAAACATCGAATATCAAGATAGATCGGGAATCCCGCCGCCGCAAGCCTCTGTAGCCACCAAAAACCTCTCAGGAGCCTGTTCCGGCACCCTGTCGGAGGGGGAATCCATCACCGGTGGCCATCTTCATCATCCCGGCGCTATCCATGACGAGGAAGGAGTAGTTCACCCTCGGGGCTGAGGGTATGTACCAGTAGTTATGTGTTTGATATCTCTCTCTCTCGTGTTCTCTCTACGGCACGATCTTAATGTATCGCGAGCTTTGTTATTATAGTTGGATCTTATGATGTTTCTCCCCCTCTACTCTCTTGTGATGAGTTGAGTTTCCCTCTTGAAGTTATCTTATCGGATTGAGTCTTTATTTGAGAACACTTGATGTATGTATTGCCGTGTTTATCTGTGGTGACAATGGGATTTCACGTGCCACTTGATGTATGTTTTGGTGAACAACTTGCGGGTTCCGCCCATCAACCTATGCATAGGGGTTGGCACACGTTTTCTTGACTCTCCAGTAGAAACTTTGGGGCACTCTTTGAAGTACTTTGTGTTGGTTGGATGAATCTAAGATTGTGTGATGCATATCATATAATCATGCCCACGGATACTTGAGGTGACAATGGAGTATCTAGGTGACATTAGGGTTTTGGTTGATTTGTGTCTTAAGGTGTTATTCTAGTACGAACTCTTTAATTGATCAATCCGAAAGAATAACTTTGAGGTGGTTTCGTACCCTACCATAATCTCTTTGTTTGTTCTCCGCTATTAGTGGCTTTGGAGTGACTCTTTGTTGCATGTTGAGGGATTGTTATATGATCTATCTATGTTATTATTGTTGAGAGAACTTAGACTAGTGAAAGTATGAACCCTAGGCCTTGTTTCCTATCATTGCAATACCATTTACACTCACTTTTATCATTAGTTACCTTGCTGTTTTTATATTTTCAGATTACAAAACCTTTATCTACCATCCATATTGCACTTGTATCACCATCTCTTCGCCGAACTAGTGCACCTATACAATTTACCATTGTATTGGGTGTGTTGGGGACACAAGAGACTCTTTGTTATTTGGTTGCAGGGTTGTTTGAGAGAGACCATCTTCATCCTACGCCTCCCACGGATTGATAAACCTTAGGTCATCCACTTGAGGGAAATTTGCTACTGTCCTACAAACCTGTGCACTTGCAGGCCCAACAACATCTACAAGAAGAAGGTTGTGTAGTAGACATCAAGCTCTTTTCTGGCGCCGTTGCCGGGGAGGTGAGTGCTTGAAGGTATATCTTTAGATCTTGCAATTGAATCTTTTTGTTTCTTGTTTTATCACTAGTTTAGTTTATAAAATAAAACTACCAAAAAATGGAATTGAGTTTGTCTCATACGCTTCATCTTTTTAATATCCTTCGTAAGTTTGATGAAATGGAAAATTGTGCTCAAGTGCTAGAAGAAGAATGCATTAGAATGTTTGGCACTAGATCTTTGTATGATGAGCATGATTGCAATGTTGTTAGTATGAATTCCTTGAATATTCATGATGCTAATGATATGCAAACCCACAAGCTTGGGGAAGCTATGTTTGATGAATATGATATATTTTCTCCCCCAAGTTTTGATGAGCAAATTTATTTTGATGATAGCATGCCTTCTATTTATGATGATTATATTGATGAAAGTGGGTTTGGAAGAGTGTCAACTTTAGAAAGTAGTAATCCCACTATTTTGGAGGATGTTGAATCTTATTGTGATGAACATGAAAGTGGATTTGGAAGAGTGTCAAATTTATTTAGTGATGATTCCACTATTTTGGAAGAGGTTCCAATTGATTATGAGAACAAAGTTGCTGTCTATGATGATTATTGTGATGACTTGTATGCTATTAAGATAATGATAACCATGAAACTTGTCATCATGATTGTAGTTTTCAATTGGATTATGCCTCACATGATAATTATTTTGTTGAGTTTGCTCCCACTACTATTCATGAGAAGAAATTTCCTTATGTGGAGAGTAGTAAATTTTCTATGCTTCTAGATCATGAAAAGAATGCTTTAGGTGCTGGTTATATTGTTGAATTCATTCATGATGCTACTGAAAATTATTATGAGGGAGGAACATATGCTTGTAGGAATTGCAATAATATCAAGTTTCCTCTCTATGTGTTGAAAATCTTGAAGCTATGCTTGTTTTACCTTCCTATGCTAGTTGATTATTGGTCCCATAAGTTGTTTGCTCACAAAATCCCTATGCATAGGAAGTGGGTTAGAATTAAATGTGCTAGTCATATGCTTCATGATGCTCCCGTTATGTTTCAATCGTTATCTTTTATGTGAGCATCATTGTCATCACCATGCCTAGCTAGGAAGGCATTAAAGAAAAGCGCTTGTTGGGAGACAACCCAATATTTATTCTTACTGTTTTTGTGTGTTCTCATGATTATGCTACTGTAGTAATCATGTTTTATAGCTTTTGTTTCAATGAAGTGCCAAGTAAGACCTTTAGGATAGCTTACGGTGATAGTTGTGTTGATCCTGCTGAAAATCAAAAACTTTTGCACCCATTAAATTAGTTTTGTTAATTCACAGAAACGTGCTTTTGATCTGATTCTTTTTGATCTAGATTGGTACACTAATTTTTTAGGACTTCCTAATTTGGTAGGATTTTTGGAGTTCCAGAAGTATATGTTTTATACAGATTACTATAGACTGTTTTGTTTTTGACAGTTTCTTTTTTCTATGTGTTGTTTGCTTATTTTGATGAATCTATGAGTAGTATCGTAGGATATGAACCATAGATAAGTTGGAGTACATTATAAATTACACCAATATGAATTTAGAATTAATTCATTACAGTACCTATATGGTGATTTATTTTCTTATACTAACGGAGCTTACGAGTTTTCTGTTGAGTTTTGTGTTGTGGAGTTTTCAAGTTTTGGGTAAAGATTCGATGGACTATGGAATAAGGAGTGGCAAGAGCCTAAGCTTGGGGATGCCCAAGGCACCCCAAGGCAATATTCAAGGACAACCAAGAGCCTAAGCTTGGGATGCCCCGGATGGCATCCCCTCTTTCGTCTTCGTTCATCGGTAACTTTACTTGGAGCTATATTTTTATTCACCACATGATATGTGTTTTGCTTGGAGCATCATTTTCTTTTGTTAGTATTTACTTGCTGTTATTTAGAATAATTTTTTTGCATATTTAGTTTCAACAAAAAAAGTCAAGGATAGCCTTTGCCATGCTTATTTTGCTACTGTACATGTTGCTGTTTGAAAACAGAAAGTTTACCGCTGTTGCAAAAATTCCCTAGAAAAGTCAGAGCATGATATAATGTTGAAACTTTTTGCATAATGAGATCTGATAAACTTACTTCAGTGGGAATTTTATTTCATAATATTTGGAGTTAGGGAAGTATGATGAATCTTGCATTCTTTACAGACTGTACTGTTTTGACAGATTGCTGTTATGTTTGCATTGTGTGCATATGTTTGCTTGTTTAATGATTCTATTTGAGGATAGGAGTATTAAATATGCAGAGGAATTTAGTATTCAATGTTGAATAATAATTTTAGTGATTTGTTACAGTAGAAAATGATAAGGTTTTGCATTGGTTTATACTAACCTATCTCACGAGTTTTTGTTGAGTTTGTTGTGGATGAAGCCTTTGATAAAAAGAGAAACCATGATATGGGAGGAATTAAGGAGACACAAATGTTCAAGCTTGGGGATGCCCAAGGAACCCCAAGATAATATTTCAAGAAGTCTCAAGCATCTAAGCTTGGGGATGCCCCGGTAGGCATCCCACCTTTCTTCTTCAACAACTATCGGTTAGTATCGGTTGAGCCTAAGTTTTTGCTTCTTCACATGAGTTGTGCTACCCTTGCAACGTCGTTTTGTTTTGCTTTGCTTTCTGTTTGAATACAATACCAAGATCTGAAATTCTTTAATGAAAGAGAGTCTTCACATATTTACATAATTATTTAGCTACCCATTGATCTTCTCTTATATCTTGTTGGAGTAGTTTGTCATTTACTCGTGTGCTTCACTTATATCCTATGAGTAAATGGTTGAATGAGTTGAATGTCATAAATCTGAAATTATATATGCCTCATTTGCTTATCCCATGGGGAGTAATGACTTCACATCTAAGAAGTAGAGGTTGTAAATTTATTGAAGGTTAGCAAGCGTTGTATTGGTCATTTGAACAATTCATGAAAGAATATTGAAGGAAGAGAGATGCCACATATAAATACACTATCCTAGACATCTTTTATAATTGGGAGCACTCATTAAGTATGACATGCTAAAGAGTCGATGTTGGACAAGGAAGACAACGTAATGGGTTATGTTTTCGCACATCTCAATTAAAGTATATTGTGATGGATCATTCAAACATGTTGAGCTTGCCTTTCCACCTCATGCTAGCCAAATTCCTTGCACCAAGTAGAGATACTACTTGTGCTTCCAAATATCCTTAAACCCAGTTTTGCCATGAGAGTCCACCATACCTATCTATGGATTGAGTAAGATCCTTCAAGTAAGTTGTCATCGGTGCAAGCAATAAAAATTGCTCTCTAAATATGCATGACTTATTAGTGCGGAGAAAATAAGCTTTGTACGATCTTGTTATGGAAGCAATAAAAGCGACGGACTGCATAATAAAGGTCCATATACAAGGGGCAATGTAAAGTGACGTTCTTTCGCATTAAGATTTTGTGTATCCAACCCTAAAAGCGCATGACAACCTCTGCTTCCCTCTTCGAAGGGCCTATCTTTTACTTTATGTCTTTTACTTTTATGCAAGAGTCAAGGTGATCTTCACCTTTCCCTTTTTCATTTTATCCTTTGGCAAGCACTTTGTGTTGGGGTGATCCTGATATATATATATCCAATTGGATGTAAGTTAGCATGAACTATTATTGTTGACATCACCCAAAGGTGAATACGTTGGGAGGCAACACTATAAGCCCCTATCTTTCTCAGTGTCCGATTGAAACTCCATAACCATTAGTATTGCGTGAGTGTTAGCAATTGTAGAGGACTATATGATAGTTGAGAATGTGGAGTTTGTTATTCCTGAAAATAAGATGAATTGTAATTGTTTGATGACTGAGAACGAAGTTTGCTAGTTTTCAAGAAAGTTTATGGTCTATGCTTTGACATGTGAATTGCTTGTTACTTTATCATGAGAAGTTTTATGAGATGAACTACTGTTATGACATATTATCATGCTAGAAAAGGTGATTGAAATTATCATTGATCAAACTTGTGCACCTTCTAGCATTCACACTTCATAAATTCTTTCTTTTATCATTTACCTACTCAAGGACGAGTAGGAATTAAGCTTGGGGATGCTGATACGTCTCCAACGTATCTACAATTTATGAAGCATTCATGCTATTTTATTATCTGTTTTGAATGATTATGGGCTTTATTATATACTTTTATATTACTTTTGGGACTAACCTATTAACCGGAGGCCCAGCCCATATTGCTGTTTTATTGCCTGTTTCAGTATTTCGAAGAAAAGGAATATCAAACGGAGTCCAAACGGAATGAAACCTTCGGCAGCGTGATTTTTTGGAAGAATATGATCCTGGAGACTTGGAGTTCACGTCAGAAGATCCTCAAGGCAGCCACGAGATAGGAGGGCGCGCCCCCTGTCTCGTGGGCCCCTCGAGCACCTCCCGACCGACTTCTTTCGCCTATATAAGCCTACGTACCCTAAAAACATCGAATATCAAGATAGATCGGGAGTTCCGCTGCCGCAAGCCTCTATAGCCACCAAAAACCTCTCGGGAGCCCGTTCCAGCACCCTGCCGGAGGGGGAATCCATCACCGGTGGCCATCTTCATCATCCCGGCGCTATCCATGACGAGGAGGGAGTAGTTCACCCTCGGGGCTGAGGGTATGTACCAGTAGCTATGTGTTTGATATCTCTCTCTCTCGTGTGCTCTCTATGGCACGATCTTGATGTATCGTGAGCTTTGTTATTATAGTTGGATCTTATGATGTTTCTCCACCTCTACTCTCTTGTGATGAATTGAGTTTCCCTCTTGAAGTTATCTTATCGGATTGAGTCTTTATTTGAGAACACTTGATGCATGTCTTGCCGTGTTTATCTGTGGTGACAGTGGGATTTCACGTGCCACTTGATGTATGTTTTGGTGACCAACTTGCGGGTTCCGCCCATGAACCTATGCATATGGGTTGCACACATTTTCTTGACTCTCCGGTAGAAACTTTGGGGCACTCTTTGAAGTACTTTGTGTTGGTTGGATGAATCTGAGATTGTGTGATGCATATCGTATAATCATGCCCACGGATACTTGAGGTGACAATGGAGTATCTAGGTGACATTAGGGTTTTGGTTGATTTGTGTCTTAAGGTGTTATTCTAATACGAACTCTTTAATAGATCGATCCGAAAGAATAACTTTGAGATGGTTTCGTACCCTACCATAATCTCTTTGTTTGTTCTCCGCTATTAGTGGCTTTGGAGTGACTCTTTGTTGCATGTTGAGGGATTGTTATATGATCTATCTATGTTATTATTGTTGAGAGAACTTGCACTAGTGAAAGTATGAACCCTAGGCCTTGTTTCCTATCATTGCAATACCGTTTACGTTCACTTTTATCATTAGTTACCTTGCTGTTTTTATATTTTCAGATTACAAAAACCTTTATCTACCATCCATATTGCACTTGTATCACCATCTCTTCGCCGAACTAGTGCATCTATACAATTTACCATTGTATTGGGTGTGTTGGGGACACAAGAGACTCTTTGTTATTTGGTTGCAGGGTTGTTTGAGAGAGACCATCTTCATCCTACGCCTCCCACGGATTGATAAACCTTAGGTCATCCATTTGAGGGAAATTTGCTACAAACCTGTGCACTTGCAGGCCCAACAACGTCATCCTACAAAGATGTGCACTTGCGGGCCCAACAGCGTCTACAAGAAGAAGGTTGTGTAGTAGACATCAATGAACTTTGATAACATATCTGGATTTTTTTAAAAAGTTTAGCAAGATACAAGAACATCTATCTGTAGAGATACTAAGCTCTCATGATTTGAAGCATCCTGGTGCTTTGAGGGTTGTAGGTCGCGGGGCCCCACCTATAAGGGTGTGTGCTACTTAGTTTTATTTCTTTTTTTACATTTTAATTCATGAGCTTTTATTAAAATTTGTGAATATTAAAAAACATACAAGGTTTAAAAAAAGATTCATTAATATTTATTAAATTCATAAATATTTTTAAGGTTTACAATCATTTTTACTCTTTGTGAACATTTTTCAAATTTGGAAACTTATTTAATTTACAAAAAAATTAAGTCCATAAATATATTTTAAATTCATGAATGTTTTCTAAAATTTACGGCTTTTAAATTTGTATTTTTATAATCCTTGAACACCTTTTAATTTAACGTTCTTTTTCAAATAAAAAAGATAGCAACTTTTCTGAGCTAGCAGTCGGGAGAGCGAAAAGAATTAAACGAACGAGAGGAGCAAAGAGTCAAGCTGAGCAAGTGAGAGTTTCGTGGGCTCCTCTTGCGAGCGTTATAATAACAATTCTACGGTTTCAGCTTGGAATAGAAGCTGCCAAGAGGCTTAAACAACCACCACCGACCAACACCGAGGTCACAACGTGTATAGACACCACAAACGCACCAAACGGCTCCATTCTCTTGTTGAACAAATATTGTCTCTGACAGCAACCCGGACAATATACGGAATGAAAAACACCTCCATAACATAATTAAAACACAAGCCAACACAGATAAAATAAAATAAAAATTGATTACAATAATCTACTGGATATAAAAGAATCAATCCCACGAGTGAAGATCGGTGTGGCGAAACCAGTGTTACCCTTCTACAGTAGTAATAAATGATCCATGGTTTTATCTTCTTTTTTTGAATCATCCATGGTTTTATCTTGTCCACCGTACCAAAAGGTAGCACCTTTTGTGTAGGGACCTTACCTGCTCATGGGCCGGCCATCTGGTGGTAAAGCCGAATCTTCGTGGGCTATATCGGCCGCTCAAGCCCAACTTTCCAGTCCATCTCGCACAGTAGTGGTGAGGGGGGAAATGAAGGTAAGGAAAATCTCCAACTGCTACAGGTCCAAAACCCAAAGCCCCAGCCAGCCATGCCGACCGGCGTGGCCACCCCCTTCCCCTACCCCAAACCCCCGCAATCCCCTCGCCTCCTCCACCGCAGCCGCCACTGCTCCGGCCACCGCCTCCTCCTCGCCACCTCCTCCCCCTTCCGCCCAGATTCCTCACCCCTCGCCTGCCCCAGGCGCAGGCGCAGCTCCGTCGCCGCCACCCATGCCGCCTCCTCCTCTGACCCCGCCCTCTATTCCTTCCCCTCCTCCCCGACCCCGCCTCCGCGCCCGCCCCCGGCCTCGGCCCCTCCGGAGTCCCCCTCCACCGTGGCCCGCGCCGGCCGCAGCAAGAAGAAGCCCGCCGGCGGCCGCATCGAGGGCGGCGGCGACGTGCGGCGCGAGGCCAAGTCCCGGGCCAAGCGCCGCAGCCGCCGCCTCTCCGAGAACGCCTTCTACCGCCGGAAGCGCCGCGCTGCCTCGGGGCAGGCCGACGCCTTCACCGACGAGGAGCTCGAGATGATCGGCCTCGGCTACGACCGCTCCGTCCGCTTCATGGACGGGCCGGACGACCCGCGCCTCCGCCACCCGCACGACTGGTACAGGTTCGGCGCCTTCGGGCCCTACTCCTGGCGCGGCATCGTCGTGGGGCCACCCATCCGCGGACGCTTCTCCGACGACCGCGTCTCCCTCATGTCCGAGGTGGCCGACCACGACGAATGGGACCGCAACGAGCAGTTCGAGATGTCCAACCAATTTTCCCACCGTCTCAACGAGCTCAATGATGCCGTAGGCTTCCGGTACTACTGGGTCTTCGTGCGGCACCCTAGGTGGCGCCCCGACGAGCCACCATGGCAGCAGTGGACGCTCTCGGCCGAGGTCGCCGTCCAGGCCAGCAAGGACCAGCGGCTAGATAAGTGGAGCCTCATGGGCCGGTTTGGTAACGCGACACGCGAGCTAATCACTCGCTGCGCGGCCTGGACGCGCCCCGACATCCTATACGTCAAGCGGCCGCTGTACCAGTCGAGGTTCGAGCCACAGGAGGAATTCTTCAGCCGGCTCCGCCCGTTGGTTGATCCCTCAACAGAGAACCAGTTTTTGTTTGACCTTGAGCAGGATGGCAGGGTCATTCAGACGACCTACTTTGGGGGTCTTTGCAGGATTGTGAAGGCAAGCCCAAAGTCTTATGTGGATGATGTTGTAAATGCATACTCGAAGCTGAGTGAGGCGGACAAGTCACGCTGTCTGGAGTTCTTGCTCACAAACCATCCCATGGAGCTACTCCACCCGTACACCAAGGAGTGGAAAGTGAAGCTAGAGGAGATGGAGCTTGGGTGTGATGCACCTGATGAGAGTGACGATGAGGGTGGTGATGAGACTGGAAGTGAGGTCATTGATTGGGTTGAGGATGAAGAGGTTGATGTGATTGATGATACTGAGGATGATGATTATGAGGATGAGGAAGTGGTCGACGTTAGTGAAGAGGTGGAAGCAGATGAAATAATAGAAAGTAGTGAGGAGAATGAGGACTACTGGGACGAGCAATGGGATAAAGCGATGAAAAGTTCTGATAAAATGGAGAAACTGGTCAAGACCAGGGTTGAGAAATCATATGAGTATAATAATCGACAAATGCAACAGCAGAAAGATATGGAATCGCAAATGGGCACTTCAAACACAATGATTATGCAGCAGGAGCAGGCCGAGGAGGATGAGGTGAAGTTGGTACATCAGGAAAGTGCAAGGAGCAGAAGTGCGCTGGTCAGAGTGAAGCGTGAGTCCCCTCCAGGGCTCTTCCTGAGGGCAGCCGTCCGGCCATTCACTTACAGGAATCTTGTCAAGGAAATTGTTCTGATGAGACACCAAATTATTGATGGAGAGATAGTTTAGCTTCAAAATTTCAGCAACTGGAGAATTGCAGAGACTGCGCAAACAAGGTTCTGAAGAAGCATCTTCCTCGGTTATTTACAATGTTTAGCTGTATTTAGAGCGTGTTGGTCTTCTTTGTAGTTCTGAACCTAGGGAATACACAAGTCATGTAATTCTTCCCCTGCAAAAGTTTTTAATGAAATTTGAGATTTGAAGCTCATATGTCTGATATATTGAGTTCTCCCCAATGAAGTTTAGTATGGCTTAGTTCATGTCTAGGGTTGATTTTTCTTGGTTTGGTTATTATAACAACTGTTACAGTACTATCTAATGTGGCGTATGGAGTTATTTTCCTGTCACTTGCTCCTCTGTATAATCAACAAAAAACCAGACTGCTCAACCGAAACTCGGAAGAACGGACAGGCACAAAGGTCTACAGCAAGCTGGGCATCAAGGAGATGCTGCTAAACTATAGGGCGATTGTGCTAGGCAATCTGCTGACACATAAATAAGAAGATTCAGATATTTCTCAAAAAAAAAGAGAAGCAATTAAGTGTTTAACTGAGCTAAAACAATGACTGGTCTGATCTCAGCTGAATGTGAAGTTTTAGCCATCTAGCAACTTTTCTTTTTCCCGAAGACATTCTGAACATGCCCTAAAAATTGTCCAGCAACCGTTCCCCCTTTCCCAAAAGCTACTAAAAAGCCATGACAAGAACTCCATGCCGACAAATTAACATGATTTTTAGCTTCCCCTCAAAAAATTCTGCGGGAGCCTTCAAGAATCCGCAGAGCCAGCTTTACATTTAAAAAAAAATAGTTGTAAAGCTCGACGATCAAACCGATATCCCATGATCGAAAGGGCCCTTGTCCTGAGATATAAAAATCCCCCTCAAGTTTTGTCAAAAGGTGAATGATCAGCAGACAGGATTAGAAGGCCTACACATGACGCTAGAATAAACAATGGTTAAGAGGCTTCAGCTGGAATGCTCTTTGGGCGGGCGGCAATAAGTGAAAAAAGGATTTTACCTGATGCATGCACCACATCTAAGCTTTAAGCCACCAAATTTGCTTTAAGATGTTGATTATTACACCAACCAGCAATGAGAAACTGCTGCCCCTCACTGGAGTCTTGCTTTAGAAGAAGCAATGTTGGGAGTTGCTCAACTATTCCTCACCAATGGCAACTCTGTTTTGGATGACCTGCAAGCACTATTCCTACTGCAAACCATGCTGACTTCTTGAGGGGCTGATGGCTAATGATTCAACAGTTAATGAAATTCCCTCCTGCAATGTGCCAAAGCTCATTATTCCAAAATGGGAAAGGCTATGGCACTGTAGCTGCAAGCAAGTGGGGGGCATCAGCACCTTCTGCTTGATATGCTGATTTTCTGTTGACCCAGCACACAATCAGCTAAGAGTTCTCAACACTCGTTGAATTCAAAACTCAAAGCTATATAACAACATCGACACCATAGTACAGTGATACTTAAGAACTGAAGAATTTCAAGTGACCCATACAGTTGTACACCATGTATATTCCCCCAGCCTCCTGTGAGAATTAGCTCATATATAATGTCCTGACTTGCATATTTTGTTAATAGAATTTATGCTACAGCATGAGAGACTGAATCCCAGTTCACTGAACATTCCACTAGATTCTCGCGTTCTGCCGCTACGGGATACGACACTGCAGCTCTACGGTCAGTAACCCATACAGTGTACGTCTTTGCTCCAGCATTGCAGTATTGCACGCATGGCAATGATGCTAGGAAAGTTCTGTAGCATCTTATGGATGACACCCTCATCCTGCTGCCTTTTCCCAATTTTCTTCTGCAGCAGTGGCAACCCAATCTCCAAACATGGCATGTTCTCCCACAGAAGCCTCTGATTATCAGTAGAATAGATGGGACCATTGGACCCAGGAAAACCTAAGTACCCCCTCTTTGCAGCATGGTTCCAATTTTTAAATCGGTTCAAGTATGAAATCCAGCACCAAAGTGCGTACTAAGACTCCCCGAATGTTTAAGGACGGTTACGCCGATGTTTTTTTACGATAAAGGCTCCGAGGTCCCCATTTTGATTCCATCTTCTTTGTGTGCAGCTAAAGCATGAATGGGTGAAGCTAATGATTTACCCCACCCTTATTCCCCCAAAAAGCCCACTAACACGCTTGTTTAATCAGTGTTTTGGGGTATTAAACTCACTGCCTCTCTGTGACACCTGTCTTGTTTAAGATTTTTTACAGCTAAAAGTTGGATTAAAGTGGTTGGAGCTATCCTAGTGATCTGATGGAGGATCTGGTTCCTGCCAAGGCATTCTATTCGGCTGCAGGTGGGAAGCTGCCCCTGCACAACCACCAAAGATCAAAGCATATCTCTGTCCTGTATAAATCTCTGATCAGTTGCTAACGTCTGGTGGAACTAGCTGTTGGCATGGAGCCGGATCACAGAGGCCTGATGGCGATCATGCGTGAAGAGCCGCCGCCGTCTGAGGAGCCGATGGACCTGCTGTCGAGCGCGTGGTGCAGCTCGGCGATCCAGGTTCTTCAGACGGGTCCGAAGGAGGAGGATCGCTCGCTGGCGCTGGTGGAGCACCCTGTCATGGGGCTTGACGATGATAGGAGAGACCTGTCGCAGCTGCAGGTAAGTGTAGGTAACTTCAGTGTACTGTAGCACATAACATTTTGTCAGGAGATCACGCTCAAGATGACAGACAATGGATGCCCCGGATGATTTTGCAGAGGAGTGATCGTAGCTTGGTTGTTGACGACAGCGGCTTCGGTGGCGCGGCGCAGCCGCAATGGAAATACGACGATCTGAAGGTATTCAGTTGATGCGGCCATGTGATGATCATGGTGTTTTCAGTCTGATGTTAACTGTGTGTGTGTGTCTTTTGGTGGTGTTTTTCAGTCATGGATATGGTTGCAGAAGGCAATTCACCCGGAGCTGGACTACGACAACAAGAAGAAATGGGTGAGTGTTAGGTTTAATTGGCATGATTTGCAAGATGAAACATAATCGTTACGCTAATGGAACGAATCGTGCAGTAGAAGAAGCCAGTTGGCAAATGGTTTGTTGATTGATTTCCAATTAACGCGCGGATCGAGGAGATTTAAATGACACACGATATGCTTCCGTGATCATGTTGGCTTTGTTGTTGGATCTTAAATATTTGAACCTGGTACGTGTGGACGCAGCTCCCGCGCAAGATGGCGGCGCCATGGAGCGGCATCTCGCTCAAGAAGTGGGTCAAGGAGCGGAAGCAGAAGCGCAAGGAGGAGGCGCGGCTGCACAGGGCCGAGGTCCACGCCGCGGTGTCCGTCGCGGGCGTCGCGGCCGTGCTCGCCGCCATCGCCGCGGAGAACTCCGCGCCGGCGGCGCGCGGCTCGGCGTCGGCGTCGATGAGGGAGACGGCGGTGGCCTCAGCGGCCGCGCTCGTGGCGGCGCAGTGCGCGAAGGTGGCCGAGGCCGCGGGCGCCACGCGGGACCAGGTTGCCGCCGCAGTCAACGCCGCGGTGGCCGCCACGGACGCCAGCAACGTGATCACGCTCACCGCCGCCGCCGCCACCTGTAAGCCCTCTCGACCGGCCGGAGACGTTTGGAGATGCGACATGGTTCCAAAGAATTCAGATCACGAGATCATTTTGTCTGCGCGTTGAATTGACAGCACTGCGGGGCGCGGCGGCGCTGCGGGGGAGGCGCGGGGGCAGCGGCGGCCATGGGCAGGGCGAGAGGGCGGACCAGGGTGGCACGGCGCCGTGGCAGGACGACCTGGACTTCGACTTCAACTACGCGAGGTCCAAGGCGGCGCTGGCCAAGGGCGACGAGTTGTTCGTCGCGATGCCGGACGGTAAGTCGGCCGCCGTCGTATCGTGCGTGCCGTGCCATGATCAAACTCTTCTCATGTCATGCTTGTTGCCGTGCGTGCAGGGAAGTGGAAGCTGCACACGGTGTCCGCCGCCACGGACAGGAACGGCAAGGTCGTCCTCCGGATCAAGAAGATGAACCTCGTCATGCAGGCCTTCTCCAACGCGAGAGAATGTAAGAAGCCACCTCGACCGGACGCCCTCTCCTATTCTTGATTCGTCAGCCACATTGCATAACCAAGACGTTCACAGGCGTGGTGGAGGACGTCCGGCCGTGCGCGCCGGAGAAGGCGAGCCGGGAGGCGGAGGCGACGTACCCGGTGGAGGTGAGGACGAGCAGGGGCAAGGTGGAGCTCCGCGCCGACGACTATGCCGTGTACAAGAGGTGGGTCACCACGGTGACGCACATGCTCACCTCCTCCACCGCCATCACCATGCGCAATTAACCATCGATCCCGCCACCGCCGACCGATCGAATCCAATCCACTGACGTACGTGCGCGACCGGAAGTAACAAAGGGGTCGTACGTGTACATGTGTTCGATTCCAGATCTCGCGTTTCTGGTTTTAATCCCCTCCCAGATTGATGTGTAACTAAATTTAGCCTTTTGATGGGGTGACTTTGTTAATTTTAAAATTTGTTGGCTCAGTCTTTAGAAGATGCTTCACGGAATAGAGTGTGGATGCGTATCTATAGTCATAGGGGATGAGTGTACGCAAACGTTTGTGTTTGTATTATTTCTAAAGAAATGCACTAGGCAAAACTCTAGCAAATGGGCAGACTCTACAATGGTGTAGAGGTACTTAAAAAATAGAGTATTTTGATTGCTCTTCAAAATCAAATGGCTAGATTCTTTGTGGTGAAACCAACCCACCACTCCACCAAGGTTCAAGTCTTAGGGGCTGTTTGGATCTCAGCCTAAGCGTGCCACGTCTAAGGTGAGGCGTGCCACAACCCCTTAGGCGTGCGTTTGGTTCTAGACATAGGCTCGCCACAACGCCAAGGATCGTCTGCCGCTGAAATTTCGCTAAAAATGTGGCGCTCGTTTCGCCCGCATTGTTGCTTGCATTTTCCCTAGATTTATTTCAGACTTTTCCGTGATGTTCGTTCAATGTGAGAAGACGTTCCCGTCGACTATGAGGCACATGTGATGACTTAGTCAATCTTATGATGTTATGTCGGCTCAATATCCCAGAGAAGTTCATAGGGATAAAATGTGTTCGTAGGGTGCGTAGGTGTCAGACTCTCTAAACTAAAGTGTTCATATTTTTTTCATGTGACATCCACTCGTTAATGGGTTATATTTTCTCTTCATATACTTGCCCATCCAAACCGTTGCACATAGTGTAGGAGGATGGTCGCGCAACCAAGCTGGCGAGGGCGCCAGATGCGGTGGTCGACAACCATGTGGAGCTCAGTGGAGGGGGGGGGGTGCTAGGCGGCCGAAAATCGGTCGCGGGGTTACCATGGAAGTCAAGTGACGTATGTGAGCTGATGACGTCGATGACACACGTAACATGGTGACAGAGAGCTGAATTTGTACACCCCCCCCCCAAACCGGCAAGATAGATAGGCCTCTTTATTTGCCCCTCTACCTCGAAATATAAAGTCTAAGTGGGTGTTTTTACAGGACTCTATAATTTGTAGGGATAGAGGAAACTTCAGGTAATGTGTTAAAATTCCAAAAAATATATTATTTTGATAGTTCTTTTCAAGTATGGAGGAGTTGGAAGAACCTTCTAGAGCCCACTTTGATTCACGAAATTGCAAAAACTTAGGAACAAAAGATATGCAGGATGCTACAAGATTTTGTTCCCACCAAAGTGTGGTTGATTGCACCAAAAACAAATAATTATTGGCATGAGATTTGAGTGGATGAAAAAATTCCTATGAAACAGATTTTTCTTAGGAGAAAATTCTATATGATTCAATCTATGAATTAAACCGACATAAGAAAAATTCTATGGATTCTATTACTCTAAGCCCTCTTTGATTCGCAGGATTCTTGTAACTCGGGAATAGGAAAAATACATGATTGGAGGGGCATGCCCACTTGAAATAACCTTGTTGATGTTTGCCAACATAAGGTAGGACCTTTAGGAGGTTGGCTAAAGGGTGGAGTGGGAATATATAAGCTTTCCTTAGGAAAAATAAGAATGAGCTTATGATAGTTTAGATATTAAGGTTGAATCTGAAGAACTCTCTAATGATGGGGGGGGGGGGTAGAAATACTGCAGTTGCTTATACATGTTTTCGATGGTGTAGATGGTCCTGGATAACATAGGAATGCAGAAGATTGTTGTAGACTATTACAAATATTTCTTTAGATGGGAGCCTACACCTAATATTAATCTTAGAGAGGATTTTAATAGGGATTATGAGAAAGTTACTAAGGAAGAAAATATAATGTTAGAAGCCAAATTCTCTGAAGAGGAGATGAAGGCTATTATTTTGGGTTCTTACTCAGATGGGGCCCTGGCCCTGATGGGCTTCCATTCATGTTCTTGCAAGTATATTGGCATGTTGCTAAGGGTGGATTAATTAGGATGTTTAATGCTTGGTACAGTGAGGATTTGGATCTATAGATAGACTAAACTTTGCCACAATTACCTTGATACCTAAAGATAATGAGGCTAGGACTATGAATAAGTTCAGCCCCATTAGTTTATTAAATTGTTGGTTTAAGATCTCTGCTAAAGTTCTTTCAAATATATTACCTGTGATTAGGTAAACTGATCTCTGAATTCCAGTATGGCTTTATTAGAGGTAGGTACATACTTGAGAGAGTGGTTACTACCCATGGGATTGTACGTGATGTACACTCTTCTAGTCAACAAGCTTTAGTTTTTAATATTGATTATGAAAATGCTTAAGACATAGCCTTTATGAGGTGCTTCCCCTTAGAGGGTTTGGGCCTACATGGTTGGGCTGGACTAAGTTTAACCTAAAATGGCTCTGTTGAAGTAAACTAGAATGGAGAGGAGAGTGATGTTTTCCTTATTGGAAAAGGTTTGAGACAAGGGGATCCCATATCCACTCTCCTTTTTAATCAAGTTGTGAATGTTTTCTCTAGGATGTTGGTCAAAGGTTCTCAGGCATGGTTGATTAGGAGGTTATGTCCTAATCTAGTTAGTGGTGCGGTTGTGTGTCTCCAATATGCAAATGATAACCTGCTCTTCCTAGAGAATGATAGTAGGGTAGGTCTTAACCTTAAATGGATTTTGACTTGTTTTGAACAAGTTTCAGCAATGAGGATTAACTATCATAAAGAATGCTCTAGTTCCCATTAACATGGAGGCTAATGAGTTGAATCCCTTTGAAGACATTTTCAATTTGTAGTAGGTGAATTCCCTATCAAGTATTTAGGGATTAATTTACATGTTGATATAGTAGGGAAGATCTTCGGATGTTAATTGATAAAATTTTAGCTAGAATTGTAGGTTGGAGAGGAAAGCTCCTCCCTTACTTAGAAAAAAATACTTAACTAGATCTCTCTTAGCTAGTATTCCTTTGTTTTTGTTAATGTTTTAAGTTCCCTAATTGGGATTTGAGTTAATTTAACTCTTACATGACTAACCGCCTATGGAGTGATAGAGAAGGTGCTTATAAGATTCACCTAGCCAACTGACCTTCTACCTATATGAAGAAACAATAGGGAGGCATGAGTATACCTAATTTCCAGGACATGAATATCTGTTTAGTGGGTTCTTGGGGTGAAAAGATACATGGTTGGGGAGGGGTCTCTTTGGAGGAATATAGTAGATAGTAAATATAACACTAGTGAAAGGATTGATATGATTGACTAGAGGGGGGTTGAATAGGCAACTAACAATTTTTAGCTTTTCTTTACCAAATTAAACTTTGCATCAAAGTAGGTTGTTTAGATATGCAACTAGGTGAACAACCTATATGATGCAACAACAACAAGCACACAAGCAAGCAAGGATATAACACAATATAAGCTTGCACAAGTAAATGTGAGAGATAACCAAGAGAGGAGTCGGTGGAGACGAGGATGCGTTACCGAAGTTCCTTCCCTTTGAGAGGAAGTACATCTCCGTTGGAGCGGTGTGGAGGCACAATGCTCCCTAAGAAGCCACCAGGGCCATCGTATTCTCCTCACGCCCTCACACAATGCGAGATGCCGTGATTTCACTATTGGTGCCCTTGGAGGCGGCGAGCGAACCTTTACAAACAAGGTTGGGGCAATCTCCACAACTTAATTGGAGGCTCCCAACGACACCACGAAGCTTCACCACGATGGAATATGGCTCTACGGTGACCTCAATAGTCTAGGGTGCTCAAACACCCAAGAGTAACAAGATCAGCAAGGGATTAGTGGGGGGAATTAGTTTTCTCTTAGTGGAAGTGTAGATTCGGGCCTTCTCAACCAATCCCTAGAGAATCAACAAGTTTGATTGGCTAGGGAGAGAGATCGGGCGAAAATGGAGTTTGGAGCAACAATGGAGCTTAGGGATGGAAGAGATGGTCAACTTGGAGAAGAAGACCCCCTTATATAGTGAGAGGAAAAATCCAACCGTTACCCACTTACTCAGCGTGCGACATGCGGTACTAGCACACAACCATGCGGTAGTACCGCAAGGCACTACAATACTACCGCGTGCGTAGCAGGAGCCAGACGAGTCCCTGTTGCATTGAAGCAATGAGCGATAGAACCGCCGGAGTGGTACTACCGTGCGCCCTTGTGGTACTACCGCAAGGCAGGGTTTGTCTAGGTTGGGAAGGCACGAACTAATAAAATTACATCCGTGGCTACTTCCGCTGTGTTTCAATCTGTGCAAAAATCCGACACGGTACTACCGCATGTAGGGAGCGGTACTACTTCGTAGGGTGCGGATGTAAAAAATTACTTCTGCTCCTACTACCGCGCGTGTCACTGCGCTGGGCTAGAGGCCACGGTACTACCGCATCCCTGCCGCATCCCTGGCCGGTACTACCGCATCCCTGGCCGGTACTACCGTGGGCTACTACGGTACTACTGCTCCCTTGAGCAATACTACCGCATGCCACAACACAATAGCACTCGGAGTCCTTCATTTTGCAAAGACACGGATAAACGGTCGGTGCTCCAAAGAAGTAAAGGAAAGGTAGTGCAAAGGAACAGACGTGTACGTGTTGATTCCACCCTAACCTTTCTGACGTGGACCCCCTCTTAATAATACGGCTTTCCTATGACTCAAATCCACCGAAAAGAAACGTAGAGAAACGCCATCTTCACTTAGGCTCTGAGGGGAAACGAATCGTCTCGTGCCTAGACATGAGATATCTGAAATGCTCAATGCACATGATTAGTCCGCAAAGGCATTGTCATCAATCACCAAAACCACATAGGGAGAAATATGCCCTTACAATCTCCCCCTTTTTGGTGGATTGATGACAATACGGGATTTGCACATAAGGATACAAAAATGAACATAAGCAAACCCACCATCTACAAAATATAGATATGCGCCCCTAGATGTGTGCACTCTATACATATGCTTTGGACTGCAAGGCACACATACTAGGATCAACACTCCCCCTATATTTTATAGGCAAGGCATTCCTTCAACAATATATAAATTACACTAAGCATGGAGGCAAGGTAATGAATATGAGCATAAAGTATAGGGCACAAGATAGCATAGGCTCACAAACTACTAAGCATAAGAGATAATAAGATAAGCTTAAGAGCATATGTATTACACCATATGATAGTCTCCGGGACACACACGAACACAAACGCAAACCAACCAACCAAAGCAACACGAATGAAGGTCCAACGAAACAAAAACAAAGAGACACGAAAGCAAATCCTACACTCTCTCCCCCTTTGGCATCGAGACACCAAAAAAGGCAGAGAGGACACCTACGACACAGGTGGTAGCATCCTCTGTAGAGATCAACCCACACGCTCCTCATCTGTCTCGGCGGCGGGAATGGACTCCTCCCCTGACTGAGTCCATTGATAGCCTTGCTTGGTCATCCAGTCAGCCTCAGGAGCGATGTTCTTATCTGACCCGCTCTCCACGATCTCACTGAATGTCCTCAAGATCCTCTTGTCGCGCTAGCGACTCTCCTTGGAAGCAACATGGGTCCTGTACTGCCCCTTGGCCTGCATGCAGAACATGGTCTTCATCTTCGCCTTCAGCTTCTTAGCCCAAGAGGGCTCAGTAGATGGAGGAGCGTACCCCGTAGAACTGTCCTCAGTCTCCTCCTCCTCAACCTCATCTTCATCCACATTCATCCTAGCAGCCTCAGCCTCAGCCCTAGTAGTGGTATTTTCCCACTTGTTCTTCTAATGCAGCTTGATAGGATCGTGGCAAACCCAGTTTGGAGCAGAAAAATCTTCCTCTAGATAGAGCTTCTCCCAAGTCTTCGAGATCAGGAGGTGCGGTTATGGACCATAGATGGGAACTTTGCGATTGTAGACCGCAAACCGGAGCTCAAGCCACATGATATGAGAGATGTCCAAGGGATGGGTAACTTGACTACGCGCCTCCTCACAAATAAGCATCATATCCACTAGCTAAGCATGCACCTTATCCTTGTCACCAATGCGCGGGAAGAGAGTGTTGAGGAAGATCCAGTGCATCACATCAAGGAAAGGGTTAAGTACCCAAGACTGTCTGCCATTGGTTAACTTCTTCTCCACAAGGAATGGTTGAAGCTTGTTCTTGTTGGCGGACTCTGGGTTGCCGTGAGGGCGGGCACCAACGGGCACATAGAGCCCCTCATCACGAACATCGACATCTCCATGAATTCCTTCCAAGTAGCAGACATCCTCTTCCCAATGGTCATCCAAGTCATAGTCTGCTAACCATCCGTGTGGAAGTGGACGGAAGCAAAGAACTGTGCCACGAGCTCCGGGTCAAAGTCCATGTGAAAGGTGATGGAGTCTTCAATGCCAAACTGCTCCACCAAGTCCAATGCCTCACCAAAGTATGCACGGTCATTCCTCGGATGATTCATATCAATCCACTACATTGGGACATAGATTGTGACAGCCTGGTTTTTGCCTTCTCTCTTTTTCTGGACTTGGTTTACCTTTGCCTTGGATTTGAGATTTTGGAATCAATTCATATGGACTTGTCACTTGGGCATGCCCTTGACTTTAACTCAAGTGACCCAATTGCATCTCATCCAACTCTATTTCTCTCTAAAACCCTAGAATGGCCCTTTGAATATTTTTCGTAAGTGAAAATATTCATTTTCTTTCTAAAAGCTTATTTCAGAAATTAGAGCTCCAAAGCAACCCCAATTTTTATAGCTCCAAAAATCTTGAGATAATTCCTGAATTTTCTTTGAACCTTGGCCCACCTCCCTGAGCAAAAATATTGCATGACTTTTTGTAATATTTTTGCTAGAGAAAATCTTTTCCTTTCTGGCCCAAAAATGCACTTTGTACAACAAGTGCATTTTTATTACTCTTTTGGAGCTGATCTTTCTTGAGCCTTATCACCCTCCTAAGAAACCCTTAACCCCAGGAGATCAGCCCTAATGGCCTTCTAGAAGCTAGCCAAACTTGGTGACCAAGTTTCTGTCCAGAATCTTGCCAACAAGCTTGAGTCACTTTCGGTCGGCCTGGCTTCGAGTCCTCACCCTTCCTAGACTAAACACTATGTGGACTTTATCCCAGACAAGGTTTGGCAGCATTTGGGCGTCATTTTGGCCATGCCAAGGCGATGACCGCGTGTGGACCCGGGGCCTGGCATGCGTTGGACGCGCTCTACGTCGCGCCAGGGCCTCTGTTCAGCGCGTGCCCGAGCCAGAGCTCGCCGACGACTGCCGCACTGCGCCACCACCTTATTCTATTGCCCTTGACCTCTCCCTGGCACTCGCCGATGCCGGAGACGCCACAACGAGCACGGGCGTGTCGCGGCCAAAAGCCACAGTGCACCCGTGCCCCTGTCTTCTTCTCCCCTTCCTCCTTGTGCTCGTCCGCGAGCGTGGACAACCTCTGCATGATCGCTGAGCCTCTCACCCCCTCACTGACACCTCTCGCCGGCTTCCAGAGAACTCCGGTGGTGACACATACCCCCTTCCCCCTCCGGCTATGAATTGATCCCTCCCCTCCGTCCCACAGCCACTCACCGCACCATCCAACCTCCACACACGCCTCTCGCCGCCGTGCCCGACCTGAGCTCGCCGGCGACCCCCGTAGATTAGCCCTGGAGCCCAACCAACCACCTAGGTGCACCCCTGTAGATCCTCTAGTGACGTCCCAAAGCCATAGAACCCCTGGAACTGCCCCTCGCCATCGCCTTGTTCCTCTCCGGCAGGGCCCGATGAAAGGATCGAGAAGAGGTGTCTGGAGGGGGGGGGGTGATTAGACCCTCAATAAGCAAAGTTGGGAGTTTTTAAGTTTTTCAAGTTGAGGTAATAGATTAGCACAATTTCAAGCAAACACATTACAATTCAAGCAAGCATGCGAAGAGTATATGAGCAGCGGAAAGTAAAGCATCCAACTTGCAAGAAAGTAAAGGGATGGGATTGGAGTATGCAAACGCAATTGGAGACACAGATGTTTTTGGCGTGGTTCTGATAGGTGGTGCTATTGTACATCCACGTTGATGGATACTTCAACCCACGAAGGGTAACGGCTGCACAGTCCACGGAGGGCTCCACCCACGAAGGGTCCATGAAGAAGCAACCTTGTCTATCCCACCATGGCCATCGCCCATGAAGGACTTGCCTCACTAGGGTAGATCTTCATGAAGTAGGCGATCTCCTTGCCCTTACAAACTCCTTGGTTCAACTCCACAATCTTGTCGGAGGCTCCCAAGTGACACCTAACCAATCTAGGAGACACCACTCTCCAAAAGGTAATAGATGGTGTGTTGATGATGAACTCCTTGCTCTTGTGCTTCAAATGATAGTCTCCCCAACACTCAACTCTCTCTCATAGGATTGGATTTGGTGGAAAGATGATTTGAGTGGAAAGCAATTTGAGGAAGGCTAGAGATCAAGATTCATATGGTTGGTTTGGAATATCTTGGTCTCAACACATGAGTAGGTGGCTCTCTCTCAAAAAATGAGTAGTGGAAGTGTAGGCATGTTCTGATGGCTTCCCTCACGAATGAGGAGAGGGTGGAGGGGTATATATAGCCTCCACATAAAATCTAACCGTTACACACAATATACCAAACTCGGTGGGACCGAACCATAAAACTCGGTCGGACCGATTTAGTACATAAAGTGTCCGCTAGGAATTTCGGTGGGACCGACATGTCAACTCGGTGGGACCAATATTATTAGGGTTAGGGCATAACGTAATCTCGGTTAGAATGATTACACAAACTCGGGGGGACCGACTTTGGTAATAAGCTAACCAGATAGTTGGTCAGGCAAACTCGATGGGACCGATTCACTCATCTCGGTTGGACCGAAACATTACGAAAGGGAAACAAGGAGTTTTCATTGCGAACTCGGTGGGACCGATTGCTCATCTTGGTTGGACTGAAATGTTATGAAGGGAAACAAAGAGTTTGCAATCCCATCTCGGTGAGACCGAGATCCCTATCGGTTGGACCGAAGTGACTAGGATTTCTGGCAGTGGCTATGTCAACTGAACTCGATGGCGCCGGATGGATCAAATCGGTGGGGCCGAGTTTGACTTTTGGTTTGGGACATATGTGGATATGAGAAAGTGGTTGAGGGATTTGGAGCATATCATTAAGCATCATGAGAGCAAGCAAGCCATTAAGCAACACCTCGTCCCCTTTTAATAGTATTGGCTTTCCAATAGACTCAATGTGATCTTGGATCACTAAAAGTAAAATGTAGAGTCTTGAGCTTTTAGAGCTTGAGCCAATCCTTTGACCTTAGCACTTTGAGGGTCCACAATCCTAATCCATGCCATGCCAATCATTGAACTTTCCTGAAATATTTATCTTGAAAGTGCATTAGTTCAATGAGCTATATGTTGTTAACCATTACCAAAACCACCCAGGGATAGTTACACTTTCACCCGACCACCGCCGCCGCTTGCGACGTTGATTGCGAGCCTATGCAGCCGTCTCTCATCGTGCCATGGGTACAGGCAGGTTAGCCGTAGCCCCCTCTTCAAACCTATCCCTCTAGTTTTGCCCTAGAACCCCTCCTCGCCGGCGTGAGCTCCGGCGAAGTGCCACCGCGTTCTGTTTCTCTCCCCCTCTCCTCTCTCCTGACTGATGGGGCTCAGTGTTAGCCTCTCCACTCGCATCCGAAGTGGTACGAGTGGAGGCATCTTTTGGCTTTACGCCATCGATGTCACTCCTCCCTTGGTTTTCCGTTAATTCAAATAAATTCCAATATTCTGACCAGAACTTTGACCATTGATATCTCCTAGCCTATAAGTCCAAATGAGTTGATTCTTTTTGCATTGTGTTTGTTTCATAAAGCTCTAGCAGCACACCAAAGTGTGGATCTTTCCTTGCTTCCTAGAATTTCTGGTGATTTTTAGAGTGGTTCAAGATATTTTGTTTTGTGGTTTTTAAATATTTTCAGAGGGAGAGACTTGTCTTGAAGCTATCCAGGAGGAGTGTGAACCTCCTCTGCACTAAGGCAAGCCACAATAACATTTGGATGGTGTCATATCAATATCTATGATTTTCTACTTGAATATGAGCTATTTTTCATGCATTTAAAATAGTTAAATAATTATGATTTAATGCTTAGTTACTTTGTCATGCTTGATATGCTTGCTTTAGTTACTGGTTGATTTCATGGAGTAGTTTAATTAAGTAGAGTAAAGTTTTTGGCTTAATGATAATGCTTTGGTAAAAAAATGGTAGTTTATTTTGATAATTAAATTTTCATATAAAAGATAAGTGACTAAAAACGAGGTTTGATAATAACTAGTGTAGTAACATCAGTAGGATTTATTGATGAGTAGTGCAAGAAAGTTAGTTCTGTGATGTTGATCCGTTCTTATGAGTTGCATACTAAGCATATCGAATGGTTACATGATCATGGCATTGTATGACTCGTAGTGAGTTTATTTTCAAGTTAAACCTGATAATAATCCAACTTGAATATAACATTGATCAAGTCATGGTGCCTCTGAATCGGGCTCTTCTCAGTGCGACCGCATTTACCTTTATGGGGTGTCTTGATTTGGTCTTTTGTCGTGCCTCTTACCAGTGCCTCCAACGAGGAAAGGTTATGGGCATGCGATATCCTGGCCCAGTAAGCAGACATAACCTTGTGTGCCCGTTGTTTTTATGGTACCTTGTCCCCGTTTGGTACCATTTTTCCACGACGGTGGCCGAAGATGCCTTTGCTAGGCATGGGGCCACCCATGACTTAGCCCTGAGAGGGAGTGGGTAGGAGTGGCCGTGAGAGTGTCATGGCAAGGAAAGGGTTTCGTCGGAACTCCGTTGGTCCACCCGAATGGGAGAGCGAGGCCCATGAGTTTCGTAGTGTGGGTAAAGTGCGCTACCTCTGCAGAGTGTATTTTAATCTATCGATAGCCGCATCCTCAGTTGTGGACATAACTGGTAGTAAGTCACACCATGGATCAACAATCATAATTAATCTTGCACACTAAGTATTTATTGTTGCACTGGTTTTATGATGAATTGTGGATCATGTGATGATCGTAAGTGGTTGGCTTCACACTACAAAAAAAATACACTTCCGTGATGATACATGTTTGTCACAGTAGGTCGCGTTTTTTGTCATGCATGTACATCCATGATGATTTTTTGACAGAATCAAGATAGTCATACATGTGCTGTCGTAGAAGTGTTCCATGACATTACCAAAATTATCATCACGGAAGTGTGCACTTCCATGACGATAAATCGCGCGTCACAGAAGTGCTTTCGTCAAGGGTGACCGACACGTGGCATCCACCGTAACGGAACGCCATTAAGCTATCGGGTCGGGTTTTGGATCCGATAACCCGTTAACAGCCCCGACCAATGGGGATTTTCCACATGTAAAATCATCATTGGATGGAGGAAACACGTGTCGGCTCACCGTTGGGACAGATGTCATTCGCTCATTGGACCGAAGGCGCCTATGATACGGCAACACGTGGCATGGCCCAACAGAGGCCCATTCCTGTGAAAAGGCCGGTCCATTTGACTTGGTCAAAAGGTGGTGGGCCGACCCACGGAAAGCCTGTTAACGGCCTGTTCGCATATAGCCCATTTACAGCCCGCTAACCCAGGGCCTGTTACGCCCTATCCGAATTAGGCCCAGTAGCGTCATCAGGGCCGTCCAATATGATTCCAGCCCGTTTTAACTTCCGGCCCATGTGTGGCCCATGACTTCTTTCGACCCATATGAGGCCCTTTGTAACTCTTGGCCCATTAATGGCCCGTGGTGAAACTGGCCCGTAATGAACAGTGTATCACTTTATACCCATTAACAGCCTGTTATTCTATTGGGCCGTTTCCAGCCCAAGTTATCTTTCGGCCTTCTTAGGGCCCATTGATTCTTGGGCTCATTTGTAGCATTCGGTTACATACGACCCGTTACTGTCATTTTCTGCTTGTGGGCCAAATTCAGCCCGTCGTTACAGTCGGCCCATTTGCGGACCATTAATACCTTGGGCCGTTTTCATGTCAAAAAAAACCCGTTGGGCTGTTTTCATAGAGTTATCAAATACGGTCTATTAACGGCCCGTTATGGTCCACGAATAGTACGACCCATGATTAGCGAAATGATGATACGCCTCGTAGAAGGCCCATGGATCTACGACCCGTATGAGGCCCATGGATCTACGACCCGTAGAAGGCCCATGGATCGTATGACCCATAGAAGGCCCATGGACCCTATGGCCCGTAGAAGGCCCATGGACCCTAAGGCCTGTATAGAAGGCCAATGGATCCTATAGCCCGTATAGAAGGCCAATGGATCCTACGATCGGAAGAAGGTCCATGGATCATATGTCTTGCAGGAGGCCCATGGTTACAATAGTCTATGTGTTGCCATGATTATTTTGGCCTAGTTACCAAAAACAGGCTATTGTGGCCACTAGAAAAACACAGAAAAAGAACTGCAGTGACTACAAGCAAACAACTAAACAAGACAATAAGGAAATAAATAAGCAAGCAATTAACGCTAGCCTATTACCGCTATTACACATATTACATCCACTGGGCATCAAAGTTCGCCACACCAGTGCAAATATAGGGAACAAAGCAGCATATTACATACACTGGCCATCAAAATTGGCCACCAGTGCAAATAAACGCGACAGCAAAACAAGAGCATAACTAAAACAACTTCAGAAGAGCTCAAGAAACGTTATTCTGGGTATCCACCATGCTAGCAATAAGCTTAGCAAGCTGATTAGCTTTGTCCTGTTTGGCGCTAAAATCATCCAACGCTTGCTGTTGCACCTGAAAGTATGCACCTGAATACTCTAGGGACTTCCGTAGTCCTTCCGCTTCTTGTCGCAGCACAGCTGATCGATGTCTTTCAGCTTGTAGTTGAGACTCAAGAAACCGAACTGATTCAGACAGTGAGTTTGAATAGCTTGTGCAAGCGGTAGTGGCCAATAACTCGAACACTAAACCAAGACAGGACTTTGGGGTTGTCTCGCTGTCTTCAAGATAGTCTTCCTTAGCTGTTTTATCAGCTTTGTTGGAGACCAACAAGGATGTGTCACTATCCTGAACCTTATCTGCATTACTTCCTTTACCATTGCTTAATAAGGCACTCTTCCCCAATATTCTGTTAGCATTCTAAAATAAGAAACAAGCAGACACATAACAAGTTTAGCATGTACTAGTATATGAAACTCATTTCGGTGAACCAGTTCATTAGTAAGGTGGACAGGATTAAACTACCAAGTCTTCTATTGCCAAGTACTAGTACATAATAAAAGCATCAAACAAACATATATCTATGTCCTATGGTCACTGCATTGTCTTGCCAAATCAAAATAGAGACATGGTTCAAATCATATCAGTTTAAGACAAAGCAGCAGTGAAAGAATACACAGCGTGGGAAACTATACGACACAACAAGATTTCAGATGGGTACCACGGGTCTACATGTACAACAACACTATTGGCTCTGTTGTGATGCTAGTAATGTGCATGATATGAAAGTCAACTGTATACACAATTGAATTGAAATCAACAGAGCTATTGATAAGAGCAAACCTGTTAAAGAAACATGCGTGAACATACCTGCTGTGCCATTAGAGTTTTGATTGGATCCTTCAATTTAAAAATAAGTTTGTATGAGTAAATACAGTGATACAAGAGCAAAGCAATCATAGTTAAAAAAGGCGCGCCTAGGCTCTAGGCGTTGGCAAAACACATTGTGCATAACTACGCATAATCTGCGCATAACTGCGCATAAGCATGCGCTTTGGTCAATAAAGCACAAGGCGGTGGCAAAACGCACAATTAACGACTAGCGCTTTTTTGAACTATAATAGCAATGGAATCTTAAATTAGAACAGTTGTTCTTCAGGTTTAGGCACTTGTTCTACATGAACAGAGTACATTAAGACGCAAGAATATAATACTTAAAAATAGAAAATGAGCTCATAGACCTTACCACATTCTTGGTTCGGGACCAGTACAGAACAAGGCGTTCCCAGTCATCATCTAGTAAATGTGTCTCAGGAGAACGTAAGGGAATTTGATGAGTTTCTTTGCCGGTGAAGTATGTTTTCTTCAGGTAATTCCGATACCGCCACCAAGCATTCTTGAAGATAGCAGAGGTATTAGCACAGGTTACCTCATCCAGAGTTTCCAAATCGGTCCTTCTCTATAGATAAAAAGGGGAAAATTTGCTGTATGATAACCATCATGGAGGTAGGATGTATGGGACAAAGCAAAGCAATTGCCATGAATAACATTACTTACACATAACTCCTGGACAAACACCTGCAACTGGCATTTTCCTTCATCTTCAGTATAATATTTCCAAGATGGGAAGATACACACATACGATTTAACAGCATCAAATGCGATAGATGCTAAACTACTACTAGCTGGTTGTGCTTCCTCCACAGGAATAGGCATACTAACTGGTGGAGTTGGGGTTCGCCGTGATAGTACTAGCCCTTTGGGCACTGGAGTTGCCTTAATAACTGCTCTTGTTTGGGAGCTCTATGGTGGAGATGGTGTTGTGTCAACAGGAACTGGGTTACTATCGGCTGGGGTTGGGGTTAGATTGGGTGAACCTGGTTCTTTGTCCATCGCAGTAGGGGTACAATCTTCGAGAGTTTGGGTTATGTGTGGTAGGGCTGGTTCTTGTGCATGTACAACTGGGGTGCTATCTCCACCAAGAGGTAGCACTATTTTATTTGAAGACCGTGTTTTTTGTCCGCTAGATACTAGCATCACCCGCTCCAATTCAAATGGCTGATAAACAGGAAACATAGTTGAATGTATAGACATTGTATGAGAGACAGATGCAATAGATAGTGTGAAAAAAAGAGGGCATGAAATAGTTGACATGTATATTGTTTAACTAAAACGGATAGCATGACATAATTTCACATATATGATGTCTATCTAAACTGGATAGCATAACATAACATAATTCAAAGATATGATGAATAACTAAACAGGATCGCATGACATAATTCACCTACATGTTATCTAAGTAATTAGGATCACATCATTTAATTCACATATGTGATTTATATGCTAAATAGAGGGCATTTGATATGATGTCTGAACTAAGAACATGGTGTTGAATATTGTGTATATGATGTCTAAACTATGCAATGCAAGACACTGTATGCATGATATGAGCAGTATAACTGTGCCAAGTTAGAGCATACACCTCAGTGGGGGAATAGGACTGGTCACCTGTCTATGAATCCATCTGTGAGGATCTATCGGGACCCAACAAGAGATCTGCTTCGACGGGTAGCACTGTCTGCTCTGAAAGCCTTGTTTTCACTCCAGATTTTTCCATCTCCCACCCAAATGGCTGATTCACAGGAAGAGTAGTTTAATGTACAAACATTGTCGACAAATGTAAATGTAATGAAGAAAAGGATGGGCAAGATATCATTCAAATATATGATGCCTGGTTAAACAGGATGGCATTGCACATTTCACATATATTATGGCTGGCTAAAAGACATGAGACTGCATAATTCCCATATATGATATAGAAACTAAACAGGTGGCATTACAGAACATGTCTAAACTAAGCAGATGGCATATATGATGTCAAAAGTAGGCATTGCAAGGCAACATATGCATGATATGACTAACATCATCATGCCAAGGTAGAGCAAACACCTTGGGGGGTAAATAGGAGTGGTCAACGGCGTCTGAATCCGCTTCAGAACAGATATCTTCCTCTGGATTACAATCTGGAGAGGTGTGGGGAGGGTCTGCCATTGAACCCACCATGGAGCGATGTCTGCATGACATTGTATTGCCGCGCAAAACTCTTCTCTTTTTCTCTACATGTTCAGCATGACTGTGTACAATATCTGACATGCATACGAAAAAAATATGGTGAGATTATGTAAGGAGAGCATGCATAAATTTAGAGTGATGGTAACAACCAGTGGATGGATCCAAAAATAATGATAGCAGGTTGATGATTGCTTTAAATTAATAAAAAGACAGATGATGATTGCTTTACTATTTGTTTTCCACCCAAGATGAACAACATAGGCATACCCTAGGTGAACCAGATATTAGACAGACATACTATTCATTGCTGCCTCGATATGTGCCCCACAACTAATTTAGAACTCAAGTTTGAAAATTAATTTGGACCTGACTTGGGAGTCCAAGAGCTGAACAGGAAGATAAAGTAGCAGGTAAGTTTAAGCAATGCATAACATAAGCAGAAACAAAAGAGTGCGACCTCTCTTGTGGACCCGTGTACTCAGGTTCATCTGCTGAGTCGATGACGGTGATGCCATTGCGGTGGGTGCCGGTGGCAGGGAAGGAAATCTGAGGCGACGGAAGACGGTCAGGAGTCGTGATGTCTGGTTTGGTGGATGCTTCTGTCGATGGAGCAGCTCAGGTGAGGTGGACGACGTCGCGGCAGGAGCAGGACAAACCACACAAAGTTCCCTTCGACACGTACCTATAACTGAAGTAATTCTGTAAGGGCTCATTTAGCTTGCATGATTCTTAAAACGCAGGGATAGGAAAAACACCAGAATAGGATAGGAAAATGCACATGGTAAACAGAGCATTTGTAAACACAGGATTTCTGTCAACTTGGGTGTTTGGTTTACAGGAATTGGAAGAGCAGAGGAATGCAAAGAAACATGGCCAAAATAAAGTGAAAGCATATGAAAGCGTGTATAGTTAGAATGTTATTCTGGCACTAATGCACTTGGTCCTGTTTTCATGCATATGATTTTGAAAAGTAGGTCCAGGTGGATGTTTTGCTTCGTTCCTTTCAACAAAATGCATGAATAATTGAATAGTAGAGTGCCATTGGAAAATTCCCTATTGCTATGTTTTTCCGTTGAACCAAAATAGCCCTAATGGATCGACGTGAATGTATAGTAATAAGTGACGCAACAAGTGTACAACCTCTTTGCCGTAGACGTGTCGACCTCAGAATCATTGGGTTGGTCACTGAAGCAGTTGAGGCAGAGGTGGATGTCGGAGGTGTGGAGGAAGATCTGAGGAATCTGTAGACGGCGTCCAGGGCACTGCTCTATTGTGATGGATCATTCTGTCATTGGAGTAGCTCCGGTGAGCCATAAGACGTCAAGGCTGAAGCAGCACAAGACAGACATCGTCAATCTCAAGTGGGATTCTAATAGCATCTCCAATAGATGATGTAAAATGGATGTAAAATTAACATCACCAAAAACCACCTGACTACAACAGATGAGGTAAAAACTGTTGACTCTGAACTTAACTGTCGAAACTGAAATTAACTGTGGAATCTGAATTCTACTGTCGAAACTGAACGCAATGGTAGCAGAGAGGCACTTGACATGTAGTTTAGGGAGGGCCTGCAGTTCATCTTCAACCTACACCCCCCTGAGCCGCCAGCCACCACCGGCCGAACCACCAGCCCCAGCGCTCCCTCGCCGCCCCGAAACAACTCGCCTCCGCCGCCCCGGCCAGCCCTCTAGGCCCCCCCGCCCCTCCACCCTGAACCCTAAGATAGATAGTGGGGTACCTCTTCGGCGAGCCCTCGTCCCCGCTGCAGGTGGTTCTTCCTTAACTCCGGCGAGCCCCCCAACCCTTGAAAATCGACTGACCCAGAAGTCGATTCAATCGACTGAAGTGTGGCTTAATCGGAGCAGAGAAGCAACACGAGCGAGGGGGAGAGCAGCAGCAGCAGCTGGGCGAGCGAGCGATCGAGCGAGAGCCGGAGCAGCAGCAGTAGGGCGAGCAAGCGAGCGAGAGCCGGAGCAGCAGCAGCAGATCCGGCTGGTATGGACGCCGCCGCCAAAGGGGCCTCGCACTGGGGGAGAGCCGCCATGGAGATGTCGCCCGCGGCGCCGGCTTCAAGGTAGCCGCTCCATGGGGGTGCGGGATGGAGCACCGTCGGCGCCGGGAGGTCGAGTTAAGGAGAAGGTGCGATGCGATGAGTGTACAACCTCTTTGGTGGCGCCGAGTAGGCCTCGGCTTCATCCGAGGAGTCGGTGAGGATGCTGCGGTTCTGGTGGAGCAGGTTAAGGCGCCGCTATGGGAATGGAGCAGCCGCGATAGATGAGGCGATTGTCGGAGCAGCTCCTTGGAGGTGGAGGACGGGGCGGCTGAACCGGTGGGACGGCGAGATGGACGACGGATCCTCATCCGGGGAGGTGGACGAGGGACGTCGAGCTGTTGTGGTGGACGACGTCATCGGGGAAGAGGCTCCGACTGGGCAGCAGTGACGTGGCGGACGGAGGAGGGTGGGGTTTCGCGGCTGGAGTGGAGAGGTTATGGCGGCCTAGGATTTCGAATGGCGAAAAGGGGGCGATGGGAGGGGGTGAAGCATGACTTAGGGACACGCTTGTCCAAAATGTAGGGTGTGTTACAAAAGTACCCCCCACCGATTTGAACTAGCGGCCCTTTTGACTCAGGGTTAGAAGGGGGATTTCACGTGTCGGGATTTGGCAGCTGGAGGGAGTTTTCGCGTGCGTTGTAATTTCGGGATAGCAAGGCGCAGGTTGTGAAGGCGCCAGTTTTGGGAGCACGATATCTGAATTTTCGGGATATAACAAGACGCGGGTTGAATTTTAGGGACAAGCCTAACGTGTAGCAATATTGTACTTGTACGTACCAAATCAATTCGCACTTCCCTCAACCAAAAAGAAAACGAAAAAAATAAAACTATTCACACCACACAAAGAGAGAGTCTTGCCTCGTTTTACTATACAAATGATATTCAAAGCTACTCCCTCCTTCCATCTATATAGGGCCTAATGCGTTTTTTGATGCTAACTTTGACCAAATATTAGAGCAATGATATATGACATGCAACTTACACAAAAGCACACTGTTAACTTCATCTGTGAAAGGTTCTTTCAATGATATAATTTTCACATTGTGCATGTCATGTACTATTAATCTTGTAAATAGTCAAAGGCGGTCTTAAAAATCTCATTACGCACTATATAGATGGAAGGAGGGAGTATGAATCCATGTTATGTCCGATTAAATTTTTTAGCTTGCTGTATAATGCATGTAACCTACTCATACCAACATTTTAGTGCATTCCAAATGTCTATACTACCGCTGCAATTCGAACTAAATTTGAATTTGTTTCTCTATTTCAATAAGAATCTACAATCATGATTGTTGCCAACTTCAACCATCATAGTTTCCTTGCTATCTGCCAGATATAAATCGGACGACCTATAATGCAGGATGGCAGGCACACCATCATCAACAACTCTGTTTTTTTATAAGAGTAGAGATAAAATATATTAAATGTAGTATAACATGTTCATAACCACACCATGTGTATCACCGTTATATATATTCACACATGCGTCGGTTTAAAACACTATGATCTCTATTCGTCTTTTACACCCAAACAACCCTCTTATCTTTGTAGCTAGCGCTAACTTTCTCTTGTGCATGCACACGCCCGCATTCCTCTCACCCTCCCTCAGCATTCTCTTTCTCCATCGCGCAAATTCATCTTTTCACTTTAGGTCGTTCACCCACGGTGTGTGTAGCCCCCCCAGCTCCTTCTTTACAGCACACATCGATCGATATGCCTCTCTAGCCAGGTGTGCCTAGCACAAACACAAGCTTCCCCTCTTCTCTTGTCACCGTCCATGCCTCACTCACACCACTCTTTTCATCGTTCTCGTACTCGCACACTCCTCCCCCTCGATATAGTATGCCTCTCGTACCACCTCCTACATGCATCCCTCTCTTTCTATCCTTCTCCTCGTGCCTCATTTGCTTCTAACACACACATGCATGTATACCGATCGATCTCCCAACATATACCTAGATCGACTTTAACTACCCCCCCATCGATCGACGTACCTCACAAGTTATGTCTCTCCTTTCTCTAACAAAGGGCGATTGATCTTCCTATGTAGTTACGTCTGCTTACCACAGCCACATCATCCCCCCTCATCATTCGTGCATGCCTCCTGACCCGTCTCTCACACGCACGTGCACAGACAACAAGCAACCATCTCCTCTCTTATTGATATTGCGGGCGTGCCCTCCATTTGTCTAGCAAGCCTATCCCACCATTTGTTAGAAGCAACTCCACTACCACCCCCTCCAACACTCTAGCTCTGTCTCTCTCCCAACCTTATTCCTCTCCTGCACATATGCATGGATGCTGATCGATCTCCCTTAATACATGGGGCAGATCGATCTCCTTAATACATGAGGTAGGCCTCTCTCCTCCTCCACACATATACCAGCCATTGTACCTCTATAGTTAATTGGGCCTCCCTCTTCCCCCGCCACACACTGATAGTCGAGCGTTGCAGGTAGGTATCCATGCCATAGAGACAAACTGCACATGTCCCCTCTCACGTTCCAGTAGGCTAGCCACTATATATCTTTGACGTGGGCACACACAAATTCGATGGCACCCTTTATCGACCGCGTGCGCACACACACACACACACACATCATCCCTCTCTTCGATTCTATGGACACCTCAAGCCGATGATACCTCCACTCTCTTCTCGTGGATCGCCCCCTCTATATATATGTTATATCCAGGACTGTATTTCACACACATTGCATATGTTACAT
>NC_041383.1:547843178-547843739 GCF_002162155.2 Triticum dicoccoides
CCTTAATACATGAGGTAGGCCTCTCTCCGCCTCCACACATATACCAGCCATTGTACCTCTATAGTTAATTGGGCCTCCCTCTTCCCCCACCACACACCGATAGTCGAGCATTGTAGGTAGGTATCCATGCCATAGAGACAAACTGCACATGTCCCCTCTCATGTTCCAGTAGGCCAGCCACTCTATATCTTTGACGTGGGCGCACACAAATTCGATGGCACTCTTTATCGATCGCGCGCGCACACACACACACACACATCATCCCTCTCTTCGATTCTATGGACACCTCAAGCCGATGATACCTCCACTCTCTTCTCATGGATCGCCCCCTCTATATATATGTTATATCCAGGACTGTATTTCACACACATTGCATATGTTACATTTTTTGATTACCCCCCCCCCCAAAAAAACTCTCAAGAACCCACACACTATATCTCTCTAGGTTTGTATCTCTCTCACACAACCCCACGTACGTGGTGTACGTATACAAGAATAGAATAGGTGCACCATGCACGTACTCACGCTTCGTGCCCAGCCAGACCCGCGCGGGTACACGAT
>NC_041383.1:547843749-547858048 GCF_002162155.2 Triticum dicoccoides
AAAACTCTCAAGAACCCACACACTATATCTCTCTAGGTTTGTATCTCTCTCAGACAACCCCACGTAGGTGGTGTACGTATACAAGAAGAGAATAGGTGCACCGTGCACGTACTCACGCTTCGTGCCCAGCCACACCCGCGTGGGTACACGGTGGAGCTCATTTCTTTACGAAATGGCAGCCCACGTGCTAATTTGAACGCCTGTAGCGGTTGTTTACCTAGGGAGGTCGTGTACCACACGTGCACAAAACAAAGTTCGACTTGACGCGTTGCCACGTTATTTTTAAATAAAGTTATAGCGCTCAATGGCACGTACACAGAATATAAAACGATTTTGATGGAGAAAAAGGTAGTCCACTCACTATATACAATGGAGCCTGCCTGCCTGGTTTGTCGCTCTTCAGAGTATCTCACACAAGGCTACGGTGGCCTCTCTCTCTCTCTCTCACCGTTGGTCACTGATCTGGCTGCATCCCGTCCGCCGAGGGAAAGGGAGTGCGGTGGCCTCTCTCTCACCGTTGGTCACTGATCCGGCCGCATCCCGTCCGCTGGGGGAAAGGGAGGAAGTGCATCGTTTCTCCATTTGACGGTGCTGAGGCAGCACGTCCCGATCTGCGGTACACACCGTTCTTTCTGACCAAGCTCTGGCGCGGCAGGGCCTACGCCACCTGCTCGCAGATTCCGCCCACCGCCGCTCACCTAGTTACATCCCGACGACCTCCAGGTATACCCTCCGGCCTTGCTCCACTGCCCGTCTTCCCACGTCGCTGCATGTGGATCTTCCATAGTTCTTTGCCCAAAATGTAGCTCGTCCGGCGTACTTTCCATATTGCATTCTCGTCCTCACACTGTTTTAGACAAACACAACCGTGTTGTTATCTTCCCTTAGGACAAGGAATATGCTTCTTTTTTTTCGTCGCATGTGTCATCAACTATTATTGGCCAGTAATTGTTTCCTTTCTACCTCTTTTTTGCAAATAGGGCTATCCATTTCACCTCGTTGCTATTGCGACCTTTTGGTGAACTGCACAAATCACTTTTTTCTTAAGAGTGTTTTGTGCAGTTGTACTAAAATGTCACACGGGCAACGTCTCTACATTTCAGTGCGACTGCACAAAGGGAAATTGGTTTTGCTCTATCCTCCTCATCCAACTCCGAGCCTAATCTTCTCCAACTAGTTAGTCTTAAGAGAGACTGCAAAGGTGACCGGCTTTTATTTGTGTGTTTATTGTTTCATCAGCAGTCCTCTATTATCGTAATCACACTTAATATCTTTGGAACAGGGACGCCCAACTCTATTTTAGTGGAACTGCACAAAATGATCGGAATGTTGCATGCTCCAGACAGCTACTTTTTTCCCAACATGCCTTATTGATTTAGACAGAGCTGGGGGGACGTTGCTGCCAATGAAAGCATGGATCAATTTTAATTTAACACCTTCTCACAACTCTGTCTTCAGTTGTGATGTAATTATTAGCTCTGATATGCTAATAATTGACCTGCATTAGCAAGGAAGTTAGTTTTTTATTGTTTCCGAAATAGAATCGATGGCAAGACACGCGAAACAAAAGCTGAAAGCTCACACCATTGTACAATTTCATGTCGCTGGAAAGTTATTTGTATAGTATGTCAATTATGTAAACAAATGATGGAAGCTTGATAGCATTGCCAGAAGCCTCTTCATCATCCGGGTCCATGTGCCATGCACAAAATTATACTCCTTCGTTCCTAAATATTTGTCTTTTTACAAATTTCAAACGGGAATATTTTAGAGTGTACATTCACTCATTTTGCTTCGTATGTGTACTCCCTCCATTCCTAAATCTTCTATTCGTCTTTCTAGAGATTTCAACAAGTGACTACATATGGAGCAAAATGAGTGAATCTACACTCTAAAATATGTCTATATACATCCGTATGTGCCAGTCCATTTGAAATCTCTAAAAAGACAAATATTTGAGTAGTCACTCGTTGAAATCTCTAGAAAGACAAATACTCCAGAGTATATTTAACAACTGAGGGGGTAGTGCACAACCGCATGGGAGACTCAGCCCGATCGTTGCGCCGCATGCATTAATACTGAGTAATGAGCAGTCAAATCATAAGCCCCACCTTTCCCACTGTAAGTTGCTCTGAAAAAGCAACCATCAATGCGCTCTTCTTTGAATCCGCTCATACTACTCCATCTGTCACTGTTTATATAGCGCGCTTTAGAAAAAAGAAAAAAAATCTATGGGACCAAGGCGACTAGCGATCGGCCTGAAAAATAGCATTGGTAGTTAGGCTAGTCATAGTGGGGAGTAACTTAGACTAGTAACATACATATGTTACTAGTCCATGTTACCATCTTCATAGTGGGAAGTGTCATAGGTGTAGTAACATGCATATCTTCGCTTATTGCTTTGTAGACTCATTTTGTATTGGAAACCACTATGTGATGGTAACATATTATGGTACTCTATTTGTCTCTCTCCTCTTTAATTAATGACACGTCATCTTTTTTGCTTATGTGGCATCTATGTTACTACTTATGTTACTCCCACTATGACTAGCCTAATAGCACGACGTCTATTACTAGAGGGAATAATGCGTACACACATGCATGTAGTGCTTCCACCCCGGGTACACACATGCATGCACTTACTCCACTCCGTAGTAGTACAAAGTACATGGAGAGAAAATTGTGGACTTGATTGCGGTTACCACGCCCTAATTAATCGAGCATTAAACCAAACGCGTCTAAAGTCTCTCTGGTGGTGGAAATGCATTGAGAGAAATGCATCATAATGAAGCGCACCCTGTAAACTGCGACGGAGGGAGGAGTAGTATGAAGGTGCAAAACCAAGTACGCGTATGGCCAGTCGGTCAACGCACCTCCTCTTGGCATATCACTGTCATGTGGGACAGGAGTGTGATCAAACCGATCTCAATTGACGGCAAAGAGCCAACCCGCCGTTCCTTGAGAGAGACGAGGAGTGAGAACACACAGACGGGCTCGCACGGAGGCCAAGATATATTCGAGCATGGTTGGTTGATCGATATCATTCATTACATGTTGGGCTGCCGTTTTCTGCCCTTCTCCGGAATAAACGTGTACTTTATCAGAGATAAAAAAATAAGAGTACAAACAATCCACCATGCGGTTCTAGTAGTAGTACTACTCGTACTACTGCGCTTGGCTCTTCGCCTCTTCATGAAGTCGAACAATGATGGTACTCCACATGTTGGGTACTACAGTGTATGCCTTTGACAATCTGACACTGAATGGACTGATGCATGTCCACCGAGGGTAGGTTGCATTAGTCAAAAGGCGTAAGCGAGCTTCACCTTGTCCTGCAAGCTTCTCCTCGTTCTGCGAGTTGACGGGACACACCAAAAAGTAGTGCTAGTCCATACTCCCTCCTTTCCGGTTAATATGGCTTAATCTTTTTTGCGGGTAAATGAGAGAGATTTATTCATATATAAGTATTCTTAGGACGATCAGCCAAGACACTGGTCACTAGGAAGTGAGGTACCCCGCAAAAAAGAAGTAGGAAGCGAGGTGTTTCATCAAGCCAGCTCTCGGCCACATTCAAAGTGCAGCAAGCACGATTCGCATGAAGATGCGCCGCAAGGTTTGCTGACCTGTTTACATGTTGAATAACAAAAAAAGAGGAAATATTACCGAGCACTACTATTTGTAACAAGATATGAGCCAGAATTAAGCGAGAATTGTGGCGAGTGTTCCATGCAATCAACTTCCATTATCACATGCGAGAACCCTAGAAGAGAACCAAATGTGTTGAAGATTGCTTTATCACATTTTAAAATTATAATAAGAGTGCATACGCTCCTCCATCCGGTTCCTAATACTAGTATAGTACATACCTTTATAGACTATAGTAGTAGTAATAGTACTAGTAAACTTTGTGCTTGGCTGTTCGCCTATTCGGGAAGTCGAACAATAATAACACTAGTAGTATAGTGTATGCTTCTGGCAATCTAACACCAAATTAACTATTGCACGTCCACCGCCTGAGCGAGGGAGAGCTTGCATTAGTTAAAAGTTTCTCCTTGTCCTACGAGCCACTGCGCGCAAGCTTCTCCCGTCCTGCAACCTTCTCCTCGTTCGGCAAGTTGACGGGACACATCAAAGTAATACTAGTCCATACTACCTCCCCTCCAGTTAATATGGCTTAATTTCAAACGAGATAAGTACACTGTCTGTCACTGTATATTTGTAAAAATACGGTCAGTGGACTTCATAATACGCTCATTGCGCTCAATATATATATTTTCCGGTGGTTATACGGTCACTAGCTCACCCTGACTAAGTATGTGTGTGCATGCATGTGTAGGTTGAGCACTTGAGCGTGACCGTGTGTGTTCCTTCGTGTGCTCGGACATGCATGCATTAGGGCGTCGCGCGCGTTTTTGCGTCCATGTGTATGTGTGACTGTTGCATACACGTAGGGGGAGTACGTGTAGGGGCCACTAACAAGCATTCAAATCACACAGTAAGTTAGTCGGAAGAAGCAACCATCATTTCACTCTTGAATGACACGTACGCAACATAAAATGGTTGATATGGAGAGAAAAAGAAAACCACTATATATACACTAGCATGAGCCTAAGCTACAAGCCTGCTTGCTTAGGTTGCTCTCTTCACAAGCATAGAACGACGGGCCTGATCCCGCGCTGGGGGAAGGGAACAATGTTCTGCGTAGACGCGGTCGACATCGGCGAGGGAGAAAACCCACAGTCAGTGCGCCCCAATCGGGGGTCACCATGGTATGGGCCGATGCCGCGTCCCAACCGCCCTTCTAGCTATAGGCCGACGTCCCAGGTATAGTCCATCTTCCTTTCGGAGCCGGCTTGCTCCACTGCCGTAGCTCCATCTTCATGTCGATCTTTCTCTACTTCTACCATCTTCTACTTGTGATGAGTTTATGTCTCATGAACTAGTGCCAGTACTATTATTCTAATCACACTTCTTCAATATCTTTGCCATCAGGGATGCTCAGGTCGATTTTAGTGGAACTGCACAAAAGCATCATATAATCCGAGGGTGCCAGTTGTCTTTCCTTCGACACGTTCTACCTGGCCAGGAAATTAAATCATGTTTAGGGTTTAGGGTCTAAGTCGTAGTGACCCCATCAATAGTTTTTCTTTCGTACACGCTCTCACAACTTTTTTATTTAGTTGTGAAGTAAATATTGGCTATGATCTGTGAATCATTGAGATGCATCAGCATGCGTGTTAGTTTTCCTTTGTATTTGATGGAATGTTGTAACGGGGCAACCTTGGAATAGGAAAATGGAGTGGAAAGTTTCTGTTTTTCCAGAGAAAAAATGGAAACGGAGAGAAACCAACGTTTCGTTTCGTTGGATCGTGCCATCGAGCAAAACCAACGTTTAAATCACGTCTGTTGTGTTTGTGTCTCACCCTCCTCCACGGCTCGACCCCACACGGTCGTTCGGCATGCCACTCACCGCAAACCGAGTGGTATACGATAACTTTCCCGCCTGCTTGTCGATGGACCGCGCCGTGGAGTACTAGCACTACTGGAAGAGATTGATGAGTTGGGGGAGGACAGCTAGCTGTAGCACGGACTCCCAAGAACTTTTTACATGCATGTTGTAGCCGGCTATTGCGACCTTTGAACGCGGAGCAGCCGCGTGCACCCGGAAGCGGCGTGGGTGACGCTCTCTCGGCCGGCGCGCTGCTTCAATGCCGGCGCCAGTGATAGGTCGCGTCCGCTCTGGCCGGGCATGAATGCGGCACTGACCGTTTCGGGCGGGAAGCACGCGCGGGTGATGAAGAGGGTTCGGGTATGCATACGGATATGCATGTCTATGTCTATGTGTGTGTGCGCGACGACTCTTGCGACCTGGAATCGGGGGCGTGTTTTTGATCGAGTTTTCTTTTTTGGTACGTTAGAAAATCAATTTGTCTAATTCACATCTAGATGTTATTTAAGGATATCACATCTAAGCTCCCACAAGTATATAATGTAGCAACAAGAAACAAAAAAAAACTAGGACAAAAAAAATAGAGTCCTAGACAGACACTTAAAAAATTGTTCACCAGTTTTCGTTTCTTTTTTCCGGGAACGCGCGTATTCTATTTATAACCACTGCTATGGAGAGATTTTTTACTCCATTATAGCCTCTTGTTTGATAGAGTTTCTCGCATCTCACTCTCTCACCCTCTCCATATCAAAACAAGATGACAGTGTCCACTCTATCTCTCTCCTCACCGGTGGTCACAGATCTGGCCGAATCCCGTCCGCTGTGGGAGGTGAGGAGGTGCAGCATTGACGTTGTCGCCGTCGGCGACGTGGGAAGCCGATGCGCACCGTCCTCTCGGAGCCGGCACTGGCGCGGACGAAGATCCTTCGCGCCCTTGTTCGCTGCCGTCGTGTGGGCAGATCCCGCCCGCCCGCCTAAACGACATCTTGCCCACCTGAGGTATAACTTCTTGTACTGGTCCAGCTCCCTAGGTTGCTGCGTGCGGGTTTTCTTCTATGCGACTACTCCCCAGCTCCCCATGCATAGTAGCTAGGGTTCGTCGGCTGGTCCAACATCACCTACTAGTACTATTATAGAGGAAATGCCACTCGAAAAGTTGTCCTGATTTATGCCTCGGTGGAGGTATAGATGTTGTTTCGAAAAAAGTACATGGTGGTTGTGCGGTCATTGTCCATATGGTGGTAGTACTATCACCGGTTAAATGAAGAAATGCTTTTTTTCTCGGGTATCGTGGTTTAGTTCCCATCAAGATAATTATGATGCTTCTATTTGTTGGTGTACTTTTCATTAATTCTTATTGACAATTGAGATGTCGTTGCTAACCCTTTTTTATATTTTTGAAAACAGCGATGCGTGTCTCCATACCCGGGCATGTCTTCCTCAATTTTAGACTTTTAGTGGAACTGCACAAAATTGGATGGCCATTGTTGTTCCGCCTCACTGTCCTCTGCCACGTGGTTCTTCCTTCCTCGAGCTTGATTACTGAGAAGAAATAGACCACAGTGAGGATTTGTCGAACTTCATAGGTGCCTCAACCAAACTTGATGCCAAATGGATGATGCATCACCATGATGACCTAGCGATGCTCATGGTTGCGCCTCATGGTTGCATCGGCTGGTGAAGCTGATCGGTTTTCAATGAAAAACAAGTTGTCTTCTATCAGTGCTCTTTGCTTGTTACACACAAAGATGATATCCTTCGTCAGTTCACCTTGGTTGCGTTGGAGACGCAGTCGTCTTTCACGTTGGTGCAATTTTATCACACAATTGGCTATGAACCAAATGTTTCCTCGAAGAAGGATCGACGTTGGTACTAAGAGCATAAGTTTTGTATTGCCTTCTCACAACTTTGTCTCCAGCTCCCCTGTAATTTTATTTGTCCAGCTATTAACTTTGATTTAAAAAATGGTGTGGACTAAAAACCCGGATGGACGTAGTAGCTCTCCATTTTTATTTACTCCGCATATTAGATTTGACTGAAGTCAAACTTTGTAATACTCTCAAACCTTTCTGATAATTGAAATTAAAATTCTTTATTTGTACACACTCTCACACGTTTCCGATAATTTGGCGCATGTGTGGTTGTTCACTTAAGGGAGGGTAGTGTACCACATGTGAAGGACAGGAAGTGCGACCAGGACGCGTGGGCGTGGATCGTTAGTTCATCGGAAGTAGGTCTAGTTTTCTTCACTGTACATTAAATAAAGAGTTTCGTTTCGTACTTACACAATTTAAAACGATTGTTATGGAGAGAATAAGAAAACCACTCCACTATATATTAGTCGTATATTGTAGTATATATATAAGCGGGAGCCTCAGCGCTTGTTCGCTAGGGTTTCACTCTCCACATGCTTGCCGCACTACATATATGTTACACGCTGGAGGCTCAGCGTTCATTTGCTAGGGTTTGCTATATTTACAGTCTCTCACCCTCTCTTCACCAGATTTAAACAAGACTGCATTGGCCTCTTGTCTCTCTCTCCCCCCTCGCAACTGGTGAAGGAGGCGTCCGTATCCCGTCGCACCGGGAAGGGGAGGAGGTGCAACGTTCACTCTATCGCCTTCGGAGAGGGAGGCAATCCACTGCTGGCTGCGCTGTTCTCTTTCACCCAATGCCTATGCGGGAGCGCCACCGACCCCTTCTTCCTCGCTGCCGTACGTAGTGTGGGCAGATCCGGCCTCCCGTCACATGCCTTACCACATCCCGATGACCCTAAGGTATAAGTTTCTTTGAAACCTCGTTGCTCTAGCTGCATGTGGATCTTTTTCGATCTGTAGTCGAATCTAGGTCTTGGTTCAAAGAGGAAAGAAGGCTGCGGTGGGCTGGAGCAAGAATCTAGGACGTGGTTCAATGAGGAAAGGAGGGGCGGAAAGTAGTATAGACTGGCTATCCACCCGCTTTGTAGGTCGAAAAGGGAAAAAGGGGGTAACCCAGTACACACATTTGTAAGGAACCGATCTCTTTGTTGAAAAGGGAAAGAAACTGGGGGGGTCGGGTAGTTTGAGCAGGACTAGATTTGCTTCCCTCACATAGGAAAAAGGTTCAAAGAGAACAAATATGGGACCAACGCATATATGCTGCTTGGCTACATACTCTGCATGACCCATTTATACGTGTGGACGCACATGGTGCTGGCATGTCCCATACAGCTATTTTGCTATTGTTAATCTAAGAATGCCACCGGAAAATTGAAGCAATGCCACTGTTAAAAGTAAATTACATTTTTAACGAATGTTGTTTCAAGAGAATGTCTCTGTTAATATGAAACAATGCAACCGTTTTAGAATGCTACTATCCTACTTTGTTTTCCATCCAAGATAAGTTAGATGTTTCTTTTTGTCATTGTTTGTTTCATCCTCCTTTATCGGCAAGTAATTGTTTCCTTTTTTGCCTCTGTTAAAACAAGGGTATCGATTCAAGTTGTTGCTATTGCGACATTTTTCTTCGCTACTCGAAACACTTATGTTTTAAGAGTGTTTTGTGCAGTTCAACTTGAATGTCACACCAGTGACTTTGCTTAATTTTGGTGGAACTGCACAAAAGGAGATCGAGATTTGTTTCCAGTCTTCGTGGCGAGTTGTTTCAAATCTTGGTCTCATCCACATGATGTGCAGTGTACTTTGAGATGTTGTGCTACTTGTTTTGGTACTGTTTTAAATAAATGTTGAATTGAAGCTATTGTATTGCTGTCTTTTCCCATTAAGTAGTGAACAAAAATGGGACCAACCCAAACATGATGCTTGTTGCTTTGTTACAACAAATTCAGCATCACCCCTTTATAAGCCAGTAATTGATGCCACTCTCAGAATTAACTACTGAATCTTATTTCAAAACTGCAACACTTGTTAGGGATTGGCGGGATTACCATTTTTGTGGCCGCATGTTTCATCCTCCTTTATTAGCCAGTAATTGATTCCTTTTTTGCCTCTGTTTAAACAGGGATATCTATGCAACTTGTTGCTATTGCGACATTTTGCTTCACCACGCGAAACACTTTGCTTGATTTCAGTGCAACTGCACAAATGAGATTGGATTTCCTATTCGTGTTGGCAGATTCGTATTTTATCTTGTCCGTCTCATGAAAGGTCAGTACAGGCCTTCATCCACATGATTGTGCAGTGTGCTTTGAGATGTTGTGCTACTTGTATTGGTACTGTTTTAAATAAATGTTGAATTGAAGCTATTGTATTGCTGTCTTTTCCGATTAAGTAGTGAACAAAAATGGGACCAACCCAGACATGATGCTTGTTGCTTTGTTACAACAAACTCTACATCACCCTCTTTATAAGTAGATGGAAGCACATACTGTTGTTGCGCCCACTCTCCCCTGGAACTGTTTATGCTTTTCGTTAATCTAATGTTGCTGGTAAAATTAAGCAATGCCACTCTCAGAATTAATTAACTACTGAATCTTAGTTCAAAATTGCAACACTTGTTAGGAATGGTACTATCCTGCTTTGTAGTTCTTTCTACATGTTTAACCAAGGTATTGTTAACATAATGTCTTTGTTAAAATGAATCAGTTGCATTGTTTTAGGAATGGTACTTTTCTGCTTTGTCGTTCTTTATACATGTTGAAACAAGGCATTGTTAAGATAATGTCTCAGTCAATATGAATGAATCACACTGATGGAGAATTGCTACTCTCCTGCTTTGTTTCCCATTAAGATAAAGTAGATCAGTAGATGATTTTCTTCTAGGAGTGCAAGTCATCAACCGTTATTGTTTCCCTTATACCTATTGTTGCTTACAGGGATATCAAAATTAAAGCTCGGTTTTATTCCGACTTCAATTTTAGTTGAACCGCACAAAAGGAGCCAATGTGTCCAAGGCAAACTGCTGCATTACTGGGTCCAGTTGGTCATTCCACTTTGCAGAAAGAAGCAATCACTGTTTGCGCTACATTACAGAAGGAATGACTGAGAAGCTTTACAGAGTATTATTAGACACCACTGACATGACTAGTCTGTAGAGACCATTGGCCTGGGCAAAAATTTCTCAAACAAGTACAAGAAGCTACTACAGGACTCCACGATCATAGGCATTACATATTTTGAATGGGAAAAGCTTGTCAAAGTTTAATCATTGATGTTAGCAAGAAGATGTTAGTTTAATATATTGGAATTGGAAAACCTTGTCAAAATTTTCTCATTGATGTTAGCTAGAAGACATGCATTTGATATTTTTGAGTGGGACGCCCTTGCTGTGAGCAGCGTCGAGTGTTTTTTCCTATTCCCGTGTTCAGTTTAGAAGTAAATAGTTACTCTGCTGAGATATTCCTGTGTTAAGAGTTTGTTCTAAATATTGTCTATGTAATGCCAGGCCTTGTGTTTGATTGCAAAGTTGAGCTTGGAATGTTGTGGCATGTGGCATCACGAGCTATTCACCGTGCCTCCTGAGAATAATGCTTCGTATTGTTTTGCATGTCGATCTAATGCCAGTGATTTGATTGTTAAGAAGATCATCCTCTTCTGTTGTTTCCGTGCTTAAGAAGTTCATCGTCTGATGTTTCATTCATAGCCTATACGACAAGTCGGGTAGGTTAGACGTGAAACCATATGATCTTCCGACCAACTCATGATATTAGGCCATGATTGGATCGTCGTTTTCCAACCAAAACCGCTTGTAAAACTGACGCTTGTAAATTAAAGCAGATGGTCTCGTGCGAAGGCGCTTGGTTGGTCGATTTCGACTAGTAAAATATCGGAAGTACTTCACACACGATAAAAATGCTGAACGACACTTGTACGATTGCTAATCCAGCCGTTAGCTGTTGTTTCAACCTTGCCCATGGATGGCATGACACGCACGTCGTGCATGTATCGTCTGGTAATGTCGTCCATATAGCAGTGCTCGTAAAATATACATTGGTCTCTCAAATTACATGCGTAACCCGCCGGTTTTACTCACAGACCTCGGGCCCTCGGTTTCATTACACCTATATTCTACGCGTTGTTTCCGATGACGAGTAAATTACACTTGTATGTTAATACAAGTTTGAAATAAACCAGAGCTCCCAAGCGCGGCCTTACTGTGTCATGCCGTCTCAGTTTCTCGAAGGTGCTCATAGGTGTCTGATGATCCTGGCTTCCTGAATGAGCAGCGGGCGCTGTATCAGACCATCCGTAGGGCCCGCGAGGCCCCCTCCGTTATCCTTCGAGTTGTTGCGCTCACCGTGGCGCCGAGCATTGTTAACATCGTCAACGAACATGAGGATTCAGGAGATGACTTTATTTTGACTGGTTGACACTAGGGACCCACTAGGGCCATAGTCATAAGTACGCAAGTGCCTCCTTATTATGTACAACTATTTTTTTCCTTTCTCCTAGTTTCCTGACATCATGGTCCCACACCATTGTCAACATGTGTAGTCAATATAAACGAGAGAATTGAACAAGGTGCGGCCGACAGCTGGGACCAAGCAGCTCGAGCAGTATTTGTGTTTTTGAGGCGTGAGCACTGCAGAGTTTTTCTTGGCGATGATTTCGTTGTTGTTCAGAGGAGAGCAGGGTATTAACTGGGCGGGTTGTGGCCCGTCTAGCCCAGGCCAGATATCCAGCCTAGAAACTAATTTTTTCAGGATGAAAATGGCTAGCCCAGCTATACGTCTTTTTGAGGAATACCCAGGCAAGGTTAACTTGTTATTCTCCGCCCCGCTGGGCTGCAAATCTTTCCTAGGAGGGATGCATTAGGCTTAACAGGAAAATGGGCTTTAAAATATAATAAATGGGATATAATTATAAAAACTGGGCAGTAACTATAAAAAAATGCACCAAACATGAAATTAGTTTATAAAATATTATTTATGGATTTTGAAAATCTTAATTTTTCATTGTTGCACGCGCAATGTTTCGTTGGATTTTTACGTAATACAAATTTATATTTAATCTGACTAGAAATTTTGGGATAAAATTATTCGGATCCCATCAAAATCTGAGAAATTTTATTGAATTCTTCCTTCAACAGTTGGTTGAAATTATTAATCATTGTCCTAGCTAGAAAATGGGCTGTACTTTTAACAAACTGTAAATGGTTTGTTGTAAATTGCATTAGAATTCAAAAATGGGTTGTACATTCTTACAAAACGCAAATGGGCTATAAGTTCTCTGCCACACATTTGTGGGCCTACTAAGTGACGCGTCCCCTAAAAAAATAAGTTGACGCGTATGCAAGGCATTGTCAACTTATTATAGTCAACACATGGTTCTAGCAGCAGTGGCCGTTGGATGTCTATCCAACAGATGTCGTGCTTCTTCTTCAATCTCGGATATTGTTAGCTTCGGCCGCCCAAAAAATGATTCCTCCCCCTAACATCTGGGGCGCACCGTTTCGAAGGCTGACCTGTGGGCCTACTAAGTTGGAGCGTACCAAGGGCTTTGTCAACTTAGTCAATAATAAACGATTCTAGCTCCAGTGACCGTGTGATGTCCATCCAATGGCTGTAGTGCTTCTTCAACCTCTAGTCTTCTTGGTCCAGCCGCCCAAAGCAGCGCCGGTCGTGCCGCCTACTCCTGCCTCTCGTGGCCGGCTGTGCTGCCGCGGAGGCCTCACCGCCCCCATACTACTCCCACCGCTGGCCAGGCCATCCCTCTACTCACCCACACCCCCTGTTATTCTGCGGCGACGGCAGCCTCACACTGCAGCCGAACCAGTGAACCCTCGTACTCCTCTCCGCGCGGGCTTCCACTGTCGCGTCTTCCCCAGCTCCGCGTTGTCCCCTTCCTAGGCCTCACCATCATCCACTGCCCTGCTGCTCTCGGCGCGGCGTGGTCAACGTGGTCAACGACCGACTTCCATCGGAAGAGTACTGTACGTGGAGAGGCTGACAGCTGGGTCCACGACGGCCGCAAGGAAGTGCCTCCTTATTACGCGCAAAATAATTATTCCTCCACCTGACAGCAGGCACCCACCGGACGGGCCACCTTATTTCGTGAAAAAATGTTTCCCCCCTGACTGTTGGGACCCACCGGATGGGCCACCGTATTTTGCAAAAAAAACATTCCCCCCGCTGTCAGCTCGGACCCACCGTAAGTGCCTCCTTATTACGCACAAAAAAAATGAATACTCCCCCTGCTAGCTGGGACCCACCTTGGTGGGAGGCTGACTTGTCGGCCTACTAAGTTGACGGGGACGGAGGGCTTTGTCAACTTAGTCAATATGAACGATTTTAGCTCCAGTGACCGTACGATGTCCATCCAACGGCCGTAGTGCTTCTTCAACCTCTGGTCTTCTTACTCCAGTCGCCCAAAGCAGCGCCGGTCGTGCCGCCTGCTCCTGCCTCCCGTGGCCGGCTGTGCTGCCGCGGAGCCCTCACCGCCCCTACTATTCCCACCGCTGGCCAGGCCCTGTGGCGACGGCAGCCTCACACCGTAGCCGAACGAATGCACCCTCATACTCCTCTCCACGTGGGCACCCACTGCTGCATTTTCACCGGCTCCGCATCGTCCCTTTCCTAGGCCTCGCTGTCGTCCACCGCCCTTGTGCTCTCGGTGCGGCATGGTCAACGTGGTCAAGGAACGACTTCCATCGGATGTGGACTGTACGTGGAGAGGCTGACAGCTGGGTCCATGGCCGCAGCAAGGAAGTGCCTCCTTATCACGCGGAAAATAATGATTCCTCCACCTGACAGCAGGGACCCACCGGACGGGCCACTGTATTTCGTGAAAAAAAAAACGTTTCCACCCTAACTGCTGGGACCCACCAGCTACACCTTCGCACGCAAGGAAGTGCGTCCGGGCAAAAAAAAACGATTCGCCCCCCTGACTGCTGGGACCCACCAGCTACATCTTC
>NC_041383.1:547858315-547889607 GCF_002162155.2 Triticum dicoccoides
CACGCAAGGAAGTGCGTCCAGGAAAAAAAAACGATTCGCCCCCCTGACAGCTGGGACCCAGCAGCTACACCTTCGCACACAAGGAAGTGCGTCCGGGCAAAAAAAACCAAAACGATTCGCCCCCTGACTGCTGGGACCCACCAGCTACATCTTCGCAGGCAAGGAAGTGCGTGACAGTTGGGACCCACCTGGTCGAAGCGTACGTAGCATTGTCATTCTGGTCGTGAACGTGTACGTACATATATACTGGTGGATGTAGAGGCGCGCATGTGTCATAGTAGAGGCGCGCACGTAGCATGTACACGTACCTACCGCGGCCAGGGTGCAAGAAAGAAAATACGGCCACGTACGTACATACATGCAGGGTCTCGAACGCCTACTCGCGCATACGTACAGCCAGGGCTCGTGTACATGGCTGGGTCGGAACGGAGAAACAACGTCGTCGTCGTGTTCATGGGGAGGCAACAGAATGCGTCGTGTTCATGGGGAGGCAACAGAGTGCGTCGTGTTCATGGGGAGGCAACGAAATGCGTCGTGTTCATCGGGAGACAACGGAACGCGTGGGAGCCAACCAGCTGGGTCGAAATGGAATGCGTGGTCATGTTCATTGGGAGGGCTTGGACGGAACATGCGATGGAAACGAGGCCTGGCATATCGCAGAACGGAGGAAACGGCCTTGTGTTCGACCGGCCACGTTCGAAATGGGATCCTGTTCATCGGGAGGGGTCTGACATACCGCAAAACGGGACTCCACGGGATAATGTTCATCTCCACCGTCCACCTCCTCCAGCCTCCACGGGCTCCTGTTCATCCAACCTCCACGGCGCGCTACTCCACCGGCTACTGTTCAACCACCCCTCCACCATCTACTGTTCATCCAGCCCTCCACACCACGGGGTCCTGTTCAACCACCCCTCCACGGGCACCCCTCCACCATCTACTGTTCATCCAGTCCTCCACCACACCATGGGGTCCTATTCATCCAGAGGCAACGCCACCGCTCACTGTTCATCCACCCCCCGCAACACTCACTATTCATCCCAGAGGCAGCATTGACCGGCTTCAGTTAGCAGCAGTAGCAAAGGAATTGCTCGATCGGGTTCAGTTAACAGCCATCGATCGATCGCTCGGGTTCAGTAACGCGTAGCCTGTAGTGCAATTGCTCGGGTTCAGTTAGAGCCCAATGCCTCGCTCGGATTTAGTTAGAGCCAATGCCTCGCACACACGCGCGTACATGTACGAGAGAAATGCGCATCGCTCGGCCCCCGACCTCCCACCGTAACCGGGAACTCCCCGAAATTTTCCTCCCCCTCGCTTCTACCACGGTTTTTTCCGTCATGGACGGCCCAAAGGATGTCATGCAGCTGCATCTCTGGCCCGCCCAAGACGAAAAGCCCATTTTCTGTCATGATTTTTTGTCATAGAAGTAGGAGCCCACCACATCTATGATGATACCGGGTTTTGTCACAATTATCGTTATAGAAGTGTCATATGTATGACAGAAAAAAATTCGTTGGGCCCAAAATGTCACGGATGTGTCTTTTTTTTGTAGTGTCAGTTGTGATCCGGGTATGATCACCGTTCGGTTACAATGGTAACTCGTCTCGTAAGCGAGTCCGTGGGACTCGGTGCACATGTCGTTTTCATTGCATCAGTAGTATTACTTGCATTGCATTAACTTGATTAATTGTCATGATATTGTTTGCCATTGTGCTTATGTTTGTTGTGAGCTTGCAACTACATTCAATGTAATGACCTGGTGCGTCATGCCAGCTTTCAGGCAATACTGATCGGATCGGAGAGCTTCCCGCATCTAGCATCGTGTCCACGTCGGTGTCCCTGTACTATGGAGTTCCACTTCGTCATTATTCCACTGCCGTGTAGTTTATATGATCGAGGCCCCTTCATGTTCATTAAATAATGTACATACTGTTCAGCTGCACCGGTGTGCCGCTTGGCCTCTTATCTCGATGTAATATCAGACTTATGTATCTGCTAGCATGAATAAAGTGGTTGTTTCTGTACCATGTTGTTGTGTGTTGCCAGAAGACTTGATCTCTGGGCTGGCAATGCAAGGTAAACCAGTTGCTCCGAGCCGGGGTGCCATAACGCTTGGTATCAGAGCCACGCTGATTGTAGGACACGCTAGACTATTAGTGCGTTAGTGGAACGGTAGATAGTTGCGTCTGAGTGTCAGTAGTCATAGAAATTGATTGCTGCATTGCATGCATGTTTATTTGTTGTTATTACTAATCATCTAGTGATTATGAGTGTAGATGGCACCAGTTCCGATCTTGTACCATCCTGAGCCAACTCTGTACACATCGCCGCACCTGCTTCAGAACGTGTGGTGACGACTCTACCCAGAGGGTGCTGATCCAGTGTATTAGGTGTATCGAGAGCAGCTGGCCAGTTTATTGTATGAGTATTATGCTGAGGTCACTCTACACCACAGCTCCCCTTCCGGTGCTTACACTCATTCCTCTAAGGGTGGCTTCACTTCTACGCCATCTCAGGCGGTCCAGTTTGCTGCTATCGAGGCTCTTGTAGACTTGCGCTACAACGAGGTTCGCATGCACACCCACCCAGGTTTTTACTACTACCCATCTCTGCACGAGAATGGGCGTATTTGCTTCCCTCTTATTGATCCGGTGTGCGACCGTCCTTGTAGCCACCTTTCTCGCTATATCACTGCCACTTATCTCTTGATCTATGAGTTAGCTCGAGAGCTAACCCGAGCTCGGATAGCCTTTGCCGCAGCTCAGAATAGGAACCCTCTACCCACTGTCGGTTTCACTCCATACGTTCCTCCCACTTCTAGTACCCCGGTGACCACCCAGGGTACCACCAACCCTTTGGCAGTGACCCCTCGCAGTGCTCCTGCTGCCTGGTCTTCCCTTGTCGCTACTCCTGCAGCTCCTATGCTTAGATCCCGTTCCGCACCTGCCCTTGAGGGAGAGTCCTCGAGGTAGCGTTGTCGCGTTTCCTTTAATCCAGAGGTCTCCGCTATCAGTTCAGGGTCTGAGTCCGGCTCAGGAGAGGAGCCCGCAGCAGCACCAGCCGAGCAGTAGATCGCTAGAGTATCATCTTCGTCGTGAGTATGATGTATGGATGTAGTTGTACGCGTCATGATGTTTAGTTTCATGTATGAGGGTAGTGAACCCGTCATGATGTTATCTTTTATGCTGAGTCTATGTATAATTATGTTGGAACCTTTTTATTCGCCTTGGTTTCTTTTTGCCATGTTTTTTTGGGTTTGTTGCTGGCTTTTTCCTCCCATTTTTGGATATTTCTCATCACAGTTGCCTTGTATTGGGAAAATAAATAATAGGAAGACATGGGGAGGTAGCAGCAGCAAATCTTGTGAGGATGTCATTGTTCGTCGCTCCGCACAACAAGCAGGACATTCCCCCGAGCCATACCAGCCACCACCACCTCCACCGCCACATCCGCCCTCCACTGAGCAGATTATGCGAATGTTTGAAGAAAGAAGAAACAACGATCTGATGGAGATGTTGAAAAGTGTGCAAGTTATGGTTGGACAAAATGGAAATCAGAATGGTCATTACTCCAAGCTGTCAGATTTTCAAAGGACCAAGCCTCCCAGTTTCAGTCAAGCTATTGATCCATTGGAAGCCGATGATTGGTTGAGGACCATTAAGAGGAGCTGGAAATTGCTCGCACTGAAGAAGGAGACAAGGTTCCGTTCACAACACATTATCTCGAAGGAGCAGTCTTTATATGGTGGGATAATGCTAAAGCTATGTGGCCTGCGGACGAGGAAATTACGTGGACAAAATTCAAGGATCAGTTTCGCAAGTATCATATACCCACCGAAATTATGAAGATCAAGCAGCGTGAATTCCTCGCCGTTACTCAAGGAAGCATGTCAGTAAGTGAGTACCTGAATAAATTCAACCATTTGGCCCGTTATTCTCTCTATGATGTGGCCACCGAAGAAAGGAAGGTCGACAAATTCCTTGGCGGACTGAACTAGCACCTCAGATGCACTCTCAGCATGTTTGATTTTCCGGACTTCCAAACTCTGGTGAATAAGGCCCTCATCGCAGAAAGGGAACACAAGCTCATGCACGACAGCAGGTCCGCAAATAATGATCACAAGCGCAAATTCGAGCCTAAGAAGGATATGGTATTCTCAGCCGTGGCCGAAGAAGTGGAATCAATTCCTGCGGTCAGTGAGTATCTAGATGTATTTCGTGAGGAATTGCCAGGAATGCCGCGAGATAGAGAACTGGAGTTTGAAATTGACTTGGTGCCCGGGCTGCACCGATATATAAGAAATATTATCGGATGCCTTCGTCCGAATTGGTGGAGTTAAAGAAATAGCTCGATGAGATGCTGCAGAAAGGATACATCCATCCAAGCTCTTCACTTTGGGGATCACCCGCTATATTCGTGGATAAAAAGGACGGCAGTCTTTGAATGTGTGTAGAGTATCAAAAGTTGAATGATGTCACCATCAAGAACAAGTAGCCACTACCAAGAATTGATGATTTGTTTGATCAACTCAGTGGGGCCAAAGTATTCTCCAAGATTGATTTAAGGACCGGATATCATCAACTCAAAATCAGGAAGGAAGATATTCCCAAGACCGCGTTCACCACTCGGTATGATCTTTATGAATATATTGTTATGTCAATCGATCTCACCAATGCCCCAGCCTATTTCATGCATATGATGAATAAGGTTTTTATGGATTTCTTGGACAAGTTTGTGGTGGTGTTCATTGATGACATCCTCATTTACTCAAAAAGCAAGGAAGAGCACAAGGACTACCTTCGAGCAGTTTTGCAAAGACTCCGTGACCACCAGCTTTATGCGAAGTTCAGCAAATGTTAATTTTGGCTCTATCAGCTGAAGGTATAGTCGTGGATCCAAGTAAAGTGAAAGATGTGCTTGATTGGACCGCACCCACGATAGTCTCAGAAATTCGGAGTTTCCTTGGATTAGCCGGGTATTATTGCCGCTTGATCGAAGGATTTTCTAAGATTGCCAAGCCAATGACAGAGCTCCTAAAGAAGGATAAGAAGTTTGAATGGACTGAGGACTGCAAAAGGAGCTTCACCAAGTTAAAAATCATACTGAGACTTGCACCAGTATTGACTCTTCCCGACATCTACTGTAGCTTTGATGTCTACTGCGACACATCCATAAAAGGGATCCGATGTGTACTCATGCAAGATGGCAAAGTTGTGGCCTATGCACCCCGGTAACTACGGCCTCATGAAGGAAATTATCCAACTCATGACTTGGAATTGGCTGCGGTGGTGCATGCCTTGAAGATTTGGAGACACTATCTGATTGGCAAGAGGTGTCAAATATTTACGGACCACAAGAGTCTCAAGTATATATTCACTCAACTGGATTTAAACCTCCGTCAGTGAAGATGGTTTGAGTTGGTTAAGGATTATGACCTCGGGATAGATTATCAGCCGAGTAAAGCTAATGTGGTGGCCGATGTCCTCAGCTGCATGCCCGCCAGCCTGAATGCGCTACTGGATTCTTTGCGTCCCAAACTCTGTAAGGAAATGGCTCAACTAAATTTGGTAATAGTGGATGCCAGGATGGACAACATATTGGAAATGGCTCCTACTCTCGAGGAAGAAATTCACAGCGCTCTGCAATCATATGCCAAGCCAACGAAGGATTTCTCTAAGGATCAACACGATACGCTAAGGTTTCGAGGAAGGATCTTCGTACCCAACCAAGAAAGTTTGAAAAATAAGATATTATGAGAAGCACACGAATCTTCGTACTCGATTCACTCAGGTGGCACCAAAATATACGAAGATCTTCATCAGGTATTCTGGTGGGAAGGAATGAAGAAAGACATCGCTTACTTTGTAGCTTGTTGTGATATATGCAACAAGGTGAAGGCGGAACATCAGAAGCCTGCCGGACTCCTTCAACCCTTACCCGTATCACAATGGAAATGGGACGATGTCTGCATGCAATTCATCACCGGCTTACCAAAGACACACCGAGGGAATGACGCAATATGGGTCATAGTGGATACCTTAACCAAGGTGGCTCATTTTCTGCCCATCCGGACCACTTACCGTGCCGATCAACTTGCACAGTTATATGTGTCCAGGATCGTCAGTTTGCATGGAGTGCCAAAAACCATCACCTCCGACAGAGGATCTCTCTTCACTTCAGCCTTCTGGTCCCGTCTACATCAAGCCTTGGGGACTGCCCTGAAATACATCACAGCTTATCATCCACAGACAGACGGACAGACCGAGCGAGTAAATCAAATACTCGAGGATATGCTCCGAGCATGTGCATTGGCCCAAGGACCTAAGTGGGAAGACTGTTTGCCGTACGCCGAGATTTCCTACAACAAAAGTTTCCAGACCAGTTTGAAAATGTCACTATATGAAGCTTTGTATGGCCGTAGGTGCCGCACTCCACTGAACTGGTCTCAAACCGGAGACATTCGTATCTTCGGAACTGATCTAATGATGGAAGCTGAGAAAGAATTCAAGGAGATCCGAGACAGATTGCAGTTGGCCAAGTCATGACAGAAGAGTTACTATGATGCAGAACACCGACAGATCAGCTTTGAACCAGGGGAACACGTGTACCTCCGAGTCACCCCGATGAAAGGAATTAAGAGGTTTCAGACCCGCGGCAAGTTGGCACCCAAATATATTGGCCCATTCCCAGTCACAAACAGAGTTGGAATAGTTGCTTATCGATTGGAGTTGCCACCAGAACTGTCAGGGGTACACAAGGTGTTTCATGTCTCACAACTAAGAAGATGTATATCGCCACCGGAGAAAAGGACTGATATGGCAGAGATAGAACTGGCTAAGGATCTGACATACGAGGAAAGACTAGTTAGAATATTGGATGAGACAGAACGAGTCACTCGCAGCAAAGTAATCAGGTTTTTCAAGGTTCAATGGGAGCACCATACCAAGGAAGAGGCAACCTAGGAAAGAGAGGAATTTTTAAGGACTTTTTACCCAAAAATATTTTCCCAAGCAACAAAATCTCGAGGACGAGATTCATCCTAAGTGGGGGAGGTTTGTGATAGCTTGGTTTTTGCCTTCTCTCTTTTTCCGGACTTGGTTTGCCTTTGCCTTGGATTTAAGTTTTTGGAATCAATTCAAATGGACTTGTCACTTGGGCATGCCCTTGACTTTCACCCAAGTGACCCATCCGCATCTCATCCAACTCCATTTCTCTCTAAAACCCTAGAATGGCCCTTTGAATATTTTTCATAAGTGAAAATATTCATTTTCTTTCTGAAAGCTTATTTCAGAAATTAGAGCTCCAAAGCAACCCCAATTTTTACAGCTCCAAAAATCTTGACATAATTCCTGAATTTTCTTTGAACCTTGGCCCACCTCCCTGAGCAAAAATATTGCATGACTTTTTGTAATATTTTTGCTACAGAAAATCTTTTCCTTTCTGGCCCAAAAATGCACTTTGTACAACAAGTGCATTTTTCCTTACCCTTTTGGAGCTAATCTTTCTTAAGCCTTATCACCCTCCTAAGAAACCCTTAACCCCAGGAGATCAGCCCTAATGGCCTTCTAGAAGCTAGCCAAACTTGGCGACCAAGTTTCTGTCCAGAAACTTGCTAGCAAGCTTGAGTCACTTCTGGTCGACCTGGCTTCAAGTCCTCACCCTTCCTAGACTAAACACTGTGTCGACTTTAGCCCACACAAGGTTTGGAAGTGTTTGGGTGTCGTTTTGGCCATGCCAGGGCGGTGACCGCGTGTGGACTTGGGGTCTGGCATGCGTTCGACGCGCTCTGCGTCGCGCCAGGGCCTGTGTTCGGTGTGTGCCCGAGCCAGAGCTCGCCGACGACGGCCGCACCGCGCCACCACCTTCGTCTCATCGCCCTTGACCTCTCCCTGGCGCTCGCTGACACCGAAGACGCCACAACAAGCACGGGCGTGTCGTGGCTAAAAGCCACAGTGCACCTGTGCCCCTGTCTTCTTTTCCCCCCTCCTCCTTGTGCTCGTCCGCGAGCGTGGACAACATCTGCATGATCGCTGAGCCTCTTACCCCCTCGCTGACGCCTCTCATCGCTTCTCACCGGCTTCCAGAGAACTCCGGCAGCGACACGTACCCCCTTCCCCCACCGTCTATAAATTGAGCCCTCCCCTCCGTCCCACAGCCACTCACTACACCATCCAACCTTCACACACACGCAACACAACCGTAGCCTGGTGGGCAGGCCTCTGGCCGCCGTGCCCGACCTGAGCTCGCTGGAAACCCCCGTAGCTTAGCCATCCCATTCCCGAGCTCCTGGAGCCAACCCAACCCCCTAGGCGCGTCCCTGGGGATCCTCTGGTGACGCCCCAAAGCCGTAGAACCCCTGGAACCGCCCCTCGCCGTTAACTTCTTCCTCTCCGACAAGACCCGACCATCGCTGCCGCTTGTGAGGTTGATTGCGAGCAGCTCCGGCTGTCTCTCGTCGTGCCGCGGGTACAGGAAGGTGCTCCATAGCCCCCTCTTCAAACCTATCCCTCCAGTTTTTCCCTAGAACCCCTCCTTGCCGGCATGAGCTCCGGCAAAGCACCACCGCGTTCTGTTTCTGTCTCCCTGTCCTCTCTCCTGACTGGCGGGACCTAGTTTCAGCCTCTCCACTCGCACCTGAAGCGGTATGAGTGGATGCATCTTTTGGCTTTACGCCATCGATGTCACCCCTCCCCTAGTTTTCTGTTAATTCAAATAAATTCAAATATTTTGACCAGAACTTTGACCATTGATATCTCCTAGCCTATAAGTCCAAATGAGTTGATTCTTTTTGCATTGTGTTTGTTTTAGAAAGCTCTAGCAGCACACCAAACTTTGGATTTTTCCTTGATGCCTAGAATTTCTGGTGATTTTCAGAGTGGTTCTTGATATTTTGTTTTGTGGTTTTTAAATATTTTCAGAGGGAGAGACTTGTCTTGAAGCTATCCAGGAGGAGTGTGAACCTCCTCTGCACTAAGGCAAGCCACAATAACATTTGGATGGTATCATCTCAATATCTATGATTTTCTACTTGAATATGAGCTATTTTTATGCATTTAAAATAGTTAAATAATTATGATTTAATGCTTAGTTACTTTGTCATTGTAGGATCTTGAAGTATGTCTAGAGGGGGGGGGGGTGATTAGACGACTTGACCAAATAAAAACTTAACCTTTTCACAATTTTAGTCTTTGGCAGATTTTAGCAAACTTAGCACAAGTCAAGCAATCTTAACACAATTCAAGCAAGAATGCAAAGAGTATATGAGCAGCGGAAAATAAAGCATGCAACTTGCAAGAATGTAAAGGGAAGGATTTGGAGAATTCAAACGCAATTTGGAGACACGATGATTTTTGAGCCATGGTTTCGATAGGTGGTGCTATCGTACATCCACGTTGATGGAGACTTCAACCCACGAAGGGTAACGGCTGCGCGAGTCCATGGAGGGCTCCACCCAAAAAGGGTCCACGAAGAAGCAACCTTGTCTATCCCACCATGGCCGTCGCCCACGAAGGACTTGCCTCACTAGCGGTAGATCTTCACGAAGTAGGCGATCTCCTTGCCCTTACAAACTCCTTGGTTCAACTCCACAATCTTGTCGGAGGCTCCCAAGTGACACCTAGCCAATCTAGGAGACACCACTCTCCAAGAAGTAACAAATGGTGTGTTGATGATGAACTCCTTGCTCCTGTGCTTCAAATGATAGTCTCCCCAACACTCAACTCTCTCTCACAGGGTTTGGATTTGGTGGAAAGAAGATTTGAGTGGAAAGCAACTTGGGGAAGGCTAGAGATCAAGATTCATATGGTAGGAATGGAGTATCTTGGCCTCAACACAAGTGTAGGTGGTTCTCTCTCAGAAATGGCAAGTTGGAAGTGTAGGTTTGTTCTGATGGCTCTCTCCACGAGTGAAGAGGAGGTGGAGGGGTATATATAGCCTCCACACAAAATCTAACCGTTACACACAATTTACCAATCTCGGTGGGACCGAATCAACAAACTCGGTCAGACTAATTTAGTAAACCTAGTGACCGTTAGGGTTTTCGATGGGACCGACATGCAACTCGGTAGGACCGATATGGTTAGGGTTAGGGCATAACGTAATCTCAGTGAGACCGATTACACAAACTCGGTGAGACCGATTTTGGTAATAAGCTAACCAGAGAGTTGGTCAGGTAAACTCGGTGGGACCGGTTCACTCTTTTCGGTGAGACTGAAATGTTACAAAAAGGAAACAGAGAGTTTACATTGCAATCTCGGTGGGACCGATCGCTCATCTCGGTGAGACCGAAATGTTACAAAGGGAAATAGAGAGATTACAATCCCATCTCGGTGAGACCGAGATCCCTATCGGTGAGATCGATTTGCCTAGGGTTTGTGGCAGTGGCTATGACATCTGAACTTGGTGGCGCCGGATAGAAAGAATCGGTGGGGCCGAGTTGGACTTTAGGTTTAGGTCATATGTGGATGTAGGAAAGTAGTTGAGGGTTTTGGAGCATATCACTAAGCACTATGAAGCAAGAAACTCATTAAGCAACACCTCATCCCTCCTTGATAGTATTGGCTTTTCCTATAGACTCAACGTGATCTTGGATCACTAAAATACAAAATGTAGAGTCTTGAGCTTGAAGCTTGAGCCAATCCTTTTATCCTTAGCATTTTGAGGGATCCACTTTTCTCATCCATGCCATGCCATTCATTAAGCTTTCCTGAAATAATTATCTTGGAATAGTATTAGCTCAATGATCTATATGTTGTTAGGAATTACCAAAACCACCTAGGGATAGTTGCACTTTCAATCTCCCCCTTTTTGGTAATTTATGACAACATATAGATCAAAGCTTCGACAAAAGATAATAAGATTGAAAAACATCGTCGCTTTGAGAAGTATGTGAAATGTGAGAGCTCCCCCTAAATTTGTGCATAGTTTAAGATTTGCATTGGACTACAAATGCACATATAGTTAGGTTCATGAGTTTCTCTCCCATGTCACATACATCTTGGTGGAGCGCTAAAAAATGATAATATTCAAAATACATGCACTCATCACCAAGCAAAGTGAAAGATCATATAGAGATAAAAAGGATAATGTCATTCAACAAGCATTAATGTAGCATATGATCAAACACACGATCATCATTATATCACACAAGCAATAAAGTATCTCAAGCAAGCAAAAGCAAATAAAGTTCAACCACAAAGACAAGAGAGAACAAAAGCAAACTATCTCTCTCGAAGCTTATGATCTATACATTTTCTCCCCCTTTGGCAACAAGTTACCAAAAAGTTCCTAGAAAATGCATAATACTATGTCGTCTCTCAGGCTTGGTCTTGATGTGGTGGTGTAGATATGACTCCAAGGACGAATGCATTAGTTGATGAAGTTGGAGCTGGTGGAGTAGATGCTGGAGTTGGTGGCACTGAAGCTGTAGCAGGTGCAGATGATGTTGCTCTTGTGTCTATCACAGGCACAGCAGCTGATCTCTGAGCTCTAGGCACTCTAGCAAATGCCTTAGTGGTTGTCTTGCCCTTCCTCTCCTGCATGTCATCTTGGAGTTGCTCAACAACAAACTGGATCTCAGTTACTTTCACATCTAAGTCATAGAACTTCTGCTCCATGATCCTTTCCAGGCTCTCCTAGTTTTGAGTCAGGGTGGCCAACCCTTTCTCAATCCTTAGAGTGGATGCTATCAAGTAACCTAGTTGGTCTTGTTTGCTCTTCAGGAAGTACTCAGATGCCTCATCAATTGTTGGCATCTTGGCAGCCTTCTCAGTCCTTGCCTTCTCCTTCTTTGCTTGTGCTTGCACTGAAGATGGTTCATTTTCATCCATAACCACTTGGTTGTCCTCAAAGTCTGGATAGATAGGCATGTGTTACTTGTCCAATAAGTATGTGCCAGTGCCCATCTTGGAGTTAATCAGCTCCTGGATCTGTGGGGCATACCCACAACTTCTCTTATGGTCTGCAGTTGTCCTCTTAATAGTTTCAACAATGAGGCTCATGACCTCGAACTTTTGATGCACATCAAATAAGTGTAGAAGATTAATAGCATGGCCTCTGATCATGTTATGATCACCTGACTTGGGCAAGAGTGAGTGCCTGAGGATCCAGTTGATGGTTGGCAGTCCTGACAGAAGGAAATGTATAGATCCAAACTTGTGATTTTCAACAGCTTTGTCTGGGATCTCCTTGTACATGTGTGCCATAGTGTTGTGATCCATCTTCTTCTTGGCATAGACATCCAAGTCATCCTCTTTCTCCTTTGGTGCATTGATCAGATTTGCCCATTCTTCAATAGTAGACTGGTACCTTGTACCTTCAGACATCCAAACTATTCTGCCATCTGAATAGAAGTGTGCCGTGGAGTAGAATTGCATTATGAGCTCATCATTCCACTTTGTGAGCTTCTGCCCAACAAAGTCTGCCACTCCACAAGCACTGAAACTGTCAAACACTCCTGGGTAGTGTTCCTCATTCTCCTTGATGTATTTCCAATCTACCCATCTCATATCACAGACTATTGGTTTCTTGTCCAGCAGCACTGTCTCATAGAAGTCCTGTTGTTCCTTTGTATGGAACCTATAGTCCACAACAGTTCTCCTCCTGACTGCATAAGGATCAGTCAACCTCCACTGTCTGAGTCCTGCATCCTTTCTTAGCTTCATTTTCTCAGCAACAAGATGAGCATCGTTATGATATGGAATTTTAGGCTTTAACTTTCTCAGAACATGCTCTTCATCTTCTTCTTTTTCCGCAACAACTTCAGGCACTGGGGCCTTGTTCTTTTCAGCAGCTGGGATGTTCCTAGTATTCCTCTTTGGTGCAGTATTGGGCTTGGAAGCAACCTTAGGTGCTTCTTTGGGCTTTGATGAAGCAGCCCCTGACCTGATGGAATCACCCATGAGCTTCTGAGCTTTGGGAGCTGGAGCAGCAACCTCTTCTTCTTCTTCTTCCATCATGGAAGGCTTCCCTACAACCCTGGCCATGGTCTTCTTGACCCTTTCCTTCCTCTTATTTTCATCCATTTCTGGCTTCTTGGGTTTTGATCTCTCAGTTTCTTGAGTTGATGCTCTGACTTTCAGCATAGGAGTCCTTTTGGCAGGGACTTTCCTGTTCAGACCTGGCTTGGTGGTTGCAGCAGTGCCATACTCCTTCTTGAGCACTTTCCTGGAGGTGGCTTCATCCTCTTCTGCCACATAGTCTTCATCCTCAAAGTCTGAGGTTTTCTTCTTCCTGTTCCTGGTTGCAGCTTTGGGTAAGTTGCTTGGGGTGCTCCTGCTGCCATCATCTAAGGAACTGGAGGGACTAGTACCCTCACTCATGTGAACCTGTTCCTCTGACTTGTTCTGGCTATCACTTTGATCAGACATGTTGCAAACACTGACTGCTGACCCTGTGAATAGATGTAGATGAGATAGAGAGGATAAGCATCACAAAATACAGAGGTTTTTGCAAAAGATTGAATTAAAATTTTAGTTTTAGTTTTCCACAGAAAGCATTTTGGATCAACCAATTTGTGAACTCGATGATACTGAAGCAGCTTTAGGAACCTGAACTAGTGAACTCGGTCAGACCAAGTCACAGTTCGGTGGCACCGAGACTGCTAGGGTTTCACAAAGTTCTAAACTCAGTCACATCGATTTGCAATTCTTGGTCAGACAGAGAATCACAAGTGCAATGGCCTTAGCCGAATCGGTGGTACCGAGTTTTACAACTTGATGGGTCCGAGATGGTTTCGGTGGAAACCTAACCCTAAATTTTCAATCCAAACCTAATCTACGGATAGTTTTGACTAGATGAGATAGTTGCAATCGTGGCAAGATTCATGGCGAACACAATGTGCTAGGAATCAGATGGGGATAGCACAGTGATCAAGTCCATACCCTAGCTCGGCAATGGACTCGCTACGGCAGCAAGGACGGTGGAGATTCCCGTTGACGGCGGTGGAGACCAGCGGCGGGAGGTGGCTGGCGATGAGGAGAACGATCCGGAGACCCTGGAGGCAGAGTGGGCTGAGCGCGGGCGAAGCTGTTCGGAGGAATTTCCAAATTTTTTGCCCTTGGGTATATATAGCCTGACCCTGTCGGTGTGACCGAGTGGAACAACTCGGTGGCACCGAGATGCATTACTGCAAGAAGTTACTGCAACTTAGTGAGACCAAAATGTTCAAATCGGTTGCACCGAGATTGAAAACCTAGATCGACTTACTGATCTCGGTATGACCGAAAGGGAAGGATCGGTCAGACCGAAACGCATAAAGAAGTTTTGGAAGTTTAAGTCTATGACGAATCGGGGACTCGGAGTGCTCCTCACACAGAGTGGTTCGAATCTGACTTGATCAAATTTGGTGATGTAGCATGAATAGAGTTTGAGACAATAAAAGCATAGATAGCTAGAGTGGGTTTGTTGGTGTCAAAACCGGCGGATCTCGGGTAGGGGGCCCCGAACTGTGCGTCTAGGCGGATGGTAACAGGAGACAAGGGACACAATGTTTTTACCCAGGTTTGGGCCCTCTCGATGGAGGTAAAACCCTACTCCTGCTTGATTAATATTGATGATATTGGTAGTACAAGAGTTGATCTACCACGAGATCAGAGAGGCTAAACCCTAGAAGCTAGCCTATGGTATGATTATTGTTCGTCCTGCGGACTAACTCTTCGGTTTATATAGACACCGGAGAGGGCTAGGGTTACACAGAGTCGGTTACAATGGGAGGAGATCTTCATATCATATCGCCAAGCTTGCCTTCCACGCCAAGGAAACTCCTATCTGGACACGGGACGAAGTCTTCAATCTTGTATCTTCATAGTCCGGGAGTCCGGCCAAAGGTCATAGTCTGGCCATCCGGACACCCCCTAATCCAGGACTCTCTCAGTAGCCCCCGAACCAGGCTTCAATGACGACGAGTCCGGCGCGCAAATTGTATTCGGCGTTGCAAGGCGGGTTCCTCCTCCGAATACTTCATAGAAGATGTTGAACACAAGGATAGTGTCCGGCTCAGCAAAATAAGTTCCACATACCACCGTAGAGAGAATAATATCTGCACAAATCTAATCTGCCGACGTATTCCGCAGCGTGACATCACGCCACGGCCAAGCCTTTATTCGAATCGTCTTACTGTTCCACCTCAGCGCGTTTAGCGAGGCGGTTTCCTTGGCACGTCTTGTCAAAGCAGAGATCGTGTCCCCTTATTCCGGGATTCTCATCAATACGAGCGTGGGTAACCAAACCGTGCCTTTGGTACGACTCCCTAGTTGAAAGCGAGTCCCAAACGGTTACGGGGAGGGCTCTTGGTATTCAACCTCTTTATAAAGAGACCAATGCTCGCCTCCTTTCTTTTCAATTCAATCGAATCCGCCCCTCGCCTCGAGTTCCAACACCCAAAGCTCCAGTTTTAGGCGCTTCAGACCTTCGATGATGTCCGACTCTGACCTTCAAGGCCGGTGGATGCCTTCCTCCATTACAGAAGAAGACGTGCGAAAGCTGAGAGAGGCCAGGTATCTAACCGGCAAAATCTCGCATAGGCTGCCTGCTCAAGGGTAGGCCATTCCCACTCCCCAGCCCGGTGAGAGCATGGTGTTCACATCTCACTTCCTTCGGGGGCTAGGCTTCCCGATTGATCCCTTCATGAGGGGGCTTATGTTTTATTACGGGCTGGAATTTCACGACTTAGCTCTGGAGTCCATCCTCCAAATCTCATCGTTCATTGTCGTGTGTGAGGCCTTCCTCCACATTACTCCTCACTTCGGATTGTGGCTTAGAACCTTCAAGGTAGAACCGAAGATGATCGAGGGGCAGCACGCTGAGTGCGGAGGAGCTATCATAAGCAAGATGGCTGACGCTCCATGGCCCAAGGGCTCTTTCCAAGAGGAGTTCGACTTATGGCAATGGGACTGGTTTTACATCACAGCCCCAGGGGCACCACATGGGTGGCACCACCTGCTTTTCGCTCGGGTCCCCCACCACGGCTAGCGTCATGGGTCAATGAAGGGCTTATCCGGGGGCCGTCCAAAGACGTGCCCTTGCTGCAGGACCGCATTCGAGATCTCCTAGAAAGAGATATCAACTTGACCATAGTGGCGCAAGTTATGCTGATTCGCCGCATGCTGCCCTGCAAACGTCGCCCTCTCCGCCTGTGGGAATTTAATCCGGAGGGACCGTGAGTCCTCCAACACTTGATGTGCACGACGCCCGTGGAGATGTACAAATTGTTCTTCGGATCACAAGCAAGGTGTTCGGACTTGTCCGAGGACGCAGGTCTGAGCCGCAATCACCCGGATGCCCAAGTAAGTAGCCCCGTACTTGGACACACCATCCGTATTTTTATCATAAAATTTCCTTTAACAGAGCTATCCTTTGAACAGGAGTGGATAGCGAAAGCAGAGCTTATCAGGTGTCCAGCCCCCCCTGCCTGAGACCACGCCAGATCCCGTGTTAACCAGGATGCTGGAGATCGCGCTTTTGGCAGAAGGCGAAGAGGGGAACCAAGGATCTACCGCCTCCGTGAAGGAGGCTGTCAGGAAGGGAGGAATCGAGAATTCCCCGGACCAGGGAAAGAAAAGGACTGCCTCTGAAGACCCGGAGGGGATGGCCTCAAAACGGGGGAAGAAATCCTCGCCAGAGGATTCGGCGCCGGAGAATGCTCCGGCCGCATTGCGCCCCCAAGGGGATCAGCTCTCCACCGAGCCGTAAGTAAAGAGAGGGGTTCCAAAATGAGTGACATCCCTGTTTTATTTTTGAGCAAGATAACCGAAATATTACCTTGCAGTTCGGATCTCAACCCTTCTCAGCAGAGCTCATCTTCAGGGGATCTTCGTCCGAAGATGATGGAGAGCGAAACGCCTCCCCTAGCTGCACCGTCTTACAAGGCAGGCAACCCTGAGGTGTCGTGTCGGAGGATTTCTCCAAGTCCGGACCCTGAGAAAGATTGTCAGGCTAGTCCGACACCCTCTGGTGCACGGTCGGAGGGGCTGAAGGATCTGCTTGGGCGAGCGTCTATCTCAGAAGAACACCGTATGTTGATGAACACGGTGATTGGAAGGATTTCATCCGCGGAAAGCGGATTGTATGAGGCCGCCTGGAGTTTACTGACAGGCTTTGAGGTACGTGAAAAGGTGTACCTTTTGGTAGAGCCGCATATATAAAATGCGCCCTGTATAAATAGTAGCCCCTGAGACTCTGTGTGTTGTCAAAAGTGACGGCGCACAGAGGATCATAACCCCAGGTATAATATGTCACCTTTTTTATGAAGGAGGTGAGGCGTTCGGTGGCTAGCCGGACTGATGAATCTGCCGAGCTAAAGCCGCAACTTGACGTAGCAGATACCGACATCGCGCTTGTAAATAAGCGGCTAGACGAGGCACAAGGTATGTTCCAAAGACATCTGAAAAGAGGAGTTCGATGCTCGTGCCTTATAAGATATGTGCTTAATGTAGATGGTACTGCTGCCATGGATAACCTTCGGGCGGAACTTGCACGAGCCAAGGAGCAAGCAAGGAAAAGTGATGCGGCTGCCATTAAGGCGGCTGAAGAGCTAAAAGCCGAACAGGCTGCTCACTGCCAGAGCAAGAAAGTAATAGCCGAGATGGCTATAAAATTGAAGGATGCTGCCGACCGCTGTAAATTTTTTGAACAAGAAGATAGGGCGGCTCAGAAGGACCTTGAAAAGATCACTGCCGAGGCCAAGGATACTCGCTCTGCAATGAGATCTATGAAGGAGGAGCTATGTCAGGTCGGAGATATCACGGCTGGAAAGCCCTATATGCTGCGGATGAAGTTCGGGGATCCTAAGTATGCTCCGTTAGACCGGCAGTGGAGTGTGGAAAACACTTATCTGGATTTGGCAGCGAGTGCGGCAGACGCGACCGAACACTTCCGGGGTCGAGGTGACCATGAATTGGAAGAACTTTTTTGGTCGCAGTTCCACAATCCAGAACGCCCACTTTCGGTATCCGACCGTTTGGCCGCCTGGGCGGAGCTGAACAGGTTATCCGAACTCGCCATGAGGTATGTTGCGAGTCGTCTGTGGCCGGAAGAGCCAGAGAGGAAGAGTTATTTTAGCTTGGTGTAGCAGTTCCTTGGTTCGGTGCCGCATGTTGATGCAATGAAGAGGTCGGCGTGCATAGAGGGTGCACAGATGGCTCTTGCCCGTGTCAAAACATACTGGGCGGATATGAAGGCCGGTGCTGTTGCATCCCGGGATTCAGACGAAAGTCGAGTACCTGCCAAGCATTACTTTGAGGAAGTTCTTCAGGGCGCTTGTTTAATAGAGGCGCAGTGCTCGAAGGATGTTGTGTTCGAATAGCATGTGCTATTGTAAAACAAATATTTTGATAGAATATAAAAGCTTTTTATACTTGTGCTTGCAAGAATTATAATGCCTCCTGTGCGGCCGTTAATGTATATGTGTATATAACCTGAAAGATGGCAGTCGTTGGCTTCATTCCCCATGCATATAATGCGGGGGTGTTCACAAAAAGGTGCCTTTTCACGCTTAATCCAACGTCTTGGTCCTATAAAGGAGGTGATAGCGCAGCGAACTAGGCAACCGGACTATAATGCTTTATCACTTTCACTTAGCCATAGGAGTTTGACAGTGGGGCTACTGAATAGCCCCTAGGGGCACCGCGCTCGCCCGAATTCGGGGCGCGTGTGTGCCTGATCGGGAAGCGGCCCTTAGTTAATGCAGAGGAATCCTAAAGATTCCGAAAGTCATCGAGTGGTTGACCAATCTCTCGCTATATCATGACAGTCAGTTTTCGGCTTTCTCTACTGAGGTGCTCGCCTGGCCGAACCGGGGCACAATCGCAGTAGTTCTCCTGGTGCCGCCTTAGCCGATAGAGCGGAATGTAAGGCAGCAAAACATAGGAGCCGGGCAAACCCAACATTTGACCAAAGACATGATTCGGAGCTGATGCATATAAGGCCAAACTCGCGACGCCGAACACTCCCTAAGGTATTCGGTCTTTATGAAAATGGGCCGAACAAAAGCCCTTGGTAAGAAGCCCCTGGTGCCCAGGAACGTGCAAAATTCTTGCGTGGCCACATGCCAAGACGCCAGCCTCCTCCTCGGTTGTAGCGAAAACCAGGGGATGTTATCAACAAGAGACAGTAAAAAAGGTTTACGCAGGGTCTTAATCTGAAAAGAATCCTTAAAACGGGTCCCTACTGCACGTCTGCGCCTGTGTCTCCGTTGTGCCGTATCCTGGATGGGCGTAGCATGGTGTTCGTCTGCGAAAGAGAGGAACTTAGTGAAAAATAATCGTGCGAGAAATCTATATTAAAATAAACAAAATATAATACAGAGACATGAGTAAAATTGAGCCGTATTGTCTCCTGGTGTAAACACGCGGAGCCCCTTGTACAGGGTTATGCGGCTATTAAGCCTTTGTATGTTTACGCCGGACTCGTCGAGCCGTGTCCGGGGTAGTAGGGCTGGATTAGTGTGCGGCTGTCCAGGCGGCCGCACCATTACCCGTACTTCGGGGATCAATTGATATTTCCCTTTAATGAGATGATGCCTCGTGGACCGGGCATTTTGAGTGTAAGGGATTGCATAATGCGGTATTGTGTTAAAGCGGGCGAAAGCTTCACGTCCCAGTAGCGCTTGATAGCGACTTATGAATGGGGCGATGTGGAAGGTTAGCTTTTCGCTTCGGAAGTTGTCGGGTGAGCCGAACATGACTTCTAACAAAAGGGAACCCATACTCTGGGTATCTGGGCCCGGCGTGACTCCTTGAAAGGAAGTGTTGCCATGGCGAATTATTGCTGGGTTTACCCCCAGTTTGCGGATTGTGTCCTGATATAACAGGTTTTTCACTGCCGCCGTCCATTAGGACTTGTGTAAATTGGAGTCTGTCAATAGTCGGATCCAAGACCAAGGCAGTCCAGCCTGCGTTCCGGATACCTCTGGAGTAATCCTGATGATCAAAGGTGATTGGTTGTGACAACCAGTGGTGGTGCTCCTCTGGGGCAGGCCGTATGGCGCGTATCTTCGTAGGCGCCATTCTGTTTTTCCCTTTTGTCACCTGAAGTGAATTTACTGTTTTGACTTCTTGTGGGAACTTCTTTTGTTCTCCAGTGTTCTGCTTGTGGGGTGCGTCGTCATCCTCGCTTGGTGTGTCGAGCTCCTTGTGTTCGGCATTGAGTTTGCCGGACTGCTTGAAGACCCAACAATCTCTATGGGTGTGGTTTGCAGGTCTCCCGGGAGTACTGTGGATTTGACATATTTTGTCCAAGATTTTGTTGAGGTTAGATAGCTTGTCCCTGTCATCTTTGGGGGGCGGCTTTTTCTGATTTTGCCGAGAGCTTTTGAATCCGGCGTTGACTGCCGTGCTCATCGGGCTGTTATCCTTGATCCAGCGCTATTCTTTGTTACGGCGCGGTTTCCCGTTTCCATCTCTGAGTTCGGACGTACTTGGGTCGCTGGTGCTGCTTCTTCCCAACCAGCTATCCTCTCCTGCGCAAAAGCGGGTCATGAGGCTTGTTAATGCGGCCATTGTTCTTGGCTTTTCTTGGCCGAGGTGTCTGGTGAGCCATTCGTCTCGGACGCTATGTTTGAAAGCTGCTAGGGCTTCAGCGTCCGGACAGTCGACTATCTGATTCTTTTTAGTAAGAAATCTGTTCCAGAGTTTCCAGGCTGACTCTCCGGGTTGTTGAGTTATATGACTCAGATCATCTGCATCCGGAGGTCGGACATAGGTCCCTTGAAAATTTGCCCGGAAAGCATCCTCGAGCTCTTCCCAACTTCCCATGGTGTTTTCCGGAAGGCTTTTAAGCCAATGCCGGGCTGGCCCTTTGAGCTTAAGGGGTAAGTATTTTATGGCGTGAAGGTCATCTCCTCTGGCCATGTGTATGTGGAGGATATAATCCTCGATCCAGACTCCAGGGTCTGTTGTTCCGCCGTATGCTTCTATGTTTACGGGCTTGAATCCCGCTGGAAATTCATGATCCAGTACCTCATCGGTGAAACATAGGGGATGTGCGGCGCCCCTGTATGTAGGTGTGCTGCGATGTTTGGATATTTTTTGCGTTGCATTGCTCACTAGAGCTTGCTTTCTTGGCCCGTAGATGGATCTGGTTGGACTGGTTTTTTGATGCGAATCCTTGGGCGGATCGTGTGCCGTATTGAGTACGGCGCCCTTTGTCGCTTGAGGTCGATCTTGGGGTCGTCTATTCGACCTGGTGGCTTCCTTGTTTTTTGACTGTGGGGGCTCTAAGGCCTCTTCGTCAAATTCTAGTAGTAATTTCCGCTTCGGATAGCTCTTTGTGTGATGAGGTGATTGTCTGGTGCTCTATAGGCGCTGGTTCTTGGTCGTCTCCGTCATCGGCGTCCATACCATCGATGTCTTCGGAGTCGAAGTCGAGCATGTCGATTAGATCGTTGACAGTGGCTACGAAGTGGGTGGTGGGTGGGCTTCGAATTTCTTCGTCGTCCGCATCCCAACCTTGCTGACCGTAGTCCGGCCAGGGCTCTCCTGACAACAAGAGAGACTTTAGTGAATTCAGGATAGCTCCAAAGGGCGAGTGCTGAAAGACATCCGCGGCGGTGAACTCCATGATCGGAGCCCAATAGGGTTCGATCGGAAGGGGTGCAGAAGATTCGGAGTCCGGAACAGAGTCTGGCACCTTGGAGTCACAGGCCTCGCAAAGGACTAGGCTGGTATTCGGCTCTATCGCTGTAGAGATTGCGGCTCCTGGGGCAGCGTCCAACCGTCCGTCCCCGACTGGCGCAGTCGGCTCCGAGCTAATGGTCGGAGCGGACACCTGAGCGGCCCTCTGGGCGCTGTCCGGCGGCAGAGCTAGATCATGCCCATCGTGACAGTGCGGCGCGCTTGGCCGTGGCTCGAATCCGTCGAAGATCAAGTCCCCGCGGATGTCGGCCGTGTAGTTTAAGCTTCCAAACCTGACCTGATGGCCAGGGGCGTAGCTTTCGATCTGCTCCAGATGGCCAAGCGAATTGGCCCGCAGTGCGAAGCCGCCGAATACGAAGATCTGTCCGGGGAGAAAAGTCTCACCCTAGACCGCGTCGTGGTTGATGATCGAAGAAGCCATCGGGCCTAAAGGTGACGACACAGAGGAACTCTCAATGAAAGCACCAATGTCGGTGTCAAAACCAGCGGATCTCGGGTAGGGGGTCCCGAACTGTGCGTCTAGGCGGATGGTAACAGGAGACAAGGGACACGATGTTTTTACCCAGGTTCGGGCCCTCTCGACGGAGGTAAAACCCTACTCCTGCTTGATTAATATTGATGATATGGGTAGTACAAGAGTTGATCTACCACGAGATCAGAGAGGCTAAACCCTAGAAGCTAGCCTATGGTATGATTGTTGTTCGTCCTACGGACTAAAACTCTCCGGTTTATATAGACACCGGAGAGGGCTAGGGTTACACAGAGTCGGTTACAATGGGAGGAGATCTTCATATCATATCGCCAAGCTTGCCTTCCACGCCAAGGAAAGTCCTATCCGGACACGGGACGAAGTCTTCAATCTTGTATCTTCATAGTTCGGGAGTCCGGCCAAAGGTCATAGTCCGGCCATCCGGACACCCCCTATCCAGGACTCCCTCAGGGTTCTTAGGCATTCTTGTCAGTCGACTTGGCCAAAAGAAAAGGAAGCCAAACAATCAAAACTACAAGTGGATGTCCTCGAATGAGAAAAATATGCAACCAACATGCTCACACAACAAAATGACAAATGAAATATGGGGCAAAGCATGCACAACCAATTCTAGCATCTATCAAGCAATTGGCGATGACTAGGTCATCTATATATGAGTATATTGACTTAGGAGTCAAATGAGAACATTTGATCATAGGTCATACTCATTGTTTAAGCTCAAGTGGGGTTACCACTTTTACATAATGCATTGATTTGTTCACACCATTAGAGTTGCTTTAGCTCAATTCTCAGAGTAAAGCTCCCCCTAGATGTGAGATCCCCCCTATAGAGGGATGAACTAACCTTGGGTTTTGTCGATGATGACTTCATGTAGGTGTTGAAGATGTGGATGCTCAATGTTGATGTAGATCATTTGGAGCAATCCTTTGGAGTGAGTTGCACTTTCAATACCTTCACGGGTTAGTCCCACAAGGAGCAACCACGGATATCCATAGACATAGAGTGATGCACACACAAGATGATGTCTATGAAAGCATTAGGTTACCTTTTCCCTTGTCTTACCAACAAGAGGGTTTGTGACTCCTTGAACAAGTGCAAGATGTGAAAGTTGATTGCACTTGTCCTTGCCAAAATAATATGAGTGAAGAATGTTGGCGGAGTCACCCTAAAGAACTCTCTAGTTCTTCTTCTTCGGGATCCACACCATGTTGATGGGAATCCTTGGAGTTGTAGTCGTACTTGATGAAGTAGAACTTAAAATAGTCTTGGGAACCCACTTGACCAAGGCCTTGGGAGCTTCTTCAAATGCACCAATCTCCTCTTGAAGCTCATCCTTGCCTTTTTGCTTGTGGTCTTGTGGTGGAAGATCATCTTGAGCTTGTGTCCCTTTGAATGAAGTAGGATCATACTTCTCTTGTTGAGGAACAAACTTCGTCTTGGGGTATTGATCTTCTTCCCACTCAACTCCATTGGCATTGAACTTTTGTTCAAAACCAACACCTTGGTTCTTCCGGTGCCTTCCTTGCTTGCGTACAATTTCCTCGAAGTGCTTACTCCCGGCAAGGCTCTTGTAAACATATTTCTCTATAATTCCCTTCAATAAGCTATTTTCTTGGTCAAGTGTAACTTGGCTAAGAGAATCATTAGTGGAATCAAGAGAACTACTAGAAGCAACAATATTGGATTTAGCATGATGATTGTTACCACTAGAGGAAGAATCCTTCTTGTTTTTGTTACTAGACTTGACTTGAGGCATGTAAGTAGATAAGAGTAAATGCTTGGCAATGTAAGAAGAACTTTTCTTGCGAAGATCATCATTGATTGCCTTTAAGAACTCATGCTCTTGCTCAAGGGTGAGCTTTTCAAAGCGTAACTTCTCATGACTCCTTAAAAGTTCTCGATGAAATCCTAAGATAGTTTCATGAGCTAACTTGAGAGTGTTTAGTTCTTTAGTTAGGAGCTCAATCTTCTCCTTATCATCATCATTCGTTTTATCTTGATTAGCATGATTAATTGACGTTTCATCATAGTATTCATCACTAGAGTTGTCAACAAGTAAATCATCATCACCTAGCAAGTCATCTTCATCACTATTGAAATCAACATACTCGGGGTGTGTTACCTTTGGGCATTTAGCCATGAAGCATCTTCCAAGTCCTTCATTTGGTGAATCAAATATGTCGTAGGAGTTGGTTGACACAAGTGCTAGACCGGCAACACCTTCATCTTGAGTATGTTCGGAGTCGGAGTGATAGCTTCTCTCGTAGTGATGTTCAGAGTCGGAACCAGATACCCATTCACCAACATGAGCTTGATGTCTTCATTTTGTACTTCTCCGGGATGTTCTTCATTCATAACGATCATCTCTACTCCTTCTCTCTCTTGGCGGTGATTCTTCTCTTCTACTTCTCCTTTTAGGTGAATCTTCTCTTCTTTTGTAGGGAGACGTACACTCATTGGAATAGTGTCCGGGTCTTCCACAATTGTAGCAATTATGCTCTCGGCTAGAAGATCTTTTGTCATTGTAGGACCTGAAAGTGCGTTATGTCGACTAGAGGGGGGGGGGTGAATAGGCGATTTTTATGAATTCTTCACTCAGGAATTTGCCGGTGAGGAAATTCCTTAGCGAAGAACTATTAGTAGCGGAATAAGTACTCAGAAGTAAGCATAACAGAATACAAGCATGGTCATCATGATGAAATGAAGACTAGCACAGAGTACAGAAAGCGTAATCACATGATAACACAAGATGAAGACAAACAGATTGAAGAAATTGAACTGAGGAAATTGAGAAAGTCTTCAGTCAAAGTCTTCAAACACAGATATGAACAAACACTCAACACAGTAATGAGGAAATGAAAGCGTTGAGGAAATAGAACCAGTTAGGTTGGTGAAGACAATGATTTGGTAGACCAGTTCCAACTGCTGTCTCAGTTGTACGTCTGGTTGGAGCGGCTGAGTATTTAAACTCGAGGACACACAGTCCCGGACACCCAGTCGCTGAGCACGCAGCTTAGGACACCCAGTCCTCACCGTATTCTCCTTGAACTAAGGTCACACAGACCTCGTCCAATCACTCGTGGTAAGTCTTCAGGCGACTTCCAAACCTTCACAGACTTGGTCACTCGGCGATCCACAATTCCTCTTGGATGCTCTAGACCTTGACGCCTAACCGTCTGGAAGAAGCATAGTCTTCAAAGGTAACAAGCGTCGGATCCACGCAGGATCAATTTCTTCAGTGATGCTCAATCACTTTGGGTTTGTAGGGGTTTGGTTTTGGGTTTTCCTCACTTGATGATTTTCGCTCAAAGTCCTCGGAGGATGGGTTGCTCTCAAATGACAAGTGTCAAGTTCTCTCGGAGCAGCCAACCAGCTAGTGGTTGTAGGGGGTGGCTATTTATAGCCTAGGGAGCAGCACAGCAACGGTCGGAAATTTGACTCTCAAATTCCTCAGGGCTATCATGTTCCTCACTGTGTAGGTAATTTGCACTGACGAATTCCTGACTCCTCAGTCAGAACAAATTCATCAGCGACCAAAAGAACTTCATCTCTGTCACTGAAGAAAGTGACTGAACTGTATGAGATTTACAAAGGCTTCACTCGAAGGGATTGGTAGGTGTAGGATTTTGAGTTGAGCATCACATGGAAATTTTTCCTTAGTATTTCCTCGACCCCCTTTAACAGTACGGTGTTTCCTATGACTCAAGAAAGATAAAATAAAACTATGAAAACAAAAGTCTTCACGCTTCATGTTCCACAAATGAATACCAAGTCTTCAAGGTCACACCAAATTCTTCACTTTCAAAGTCTTCAGAAAGTCTTCAGAATATCAAAGTCTTCAGATGAAGAACTTCATTTTTAGGGGTCGACTTTCTCTGTAAATATCAAACTCCTCATAGACTTATAGACCTGTGTATACTTACAAACGCATTAGTCCCTTAACCTATAAGTCTTCAACACACCAAAGTCACTAAGGGGCACTAGATGCACTTACAATCTCCCCCTTTTTGGTGATTGATGACAACATAGGTTAAGTTTTCAACGGGGATAAACATATGAAGTGTATACACTGATATTGAGGAATTTGATTACAAGATATAGAAGAACTCCCCCTGAAGATGTGCATAGTGAGGAATTTGCTTTTGAGGCAATGCACATTTGAAGAGTTGAATCATGGAGATCTCCCCCTATATCTTGTAATTCATACACGCATTTGATATATAATATGAAGAATTTGAAATGCATGATGAAATATGGTGCCTGATGAGATTCAACATGCGTGCAATTGTCATTAACAAGGAATAAGCATGCAAGGCATAATGCAACAGAAGTATCAGCGCACCATCGGGTTTAAGATTACAACTCGATCCAAATAAAAACTTTCAGAAGAACGAGAGTTGTAACTTAAAAAAATGCCCTTAATATAGACCCGCTTGAAGACTAACTCAGATTTCTCCCCCTTTGTCATCAAATGACCAAAAGGATTGAAACTGAGGACTAACGCCCCTGAAGAATTTCAAGTCGATGGAGGAGCGCCAGCATTGTCGGGGTTGTTTGTTGTAGCAGGGCCTGCCGCAGTGTCGTCCAAATCTTCATACTCATCAGTATCATGCGATGAAGAATAAGAGCTGGCCACCAGTGGAGGAATTTTGACCTTCTTGAATTTCTTCGGAGGAGGTGCAGACCAGTCAAGTTCTTCCTTGAGACCCATAGTCTTCAGTTCTTCAGCGCTATAGACATGAGTGAGGACAGCCCAGGTGCGGTTAAAGGTTTCATGAAGGTAGTATTGGTTCTTCTTCACTGCATTGTGTGTTGAGGTCATATTGTGAAGAAGTGCACCAAACTGACGCTTTACCCACTTGTGATTGCGATCAACCTTCTGATGAAGACTGAGGAGTAACTCACGGTCAGTCATCACCTTGGGTGCTGTGGCTTGAGGATTTTTCTTGGCTGAGGTATTTGCGGCAGAGTCATGTGTGGCAGAATCCTCATTGGTAGAGTAAGATGCAGCCTTGCGAAATTGACCATCCAATGGATGAATGCCTTCATCGATCATAGCAGCGGCCTTGCCTTTATCATCAGCTGATGAAACTGTCCGTTTGAGGACTTCAATGGGAGGCAAGTAGCTACCGTGGTTCAGAGTGTCAGCTTTGTAATTCAGTGAAGATCTTGCCCTGATGAATCTCATAATCCAAGGAGCATAGGGCTTCAGCTCGAATGGTGACATAGCAATATTGGCCAGAGTCCTCATGAAGAAATCATGGAAGTTGACGGGAACGCCATGAATGATGTTGAAAAGCATATTCTTCATGATGCCAATGACTTCTTCATCATTTGAGTCATGGCCTTTTATGGGACTCATTGTCTTCATCAGAATTCGATAGACAGTCCGAGGCACATAGAGTAATTCCTTGACGAGGAATTTGGTTCGTGGGGCCTGCCTTGGCTTCATTAGCACTTGCATATAGTGATTTGTCAGTTCAGGTTGACTATAGATGCAATGTGCACCGTCAAGGGGAGGACTGAGAGGAAGGACACGAAGCAATTCAGTTGCTGGTGCCTTGTAGTGAGTGTTTTCAGACATCCAGTCCAACACCCATGAGTTCACGTCTTCAGCGTCTCCGGTGATGTGCAGAGTTGCATAGAATTGAAGAATGAGTTCTTCATTCCAGTCACAGATATCAATGCAGAAATTCAGAAGTTCTGCGTCGTGAAGAACACTAAGGACTGGCTCAAAGCCGGGCAGAGATTCCATGTCCACATGAGGAATATGTGCATGATCGAAGACTTTGTCTTTGTTGAAGAGCACTGAGGAATAGAAATTGGCTTGGCTGGCAGTCCAGAAATGCCTCTTCCTTATGCGAGTAGAATCATATGGATTATAATCAGTGAAGAATACGTGCTCGGCAAAGAAATCTTCAGCCTTGAACTTCTGTTTGCTTGAGAACAGATTCTTTGGCTTCGGCAGAGGGGTGTCAGTGAGTTGCATCACCACCTCAGGAATCGCGAGTTCAGGTTCTTCAGGCTGAGGAATTTCTTGTTCCTCAATAGGTGCAGTCTGAGGATCAGCAGCAACAGCTTCATCAGCACTAGTGGCTGGAATTTGTTCATGAACAGATGAAGTGGGATGAGTTTCTTCAGAGCCCATTTGAACAGTTGGAGCAGGGGACTGAGGTATCTGTTGGAGTGGGGTGAAGAGTGGAGAATTTGGATGCTGACTTTCCCAAAAGTCATCGTTCATCACTGGCGTTGTGCTTCCAATATCCACATCTTCTTCAAGTTCCTCAACACCGGCCTCTTCAGCTGTGAACTGAGGCATAGGCGAGGAAATGATTGGGGTTGAAGGGATTGCTTCCACTTCAATTTCTTCATCAATTTGCTCTGACGAAGCAGCAGAATGATGTTCTTCATCAGATCCGCTTGGGATCTCATAGTCTTCTCCAAAAGGAACAAGGTCCTTTGATGGAATGGAGGAAATCGGAACAACATCAATTGGATTTTCGAGTGAGCTGGTCATTGGCTTCATTTTCTTCGCAGCCGAAGAGTTTGACGCAACTGATGCCTTCCTTTTCTTCACTGCAGCTCGCTCTGCAGCCTTGGTCTTCTTCACATCAGAAGCAGATGGAAGAATTGGAGTTGGTGTGGGTGCGGGAGGAGCTGAGGAATCTGGGTCATGTTCTTCAGGCGCAACTGATGCAGTTGCTCCGATCTCTTCAGTTTCTTCAGGCGAACCACTAGAGGATGCTCTGGCAATTTCTTCAGCGGCTGGAATTTCTTCACCAGCCCTGGAACGAGCATGTTCTTCAGCAGGCTGAAAGTCATCAGCGGTGCTAGCATGTTCTTCAGCAGACTGAGCAGAGTCTGCAGCCTGAAGATTTTCTTGTTGCGATGGGGCTGCAACATTTGTGAATTTCTTCGTCAGATTGACGAATCTTACTTTAGCTCCTTGCCAATCAGCATAGTAGGCATCAAAGTCATTGCTGAGGGCTTGAATTTCAGAGCCTGGAGAAGTTCCTCAGGTGTCATTCTGACAACGTTTTTCTTCAGGATCTTCTCCTTTCTGTATTGAGCTTTCTTGATCTCTCTTGCCTTTTCAAACTTCCATTTCTCTTCAGTGATGAAATGGGTCAACATATGACTTTGTCCAGGGGTCAGATGAAAATCAGGCATTGGGGTGTTTGGATCCTTGTGCCAGAGATCAATATAATCGAGGATTTTCCTCGGATCCAACAGCAGTGGCACAGATGTGCCTTTGGCTCTAGCGGCCTTCACCTGTCTGTCTCTGATGATTTCTGCAAGTTCATCATCAGAAGCTTCATCATCAGAAGACACATGGAATGCGACCTGTTTCTTCTTTGGACTTGGCCGAGGACCTCGTCCAGCTGTTGCTTTGGTCTTCAACAGTGTGGGGCCTGATGAGGAAATTGGTGCAGCTGAGGAACTTGCCGAAACACCAGAGGCAATCGAGAAACCAGCAGTCCTTTGACATGTAGCCAGATGCATAGGAGCTGAGGACTTTGAAGGAGCTGTTGAGGACTTTGGTGGATCTGTAGCAGTGTGAGGAATTTGCCGTGAGGGCACTGTTGGTGAAGCACTTCGCTTACGAGCAGGCTTCTTTGGCATGGATTTCCTCGGTTTAACCGAGGCCTCAGTAGCAGTAGCAGTGGCAGAATCCTCGTTGAATTTCTTCACTGCCTCCTTGGCTTGTCTTGCCAATTTAGCTTGGCTCTTAGCCCATTCTTCAGGAAAGTCCTCACCACGTTTGATGCTTGTGGGGTCAGCTACTTGGCCAGGTGCCAATGGAGCTCTTGGGCATGGAGGATTGAGGGCGAATTTCCTCATGTACTTTGGAGTCACATATCTGTATTCCCTCCATTCCCTTGCCCATCTCCGTTCAATCCTCTGAATGCGCACCTTGCGCTGATTTTTGTTTTCTTTGCCAAATTTTGCTTCATCAGGTGTGCAATAGTCAGCATAAATTTCCTCAGGGATTTCAAACACAGTCATAACCTCATGTTTCTTTCCTCCTTTCTGCGGCTTCTTACCGTCTGCCATATTCTTCAGTTGAGGAATTTGAACAATCGAGTTCTCTGAAGAAGTATGCAGTTTTTCTTCGAGGAACGCTGCAAATGAGTTAAGTTGATGAGAACCTAGTGATTCAGCAGCAGACATGAGTACCTGTGAACAGAGTACAGGTGCGAGGAATTCGGAGAGGTCATATGCGTTCTGAGGAGGTTTTTCTAAAAGAACAAGTTTTGAGGAATTTGATCAGATGAACCTTGAGGAATTTCACTAAGCGTTCTTGTCTTAGGTTCCAGAGTTGTACAGATCGAAGATCCACACAATTAGGTAATCTTGAAGAAAATGATTGCTTAGAGAAACAGTTCAAGATCATATGATGTGTGGTGTTCATATGTGTGAAGATTTGAAGAATAAACACCTTTGAAGATTGTCAGGAAAGTTTGAGAATCAAAGTGAGTAATAAAAGTAACTTTTAATTACCCAAAGTGAAGAACACGACGAACTGAGAAGAACAGATGTGAGGCTCGTCAGGTTAGATCTCCCATGCCCTAACTTGGCAGAGGAAGACAGCTACGATGGCGGCGGAGTGAAGATTTCCGCGGTCGGCGTGAGTACGTCGGCGACGAGGTCGAGGCAGCGAAGCTCTTCCTCACCGGCGACGATGGAGTAGCGGCGGCGCTAGGGTTTGAGGAGCTTGAGTGAGAGAGAGAACGGTCGAGCGAAGTAAATGAAGTGAGGAAGGGGAGAGGGGTATTTATAGACACGGTGAAAAACTGTTCGCCCGAAGATTTAGGACGAACGTGCCCCTGCCCTTTCTCCTTCTCACGACATTTGTCACCCACGTACTGTGTAGTGGAGATCATGTACGATCATGGGTGAATAGAATAATGCATTATGGGATGCGAAATGGTTTGAGCGGCAAAACCGAAAATTTGGATAAGATTTTTTTTAAAGTTTCGTTCGCAATTTCTTCAGCTGACAAGGACACAGTGAAGATTTTGAACGAGTTTCAAATAGAACGCATATGAAGAATTTGTGAATAGATTGGGTTGAGTATAGCATAGATGGGGAAGGGTCTGATCACATTCACTTAGCAGAAAAAGCAACTTGAAGAAATAGCTATAAGTGAATGTTGTAGAGGACATAAACTC
>NC_041383.1:547890029-547974749 GCF_002162155.2 Triticum dicoccoides
GAAGAAAAACGAAGGAAACAGTGAAGATTTTGAAAAGTTGAAGAATTTGAAAAACTGAAGAATTTCAAAACTGAGGAAAAACTCAAATCGAAGATTTTCAACTTTTTGTGGTGGCATGACCCACCGTATAAGAATGATGATTTCAGACACCGCGTACAATTGTCGTAGGGTTATGAGAATCAAATTCTTCATTAATTTCTTCACACTTAGAGTGTTATTCTTCATTGATTGAAGAAAAACGTTTCTTCATGTGTTGCACATCTAAGTCATCAATTTTGCATAAGTGTTAGGATGTGTGTCCTTTTCAAAGAACATTCGAAGATTCTAAGATATTTAGCTCACACCGCAACTTGCTAAATCTCTTCTCATCCAAGGGCTTAGTGAAGATATCAGCTAGCTGTTCTTTAGTCTTCACGTGCTCGATGGAGATGTCGCCCTTCAACACATGATCACAAAGAAAATGATGACGAATCTGAATGTGGTTTGTCTTCGAGTGCTGAACAGGGTTGTGAGCAATCTTGATGGCACTCTCATTGTCGCAGAGGAGAGGCACATTCTTCACGTTGATGCCATAGTCCTTGAGTGTTTGCTTCATCCAAAGCAGTTGAGCACATCAAGAGCCAGCAGCAATGTATTCAGCTTCCGCAGTGGACAGTGATACACAGTTCTGTTTCTTTGAGGACCAACAGACTAAAGATCGTCCAAGGAAATGACAAGTGCCAGAAGTTGACTTGTGGTCCACACGATCACCAGCATAGTCAGAGTCAGAATATCCAATGAGATCAAAAGCAGAGCCCTTGGGGCACCATAATCCTAGTGTTGGTGTGTGAGCTAGATATCGAAGAATATGCTTCACAGCCTTATGGTGTGATTCCTTCGGTGCAGCTTGAAATCGGGCACACATGCAAACACTAAGCATTATATCTGGCCTAGATGCACATAAGTACAATAAAGAACCAATCATGGAGCGGTATACCTTGTGATTGAAGTCAATACCATTTTCATCAGTGCATAGATGGCCATTTGTGGGCATAGGAATTTTGACTCCTTTGCAATCTTGCATGCCGAATTTCCTCCGTACATCTTTGAGGTATTTCTCCTGAGATATGAATATGCCATTGCGCTGTTGACGAATTTGAAGACCTAAGAAGAATCTCAACTCCCCCGTCATAGACATTTGATATTCTTCACTCATCATATAGACAAATTCATCACTATAACGTTGGTCAGTACAGCCAAAGATAATATCATCAACATATATTTGGCACACAAACAGTTCACCATCATAAGATTTAGTAAAGAGAGTAGGGTCGAGTGAACCGGGTGTGAAGCCATTCTTCACGAAGAATTCCTTCAATGTATCATACCACGCCCGAGGGGCTTGCTTGAGGCCATAGAGGGCCTTATTAAGTCTGAAGACTTTGTCAGGATTCTTTGGATCTTCAAAACCTGGGGGTTGAGCAACATGTACTTCTTCCTCAAGCTTACCATTGAGGAATGCACTTTTCACATCCATTTGATATAAGATGATATCATGATGGTTAGCGTAAGCAAGTAATATGCGAATAGCCTCAAGTCTAGCAACAGGTGCAGAAGTTTCATCGAAATCAATTCCTTCAACCTGTGTGTAGCCTTGAGCTACGAGTCGTGCCTTATTCCTCACCACAAGGCCATTTTCATCTTGCTTGTTGCGGTAGATCCACTTTGTGCCAATAATATTATGCTTGCAAGGATCTGGACGTTTGACCAGTTCCCAGACATTGTTGAGCTCGAACTGATGTAATTCTTCTTGCATAGCCTGAATCCACTCCGGCTCCAAAAATGCTTCATCTACCTTAGTGGGCTCTGTGATAGAGACAAAAGCATAGTGCCCACAAAAGTTAGATAAATGTGAAGCTTTTGAGCGTGTGAGAGGACCTGGCGCTTCAATGTCATCGATGATCTTCTCCACTTGCACTTCTTTTGCAACGCGAGGATGAGCTGGTTGTCGCTGAGGAGTTTGGTCAGCATTTTCTTCAGCACCATTTTCTTCAGCATTATCTTCAGGTGCATCAGCTCGACGTTCTTCACGTACGGGAATGAATTCTTCAGCAGATTCTTCAGTAGGAATGACATCCTCAGTTTCCTTGAACTTAATAGAATCCTCAGGTGCTGGTTCATCTAACACAGAAGGTAGGTGCTCTCTTTGCGAGCCATTAGTTTCATCGAACCGCACATCTACCGTTTCAACAACCTTGTGAACTGTAGGTGTGCGAGTCCTTTTCGTAACCAAGCATAAAACCTTCATGTGCTTTCGGTGCAAATTTAGAATTGTAGTGAGGATCTCTAATCCAACATTTAGCACCGAAGACTTTGAAATAACTCACATTGGGTTTCTTGTCAGTGAGGAGTTCATAGGCCGTCTTCTTGAAGAATTTGTGAAGATATACTCTATTGATGATGTGGCACGCAATATCAATTGCATCAATCCAAAAACGATGAGGCGTTTTGTATTCATCAACCATAGTGCGAGCCATCTCAACCAGAGTTCTATTCTTGCGCTCCACGGCGCCATTTTGCTGAGGAGTATAGGGAGCAGATAACTCATGAGTAATACCAAATTCATCAAGATAGTCATCAAGACCGGAATTCTTGAACTCAGTTCCATTGTCACTTCTGATGTGCTTGATCTTCACACCAAAGTTGGTTGAAGCCCTCGAGGAAAAACATTTGAAGACTTCCTGCACTTCATGTTTGTAAGTAACAATGTGTACCCATGTATATCGAGAGTAATCATCAACAATGACAAAACCATATAGAGATGCATCATTAGAGACTGCCGAGTAATGATTAGGTCCGAAGAGGTCCATGTGAAGCAATTCGAATGGACGAGTAGTGGTCATGATAGTCTTCGCTGGATGCTTGGCCTTGGTCATTTTTCCAGCTTCACAGGCTCCGCATAAGTGATCCTTGAGGAATTTGACATTCTCAATGCCAATGACATGCTTCTTCTTCGCAAGCGTGTGCAAATTCCTCATGCCTGCGTGACCAAGTTGTCGATGCCATAGCCAGCCTTCTGAAGCTTTTGCAAGTAGACACACGGCTGGTTGTGGTCCTGTAGAGAAATCAACAATATACAAATCTCCTCTCCTAAAGCCTTCGAAGACTTTGGAATTGTCAGCTTCCATAATCACAACACAGCGATACTTGCCAAAGACAACAACCATATCAAGATCACAAAGCATTGAGACTGACATGAGGTTGTATCCTAAGGACTCAACAAGCATGACTTTGTCCATGTGTTTATCCTTAGAGATCGCAACCTTACCAAGACCCAATACCTGACTTTTGCCTTTGTCAGCAAAGATGATGTGCTTCAGATGTGACGATGATAAGGGAGCATCCATTAAAAGATTCTTGTCACCAGTCATGTGATTTGTACATCCACTATCGAGGACCCATTCAGTGGTTTTGGGTTGATCGTCCTGCAGATGAATTAGTGTAACTTACAATCTCATATGCTTCATCAATGAAGATTATGATATCAAGTTCATCAGAAGAATTTCATCAAGCAGTAAACAGATATAGCAGTATGAGGACGTGTGAAATTGAAGTTCATTTCACCACGATTAGCCTGCGTCCTTTCAGGCAATTTTGTCAGGTCCCCAGCAAATTCTTCAGACGTTAAAGCACGTCTGGAGACCTGACCCTGCAGAAGAGATTAGTTCTTTTTCTTCACCACCCACATCTGAAGGGGTGGCAAAGAGTTCATCACTCTGCGAGCACCATAAGAGAATGGTGGCATAGAGGCCAAACCATTTCGTTTCACATAAGAGGGGTTAGGGTAAGCATATGAATAAGCAGAGAAATTCTTCGAGGACTTATGAACATAATGATTTGAAGAATAATGTGCATATTCATAGCCCTTAGCTCTACCCTGCGAAACAAAGGGGTTAGCACGATGATGATCACATGAGGACTTTGATCCATTTGAGGAATTTGATCCATGTGAAGAATTAGGTCCACATGAAGAATTGGATCTGGGGTTCCTGTTCTTCACAGGTGGTGTCATGAGGACATTCACCTGAAGACTTTCAACATAACTTTTGGGAACCCAGATTTTCTTCATAGGGGAACCGTTCCTGCAGTTAGTCCCAACATATCTACCAAATACTTCACCATTCTGATTTTTGAACAATTTATAGTTGGAGTCAAATGACTCATCAGAAGAATGAGAAGATTCACATGTAAAGCCAGATAAGTTAGATGGATCAACTGGAGGTCCCTTTACAGCAACCGATGAGGTTTTGGGGTACTGCTCAGGCTTCAAATATGTTCCATCATCATTAAGTTTCCTCTCAAAGGCAATACCCTCTTTCCTAGGGTTTCTGTTGAGGATCTGCTTTTTGAGCACATCACAAAGAATCTGATGCCCTTTGAGGCTTTTGTACATGCCTGTCGTGTACAATTCCTTCAGCCCTGCATCGTCAGTGATACTAGCAATGTCCTCAGATGAGGAATTAGTGATAGCACAGGCATGTGAAGAATTTGTAACAGTTAAAGCATTTGAACATTCAGGTGAAGAATTAGCAGATTCACGTTCAATGCACTTTAAGCAGGGAGGAACAAATTCTTCCTAAGAAGCGCTGATTTGTTGAGCTAGTAATGAATCGCGCTCCTTCTGAAGATCTTCATAACTCACTCTTAGCTTCTCAAGATCTTGCTTTCTTTGAAGAAATTCATAAGAAAGTTTCTCATGATCAGATAAGAGAGTGTTATGATGACTTTGAAGGTTATCAAACCTAGACTGTAGTCTCTGAAGATTTTCAGTCAGGGCTTTAGTGTGATCCATTTCTTCACCCAACATATCATCACTCTTATCTAGCATGTTTTGAACCTTTTCAAAAGCCCTTTGTTGTTTCACAGCAATCTTAGCAAGTTTAGAGTAGCTGGGCTTGAGATTCTCATCAGATTCATTTTCACTAGATTTAGAGGAGGTGTATTTGAGTACCTTTGCACCTTTTGCCATGAAGCAATAGGTGGGAGCGTAGTCATCATTATCTTCATCAGGCTTGTCGGTGGGGTCAGTTTCTTCAGTGTTGAAGATGGACCTGCTAACGAAAGCAGTAGCGAAGGCCAGACTCGCCACACCAGATTCGGATTCTTCAGACGCCTCCTCTTCCTCATGTTCCTCAGATTCAGCTTCAGAGTCCATTTCCTTGCCAATGAATGCCCGAGCCTTCTTGGAGCTGCTCTTGTTGTGAGATGAAGACTTCGAGGATTTTGATGATTTCTTCTTCTTCTTCGCATCATCAGAACTGTAATCCTTGTATTTCTTCTTCTTCAATTCCTTTTCCCACTGAGGACAATCTTGAATATAATGACCAGGTTTCTTGCATTTGTGGCACAGCCTTCTCTTATAGTCACTTGATGATGAATCACTGCTTCTTGAGGATTTTCCAAAGTGACCACGTCTTGAGAACTTCTGGAATTTCTTCACGAGCAGTGCTAGCTCCTGGCTCAATTCTTCAGGATCACCAAGGCTACTACCAGAATCCTCACATTCAGACTCAGACACAACCTTGGCCTTCAGGGCACGTGGTTTGCCATAGCTCGAACCATAGAGATCTCTCTTTTCAGCAAGCTGGAACTCGTCAACATTTAGCCTTTCGAGGATATCGGCAGGATCAAGAGACTTGTAGTCAGCCCGTTCTTGTATCATCAGACCCAGAGTATCAAATGAGGAATCAAGCGATCTCAACAGTTTCTTCACCACTTCATGGTCAGTGATGTCAGTGGCACCGAGGGCTTGAAGCTCATTTGACATGTCAGTGAGGCGATCAAAGGTTTGTTGGACATTTTCAATGTCGAGTCTTTTGAAGCGGTTGAAGAGATTCTGAAGAACATCAACTCGAGAGTCACGCTGAGTTGAGACTCCTTCATTCACATTGGAGAGCCTATCCCAGATAAGCTTAGAAGTTTCCAAAGCACTCACTCTTCCATACTGTCCTTTACTCAGATGGCCACATATGATATTCTTCGCTTGAGAATCGAGTTGCTTGAATCTCTTCACATCGGTAGCGTTCAGTGAGGGTGTGACAGAGGGAACACCATTTTCCACAACATACAAGAGATCGTTGTCAATTGCCTCGAGATGCATTCGCATCTTGTTTTTCCAGTAGGGGTAGTCCGTCCCATCAAAGGTAGGACACCCAGCCGAGACCTTGATCATACCTGCGGTCGACATAACTTCCAGGCGGTTAAACCAAAATCACACAGAACAAGGGAGTACCTTGCTCTGATACCAATTGAAAGTGCGTTATGTCGACTAGAGGGGGGGTGAATAGGCGATTTTTATGAATTCTTCACTGAGGAATTTGCCGGTGAGGAAATTCCTTAGCGAAGAACTATTAGCAGCGGAATAAGTACTCAGAAGTAAGCATAACAGAATACAAGCATTGTCATCATGATGAAATGAAGACTAGCACAGAGTACAGAAAGCGTAATCACAGGATAACACAAGATGAAGACAAACAGACTGAAAAAATTGAACTGAGGAAATTGAGAAAGTCTTCAATCAAAGTCTTCAAACACAGATATGAACAAACACTCAACACAGTAATGAGGAAATGAAAGGGTTGAGGAAATAGAACTAGTTAGGTTGGTGAAGACAATGATTTGGTAGACCAGTTCCAACTGCTGTCTCAGTTGTACGTCTGGTTGGAGCGGCTGAGTATTTAAACTCGTGGACACACAGAACCGTACACCCAGTCGCTGAGCACGCAGCTCAGGACACCCAGTCCTCACCGTATTCTCCTTGAACTAAGGTCACACAGACCTCGTCCAATCACTCGTGGTAAGTCTTCATGCGACTTCCAAACCTTCACAGACTTGGTCACTCGGCGATCCACAATTCCTCTTGGATGCTCTAGACCTTGATGCCTAACCGTCTGGAAGAAGCACAGTCTTCAAAGGTAACAAGCGTCGGATCCACGCAGGATCAATTTCTTCAGTGATGCTCAATCACTTTGGGTTTGTAGGGGTTTGGTTTTGGGTTTTCCTCACTCGATGATTTTCGCTCAAAGTCCTCAGAGGATGGGTTGCTCTCAAATGACAAGTGTCAAGTTCTCTTGGAGCAGCCAACCAGCTAGTGGTTGTAGGGGGCGGCTATTTATAGCCTAGGGAGCAGCCCGACATGATAAGACATAAATGCCCCTCAATGATATGACCGTTAGGTGGATAAGATATTTTGGGACAGCTGGCGCGGAGCACAGCAACGGTCGGAAATTTGACTCTCAAATTCCTTAGGGCTATCATGTTCCTCACTGTGTAGGTAATTCACACTGACGAATTCCTAACTCCTCAGTCAGAACAAATTCATCAGCGACCAGAAGAACTTCGTCTCTGTCAGTGATGAAAGTGACTGAACTGTATGAGATTTCCAAAGGCTTCACTCGAAGGGATTGGTAGGTGTAGGATTTTGAGTTGAGCATCACATGGAAATTTTTCCTTAGTATTTCCTCAACCCCCTTTAACAGTACGGTGTTTCCTATGACTCAAGAAAGAGAAAATGAAACTATGAAAACAAAAGTCTTCACGCTTCATGTTCCACAAATGAATACCAAGTCTTCAAGGTCACACCAAATTCTTCACTTTCAAAGTCTTCAGAATATCAAAGTCTTTAGATGAAGAACTTCATTTTTAGGGGTCGACTTTCTCTGTAAATATCAAACTCCTCATAGACTTATAGACCTGTGTATACTTACAAACGCATTAGTCCCTTAACCTATAAGTCTTCAATACACCAAAATCACTAAGGGGCACTAGATGCACTTACAGGACCTTGACTTGGAACTTGTTTCCTTGCTTCTACTCTTATAGAATTTGTTGAGGTTCTTCACCATTAGGCTCAACTCTTCATTGGAGGTTTGTTTCTCACTTGATGATGTGGGGGCTTCACATGAGGCTTTGTAAGCACCACTTGACTTGTTGTGGAGCTCCTCCTTATCCTTGAGTGACATCTCAAGAGCAACAATTCTTCCAATGACCTCCGTTGGCTTGAGATTCTTGTAATTGGGCATCATTTGGATCAATGTGCACACGGTATCATATTTTCCATCCAATGCTCTTAGGATCTTCTTGATGATGAATTTGTCGGTCATCTCTTCACTTCCTAAGCCAGCAATCTCATTTGTAATGAGTGCAAGCCTAGAGTACATTTCAGCGACACCTTCACCATCCTTCATTTCGAACTTGTCAAGTTAACTTTGAAGCACATCCAACTTGGATTCCTTGAAGAAGTCGGTACCTTGATCCATATCAATCAAAGTATCACAAATTTCCATTGCATTCTCAAGATGGCTGATTTTTTTGAATTCTTTGAGGCACAATCCGTTGAAGAGGATATCACAAGCTTGAGCGTTGTATTGCAGCATCTTTAACTCTTCTGTGCTAGCTTCATGGTTTGGTTCTCTCCCATCAAAGAATTCACCTTGCAAGCCAATACACACAATAGCCCAAACGGCGGGGTTATGTCCGAGAATATGCATTTTCATCTTATGCTTCCAACTAGCAAAATTAGTACCATCAAAGTAAGGACCTCTACGGTGGTAGTTTCCCTCGCTAGACGCCATATTCTCCTAGGTTGTGAAACCAAGGCTATGACCACCAAAAGCTATGGAAATCAAAGCAAATGGAGACCAAAGCTCTGATACCACTTGTAGGATCTTAAAGTATGTCTAGAGGGGGGTGATTAGACTACTTGACCAAATAAAAACTTAACCTTTTCCCAATTTTAGTCTTTGGCAGATTTTAGCAAACTTAGCACAAGTCAAGCAATCTTAACACAATTCAAGCAAGCATGCAAAGAGTATATGAGCAGCAGAAAATAAAGCATGCAACTTGCAAGAATGTAAAGGGAAGGGTTGGAGAATTCAAACGCAATTTGGAGACACAGTGATTTTTGAGCCATGGTTCTGATAGGTGGTGCTATCGTACATCCACGTTGATGGATACTTCATCCCACGAAGGGTAACGGCTGTGCGAGTCCACGGAGGGCTCCACCCAAAAAGGGTCCACGAAGAAGCAACCTTGTCTATCCCACCATGGCCGTCGCCCACGAAGGACTTGCCTCACTAGCGGTAGATCTTCATGAAGTAGGCGATCTCCTTGCCCTTACAAACTCCTTGGTTCAACTCTACAATCTTGTCGGAGGCTCCCAAGTGACACCTAGCCAATCTAGGAGACACCACTCTCCAAGAAGTAACAAATGGTGTGTTGATGATGAACTCCTTGCTCCTGGGCTTCAAATAATAGTCTCCCCAACACTCAACTCTCTCTCACAGGATTTGGATTTGGTGGAAAGAAGATTTGAGTGGAAAGCAACTTGGGGAAGGCTAGAGATCAAGACTCATATGGTAGGAATGGAGTATCTTGGCCTCAACACAAGTGTAGGTGGTTCTCTCTCAGAAATGGCAAGTTGGAAGTGTAGGTTTGTTCTGATGGCTCTCTCCATGAATGAAGAGGAGGTGGAGGGGTATATATAGCCTCCACACAAAATCTAACCGTTACACACAATTTACCAATCTCGGTGGGACCGAATCAACAAACTCGGCCAGACCGATTTAGTAAACCTAGTGATCGTTAGGGTTTTCAGTGGGACCGACATGCAACTCGGTAGGACCGATATGGTTAGGGTTAGGGCATAACTTAATCTCGGTGAGACCAATTACACAAACTCGGTGAGACCGATATTGGTAATAAGCTAACCAAAGAGTTGGTCAATAAAACTCGGTGGGACCGGTTCGCTCTTTTCGGTGAGACCGAAATGTTACAAAAAGGAAACAGAGAGTTTACATTGCAATCTCGGTGGGACCGATCGCTCATCTCGGTGAGACCGAAACGTTACGAAGGGAAACAGAGAGACTACAATCCCATCTCGGTGAGACCGAGATCCCTATCAGTGAGACCGATTTGCCTAGGGTTTGTGGCAGTGGCTATGACATCTGAACTCGGTGGCACCGGATAGAAAGAATCGGTGGGGCCGAGTTGGACTTTAGGTTTAGGTCATATGTGGATGTAGGAAAGTAGTTGAGGGTTTTGGAGCATATCACTAAGCACTATGAAGCAAGAAACTCATTAAGCAACACCTCATCCCTCCTTGATAGTATTGGCATTTCCTATAGACTCAACGTGATCTTGGATCACTAAAATATAAAATGTAGAGTCTTGAGCTTGAAGCTTGTGCCAATCCTTTTATCCTTAGCATTTTGAGGGATCCACTTTTCTCATCCATGCCAAGCCATTCATTGAGCTTTCCTGAAATAATTGTCTTGGAATAGTATTAGCTCAATGAGCTATATGTTATTAGGAATTACCAAAACCACCTAGGGATAGTTGCACTTTTAGTCATGCTTGATATGCTTGCTTTAGTTACTGGTTGATTGCATCGAGTAGTTTAATCAATTAGAGTAAAGTTTTTGGTTTAATGATAATGCTTTGATAAAAAAATGGTAGTTTATTTTGATAATTAAATTTTCATATAAAAGATAAGTGACTAAAAATGAGGTTTGATAATAACAAGTGTAGTAACATCAGTAGGATTTTTTGATGAGTAGTGCAATAAAGTTACTTCTGTGATGTTGACCCGTTCTTATGAGTTGCATACTAAGCATATCGAATGGTTGCATGATCATGGCATCGTATGACTTGTAGTGAGTTTATTTTCAAGTTAAACCTGATAATAATCCAACTTGAATATAACATTGATCAAGTCATGGTGCCTCTGAATCGGGTTCTTCTCAGTGCGACCACATTTACCTTTATGGGGGGTCTTGATTCGGTCTTTTGTCGTGCCTCTTATCGGTGCCTCCAACGAGGGAAGCTTATGGGCGTGCGGTACCCTGGACCAGTAAGCAGACATAACCTTGTGTGCCCGTTGTTTTTATGGTACCTTGTCCCTCTTTGGGACCGTTTTGCCACAACGATGGCCGAAGATGCCTTTGGTAGGCATGGGGCCACCCATGACTTAGCGCTAAGAGGGAGTGGGTCAGAGTGGCCAGGAGAGTATCATGGCAAGGAAAGGGTTTCGTCAAAACTTCGTTGGTCCACCCGAATGGGAGAGCAAGGCCCTTGAGTTCCATAGTGTGGGTAAAGTGCGCTACCTGTGCAGAGTGTATCTTAATATATCGATAGCCGTGTCCTCGATTATGGACATAACTAGGTAGTAAGTCACACCATGGATCAACAATCATAATTAATCTTGCACACTAAGTATTTATTGTTGGCACCGGTTTTATGATGAATTGTGGATCATGTGATGACCATAAGTGGTTGGCTTCAGTTGTGATCCGGGTATGATTACCGTTCGGTTACAGTGGTAACCCGTCTGGTAAGTGAGTCCGTGGGACTCGGTGCACATGTCGGTTTCATTGCATCAGTAGTATTACTTGCATTGCATTAACCTTATTAATTGTGATATTGTTTGTCATTGTGCTTATGTTTGTTGTGAGCTTGCAAGCACATTCAATGTACTAACCTGGCGTGTCATGCCAGCTTTCAAGCAATACTGATCGGATCGGAGAGCTTACCGTGTCTAGCATCGTGTCCACGTCGATGTCCCTGTACTATGGAGTTACACTTCGTCGTTATTCCGCTGTCGCGTAGTTTATATGATCGACTCCCATTCATGTTCATTAAATAATGTACATACTATTCAGCTGCACCGGGTGTGCCGCTTGGTCTCTTATCTCGATATCAAACTTATGTATCCGCCAGCATGAATAAAGCGGTTGTTTCTGTACCATGTTGTTGTGTGTTTCCAGAAGACTTGATCTCTGGGCTGGCAATACAAGGTAAACCGGTTGCTCTGAGCCGGGGTGCCACATAGATGTTGTGCTTGGACTTGATCACATTGATGTAGATGAGATTCTGCTACTGGTACAGAACAACTCATTCGCTCTGACATTCTCACGGGGGTTCACATAGGGGTTGATCCTCGTATGAATGATGAACTCGGCTTGAGGCATCTCGTCCATGCCAAGAACTGGCTCCTTGACCTTGTTGGTTGTCCTCTTGACATTGCGTTGTTGGGCATTGGAGCCTTCTGGTGCTTCCTGATTGCGAAGCCGTGATACGTCTCGAACGTATCTATAATTTATGAAGTATTCATGCTATTATATTATCTGTTATGGATGTTTAATGGGCTTTACTATACACTTTTATATTATTTTTTGGGACTAACCTATTAACCGGAGGCCCAGCCCATATTGCTGTTTTCTTGCCTATTTCAGTGTTTCGAAGAAAAGGAATATAAAATGGAGTCCAAACGGACTAAAACCTTAGGGAGAGTTATTTTTGGAACGGAAGCAATCCAAGAGACTTGGAGTCTATGTCAGGGAAGCAACAAGGAAGCCACGAGGAAGGGAGGCGCGCCCTACCCCCCTGGGCGCGCCCCCACCCTCATGGGCCCCTCGTGGCTCCCCTGACCGACTTCTTCTGCCTATATATGTCCATACACCCTAAAAACATTGAGGAGCACAATAGATCGGGAGTTCCACCGCCGCAAGCCTCTGTAGCCACCAAAAACCAATCGGGACCCTGTTCCGGCACCCTGCCGAAGGGGGGATCCCTCACCGGTGGCCATCTTCATCATCCCGATGCTCTCCATGACGAGGAGAGAGTAGTTCACCCTCAGGGCCGAGGGTATGTAGCAGTAGCTATGTGTTTGATCTCTCTCTCTCTCATGTTCTTGAGGTGATACGATCTTGATGTATCGCGAGCTTTGTTATTATAGTTGGATCTTATGATGTTTCTCCCCCTCTACTCTCTTGTAATGGATTGAGTTTTCCCTTTGAAGTTATCTTATCGGATTGAGTCTTTAAGGATTTGAGAACACTTGATGTATGTCTTGTCGTGCTTATCTATGGTGACAATGGGATATTCACGTGATCTACTTGATGTATGTTTTGGTGATCAACTTGCGGGTTCGGTGACCTTGCGAATCTATGCATAAGGGTTGGCACACGTTTTCGTCTTGACTCTCCGGTAGAAACTTTGGGGCACTCTTTGAAGTTCCGTGGTTTGGTTGAATAGATGAATCCGAGATTGTGTGATGCATATTGTATAATCATGCCCACGGATACTTGAGGTGACAATGGAGTATCTAGGTGACATTAGGGTTTTGGTTGATTTGTGTCTTAAGGTGTTATTATAGTACGCACTCTATGATAGATCGATCAGAAAGGATAACTTTGAGGTGCTTTCATACCCTACAATAATCTCTTCGTTTGTTCTCCGCTATTAGTGACTTTGGAGTGACTCTTTGTTGCATGTTGAGTGATAGTTATATAATCCAATTATGTTATTATTGTTGAGAGAACTTGCACTAGTGAAAGTATGAACCTTAGGCCTTGTTTCCTAGCATTGCAATACCGTTTACGCTCACTTTTACCACTTGTTACCTTGCTGTTTTTATATTTTCAGATTACAAATACTCATATCTACCATCCATATTGCACTTGTATCACCATATCTTCGCCGAACTAGTGCACCTATACAATTTACCATTGTATTGGGTGTGTTGGGGACACAAGAGACTCTTTGTTATTTGGTTGCATGGTTGTTTGAGAGAGACCATCTTCATCCTACGCCTCCCATGGATTGATAAATGTTAGGTCATCCACTTGAGGGAAATTTGCTACTGTCCTACAAACCTCTGCACTTGGAGGCCCAACAACATCTACAAGAAGAAGGTTGTGTAGTAGACATCAAGCTCTTTTCTGGGGCCGCTGCCGGGGAGGTGAGTGCTTTGAAGGTATATCTTTATATCTTGCAATCGAATCTTTTTGTTCCTTGTTTTATCACTAGTTTATTCTATAAAATAAAACTACAAAAAAATGGAATTGAGTTTGTTTCATACGCTTCATCTTTTTAATATCTTTCGTAAGTATGATGAAAAGGAAAATTGTGCTCAAGTGCTAGAAGAAGAAGTCTATAAAATGTTTGGCACTAAATCTTTGAATGATGAGCATGATTGCAATGTTGTTAGTATGAATTCTTTGAATACCCATGATGCTAATGATATGCAAAGCCACAAACTTGGGGATGATATGTTTGATGAATATGATATTTTTTGTCCCCCAAGTTTTGATGAGAAAATTTATTATGATGAAAGCATGCCTCCTATTTATGATGATTATTGTGATGATACGTATGCCATAAAGAATAAACATAACCATGAAACTTGTCATCTTGATTTTAATTTTCCATTGGATTATGCTTCACATGATATTTATTTTTTTGAGTTTGCTCCCACTACTATTGATGGGAATAAATTTGCTTATGTGGAGAGTAGTAAAATTTCTATGGAAGTAGATCATGAAAAGAATACTTTAGGTGCTGGTTATATGGTTGAATTCATTCATGATGCTAATGAAAATTATTATGAGAGAGGATCATATGCTTTTAGATGTTGCAATAATATCAAGTTTCCTCTCTATGTGTTGAAAATCTTGAAGATTTGCTTGTTTTACCTTCCTATGCTAGTTGATTATTGTTACCATAAGTGGTTTGCTCACAAAATCCATATGCATAGGAAGTGGGTTAGACTTAAATGTGCTAGTCATATTCTTCATGATGCTCTTTATGTTTCAATTCTTATCTTTTGTGAGAGCATCATTGAAATCATCATGCCTAGCTAGGGGCGTTAAACGTTAGCACTTGTTGGGAGGCAACCCAACTTATTTTTGTTCCTTGATTTTTGTTCCTGTTTAGTAATAAATAATTCATATAGCCTCTGGTTAGACGTAGTTTTATGTTTTAATTAGTGTTTGTGCCAAGTAGATCCTTTGGGAAGACTTGGGTGAAGTCTATATGATCTTGCTGTAAAAAACAGAAACTTAGCGCTCACGAGATTAGCTGCCATTTTTTACTGGAGAGTGATTTTAGGTTGATTCTTTTTGCAGATGATTAATAGACCAATTCGGTCCAACAATTTATTTCACAATTGTTGAAGTTACATAAGTATTCTAATGATACAGATTACTAAAGACTGTTCTGTTTTTGACAGATTCTGTTTTCTTTGTGTTGTTTGCCTATTTTGTTGAATCTATGAGTATTATCATAGGGTATGAACCATAGAGAAGTTGGAATACAGTAGATATTACACCAATATGAATTTAGAATGAGTTCACAACAGTACCTAAGTGGTGGTTTTATTTTCTTATACTAACGGAGCATACGAGTTTTGTGTTGAGTTTTGTGTTGTGAAGTTTTCAAGTTTTGGGTAAGGATTCGAGGGACTACGGAATAAGGAGTGGCAAGAGCCTAAGCTTGGGGATTCCCAAGGCACCCCAAGGTAATATTCAAGGACAACCAAGAGCCTAAGCTTGGGGATGCCCCGGAAGGCATCCCCTCTTTCGTCTTCGTTCATCGGTAACTTTACTTGGAGCTATATTTTTATTCACCACATGATATGTGTTTTGCTTGGAGCATCATTTTCTTTTATTAGTATTTGCTTGATTTTATTTATAATAATGTTTTGCATCTATATTTTCAATAAAAATGTCAAGGATAGCCTTTACCATGCTTATTTTGCAAGTATACATGTTGCTATTTCAAAACAGAAAGTTTACCGTTGTTGCAAAAATTCCCTAGAAAAGTCAGAGAATGATATAATATTGAATCTTTTTGAATTTTGAGATCTGATAAATCTTCTACAGTGTAGTATGTTTCTCATAATTTTTGGAGTTAGGGAAGAATGATGAATCTTGCATTCTTTACAGACTATACTGTTTTGGGAGATTGCTGTTATGTTTGCATTGTTTGCATATGTTTGCTTGTTTAATGATTCTATTTTAGGATAGGAGTATTAAATATGCAGAGACATTTAGTATGCAATGTTGAATAATAATTTTAGTAATTTTTTACAGTAGAAAATGATAAGGTTTTTGCATTGGTTTATACTAACTTATCTCACGAGTTCTTGTTGAGTTTGGTGTGGATGAAGCTTTTGAGATTTAGGGAAGCCGTGATATAAAAGGAATTAAGGAGACACAAAAGCTCAAGATTGGGGATGCCCAAGGCACCCCAAGATAATATTTCAAGAAGTCTCAAGCAATCAAGCTTGGGGATGCCCCGGTAGGCATCCCACCTTTCTTCTTTAACAATTATCGGTTAGTATCGGTTGAACCTAAGTTTTTGCTTCTTCACATGAGTCATGCTATCCTTGAAATGTCATTTTGTTTTGTTTTGCTTGCTGTTTGAATAAAATACCAAGATCTGAAATTCTTAAATGAGAGGGAGTCTTTACATTGTTGCATAATTATTCAGCTACTCATTGATCTTCATTTATATCTTTTTGGAGTAGTTTGTCATTTACTCGTGTGCTTCACTTATATCCTATGAGTATATGGTTGAATGAGTTGAATGTCATAAATCTGAAATCATATATGTTTCATATGCCTACCCCATTGGGAGTAATGACTTCACATCTAAGAAGTAGAGGTGGTAAATTTATTGAAGGTTGGCAAACATTGTATTGGTCACTTGAACAATTCATGAAAGAATATTGAAGGAAGAGAGATTTAACATATAAATATACTATCTTAGACATCTTCTATGATTGTGAGCCCCATTAATTATTTTCAAACCTGAGCAAATTAGTTGAAATTGGACAAGGAAGACAACATAATGAGTTATGCTTGGGTATATTTGTATAGAAGTTATATTGTTATAGATCCTCCAACATGTGGTGCTTGTTGTTTAGAATCCTTTGCTAGCAAATTATCTGTACTAAGCGGGAATACTGCTTGTGCATCCAAATCCCTTGAACCAAGTTCCTTCCATGAGTGTCCACCATACCTACCTATATGCGGTATTTACCTGCCGTTCTAACTAAATTTGCATGTGCCAAACTCTAAACCTTCAAATAATAATCTATTTTGTATGCCCGAATCGCTCATGTAGCGACTAGGGGCTGTTAGTATCTTCCATGCTAGGTGGGTTATTCTCACGATGAGTGGACTCCGCTCATCATTCACGAGAAAAATGGCTGGTAACTGGGATGCCCAGTCCCATGATCAAAAGATCAAAATCAAATCAAAATAATTGCAAACAAAACTCCCCCAGGATTGTTGTTAGTTGGAGGCACCCGTTGTTTCAGGCAAGCCATGGATTAATGATTGTTGGTGGAGGGTGTCGGTGTCAAAACCGACGGATCTCGGGTAGGGGGTCCCGAACTGTGCGTCTAGGCGGATGGTAACAGGAGACAAGGGACACGATGTTTTACCCAGGTTCGGGCCCTCTTGATGGAGGTAAAAGCCTACGTCCTGCTTGATTGATATTGATATTGTGGATGTTTACAAGAGTGGATCTACCACGAGATCAAGGAGGCTAAACCCTAGAAGCTAGCCTATGGTATGATTGTAATGGTCGTTGTTGTGTCCTACGGACTAGAGCCATCCGGTTTATATAGACACCGGAGAGGGCTAGGGTTACATAGAGTCGGTTACAATAGTAGGAGATCTATGTACCCGTATCGCCAAGCTTGCCTTCCACGCCAAGGAAAGTCCCATCCGGACACGGGACGAAGTCTTCAATCTTGTATCTTCATAGTCTTGGAGTCCGGTCGATGATGATGATAGTTCGGCCGATGATAGTTCGGCCGATGATGGTAGTCCGGCTATCCGGACACCCCTAATCCGGGACTCCCTCAGTAGCCCCCGAACCAGGCTTCAATGACGATAAGTCCAGCGTGTGTGTAGTCTTCGGCGTTGCAAGGCGAGTTCTCCTTCAAGTCCTACGTACCTGCCGAACAGTGTCCGGCTTCCTCATCAATGTTGCACGTCTTGGCTTCCACGCCCAATAATGGCCTTCCTCCACGTGTCGCGTGAATGTGAAAAGCCAGGGTGTCTTTTATGTTTGCCCCCTAGTTGTGCGAATAATCTGCCTATAAGGGAGGCAAGAATCCAGATCCAAATCGCCATCTTCCTCCCGCAAATACTCATCGGAGCGCTTTCGACCAAGAATCCATTCCATCATGGACCGTCAACGCGGCTCCTCTTCTCGCGCTCCCAGCCCTTTGCCAGGAGATTGGAGGAGATGCTCTATTCCGCACAACGAGCTGGTGAAGCTCCAAGCGGGGGGATATCTCCCTCCGGCCTTTATGGTTCCAGTTCGAGCCGGGCTGGCCACCTACAAAGGTGGGAAGCAAGTGGAGGTTACCCCAAGTCCCAACAAAGGGGAGCGGGTATGCTTCGTCCCCTATCTGATAAGGGGGCTCGGATTTCCTGTACATCCATTCCTCCGCGGGCTCCTGGAGTTCTACGGACTCCAGCTTCATCACCTCACGCCCGCCTCAATCCTGCACATTGCGGGTTACGTAGCTCTTTGCGAGCTATTCCTGGGCATCGAGCCCCATTTCGCGCTGTGGAAGAGGTTGTTCTGCCTTGTACCCCGCTCTCATGAGGGGTCCATATATCAAGTGGGCGGCGCCGAAATATGGCGTATTGCCGGGACCGGATATCCATCCGGAACCCCTAAGAAGGCGTCCGAAGACTGGCCTTCAGGATGGTTTTATATAGAAGACGCTCCGCTGCCGGACCCTGTTCGGATCGGCCTCCCGGAGTTCAGCAATGCTCCTCTGAAGAAACGCCTTAGTTGGCGTCCGCGGAGCCCCCAACTGGAGGAAGACAAGAGCGTCCATTATTTGATGGGCCGAATAAGGTTACTGGCCCATTCCGGGTTGACCATGATTGGAGTCATGGCAACATGCATTATGCGGGGGGTGCAGCCACTACAATACAGGGGCCACCCCATGTTGGATTTCAACGGGGAGGACGATGCCACCTGAGGGAGTCCCGGATTAGGGGGTGTCCGGATAGCCGGACTACCATCATCGGCCGAACTATCATCGGCCGGACTATCATCATCATCGACCGGACTCCAAGACTATGAAGATACAAGATTGAAGACTTCGTCCCGTGTCCGGATGTGACTTTCCTTGGCATGGAAGGCAAGCTTGGCGATATGGATACGTAGATCTCCTACTATTGTAACCGACTCTATGTAACCCTAGCCCTCCCCGGTGTCTATATAAACCGGATGGCTCTAGTCCGTAGGACACAACAACGACCATTACAATCATACCATAGGCTAGCTTCTAGGGTTTAGCCTCCTTGATCTCGTGGTAGATCCACTCTTGTAAACATCCACAATATCAATATCAATCAAGCAGGACGTAGGGTTTTACCTCCATCAAGAGGGCCCGAACCTGGGTAAAACATCGTGTCCCTTGTCTCCTGTTACCATCCGCCTAGACGCACAGTTCGGGACCCCCTACCCGAGATCCGCCGGTTTTGACACCAACACCACCCGTCATGGACGTAAAGGGCCGGATTCGGTCGAAGACCTGGTGACGATCCTGTCCGGCCTGTATAAGGGGGAGAAGGAGGATTTCCTTCGGACGAACCCGTTAAATGGGTTCTCCATGAATAATCCCCAGCCTTGGGTAAGCGAACACTCTGCGTGCCCGACCCATGCTTTTTGAAACTTAAGTTTCTTATATTGTGTTCTTATTTCGACGCAGGAACTGCGCCGGATCGTGGAGGACATGCTAAGTCCAGCTCCGCAACCCGAGGATCCAGAGAGATCCCGGGATCCGGCCTCCGAAGAGGATCCGGACATAAAGGTGGAGCTAATCGATGGGGTGTTCCACCAGCTCAGCATGGACAATGCCTTAGTCGCCATCACGGCCGACTATCCCGGACTATATCCGGCTTCCTAGGTGATTGTGACCGAAGTCCTGACACCGTCATTCCTTCCTTGCTTATTTCTGACCACCGTATATGATGGCGCCGTGCAGGAGGCGCCCCTAGGGCGAGAAGCCGAGCCCGCGGTGGCTGACCAACAAAGGCCAGTCCGGACCAGTAGGCGGAAGAGGAGTGCGGCGCGGACTGAAACGTCGCCGCAAAGGTGTAGCTCACAATGCATTATTTAGAGCAACGTTCCTAGGAAGCGTTTGAGTGCTCATGACTTTTGTAGGGAAAAAAGTGCCCGCCGGACTGCGGGCGTGGAGGTTGCCAATCCAATACCAGCCAGGCTCCAGCACCTGGTCTGGAGGGGGAGGCGTGCGCAAGGCGCGAGCCGGACGTTCCTCTGACGGAGGATGCCGACAGACTGTCCGCCACCAAGTCTGAGGTGGAGAGTGCCATGAATCACAGGCGCCGCCGGACAGTATTTCGTGACGCGTGCTTCTCCCCCGAGGCGTTGAATGCCTTTAACGCGGGGGACGCGCACCTTCGTGCTACTCAAGATGGTTTTACCAGAGCCACGGAGCAGTATGTAAAAGACATACGGGTAAGAAAATTTAATAGTTGTATATGCCAGTAGCCCCCGAGACTTAAAGTAGTTATATTAACTGATTTAAGGATCATATGAAACGTAGGATCTTACCGAGAAGAATACCCAACTGTCTCAGGAGCTGCAGGAGTGCAAGGCTCAACTTGAGGCCGCACTCTCTGGCGCAGGAGGAAACACAGGGACCTCTCCTGGTAACGCATTATTTTAGAAAGATAAGTAGCGTTTGGCCTTTGCGCAAGTCTAAAAAATGACATTGCAGGTGCTGCCGGACAAGATTCGGACAGGCAAGAACTTCTGCGCCAACTGAAGGCCGGCGAGAGGGTGCTGCATAAGGTGCAGCATGAAAGGAACAAGCTCCAGGATGCCCATGCCCAGCTTGGAGAAGAGCTGAAAGGCGTTTGGGCCGAGCTGTCGGGCTCCGTTAAGGAGAATCAGCGGCTTCGTCGCGGCATCTATAGTAAGTGCTTGAGCGAACTCCTTTGAAAAGAAGAGTTCGGCGAGGAAGTCGATTTGACAGAATATGTCTGCAGGTATGCTCACAGGTCGCCCTGTGGAGGAGATGCCCGTATCAATGGGTGATCAACTTCCCGAATTGTTGCAACTGATCGAACGAGTTCGGCAGGCAATGAGCGGCGTCATCCAGGCTTTTTGGCCAACCTTCTCCTTACCCGAGGGTCTTGGGGAGCTTGCGGAGAAGCTTCAGGGAGTGCGGCAGCGCTTCCATTTATGGAAGATTTCGGCCTGCCGCCAAGGTGCCAGGGAGGCCTACGCCATGGTAAAGACGCGGTACAAGAAGGCGGATCCCAACCACATGGCCGAAGTCGGACCTGTGGGGCCCGATGGGAAGGAGATCCCTGTGAGTTTAGTATACGGCCAAGTAGAGTTGGCCGCTAAATTATCCCAACAGGACTGTAAATTAGACAACCTGTTAGACGGGATTGAGGAAGAATACAATCAGTCGATTTGACAATGTATTATAAAATGACATATAAAATGCCTTCTAGCCGGATTGTAGATCGTTTGTCTTTGCCGACCTTTTCGCTTCGACCTCGGGACCCTAGAGTCCGGAGTGTGTCCGAATACCTTCTCGGTTATGAAACAACCGGGGTATGCATGGAGACCAGGCGTAGGGGTCATTAGTGCTTTATCAGACAAGTGTCCAACTAGTTATGTTATATTACATGGGTAGTAAGAAACATCTTCCAAGGAGAATAGTTCCGTTAAGGGTTCCTTTCCTCTAGGGGTGGCATGCCCTAAAGTGCATGTCCGGACTGCGAAAAAAAAGCAGAAAAACATCTGGGGGCAGATAAATAAGTGGATAAAAAACCATCTTTTAAGTCACCGACCGAATATTCCCTTAAGAATGCTAGCTTTCGGCTTCACCCAGTCTGAGGTACACATCCAGCTGACCCGGCAGTAACAATCGCAGAGGTGCTCCCTTTACCTCCTAGCCGAACAATCGGGAACGTAGGGGTAAGCACAAGAGCCAGGCAACCCAGCTTGGCCAAAACTTAAGTCATATCGATGCATATAATGGTGAATAAAAGGTACATGTGGAGGCTTGACACATGTGCTGGGCATGAAGCCCTTATAATTAAGCTTCTGGTAAAGAAGCCCCCAGGTATAATGAGTGCGGATAGCACATCAATTGCGCGCGAACAATGCGCAAATAGGCCTTTTAAGGCTTTGATGAATGGGGTTGAGAAGAAAAAGATAAACAAAAGGCAGCTGAAGTAAAAAAAATTGGACGGGGGGAAAGGGACGAACTCTTAGTCCGGCGCTAGGCATAGAATCTTCGGAGGCGGGCTGCGTTCCATGGGTTCGGCTCGAGTCGGTTATCCGACGCATTTCGTAGACGGTACGCTCCGCCGGTCAAGACTTTATCGATGATGAAGGGGCCTTCCCATTTGGGCTTGAGCTTGTCCTTTTTCTTGTCCGGCAGGCGTAGAACCAGTTCGCCAACATTGTAAGTCTTGGCCCGTACTTCTCTGCTTTGGTATCTTCGAGCCTGCTGCTGATAAAATGCGGAACGAGCCTTGGCGACGTCGCGTTCTTCCTCCAATGCGTCCAAGCTGTCATGCCAATCCAACTCGGCTTCTCTTTCTTCGTACATGCGCACTCGAGGTGAGTCATGAATTATGTCGCAGGGCAAAACTGCTTCTGCACCGTATACCATAAAAAATGGTGTGAATCCGGTAGTACGGTTAGGCGTTGTCCGCAGCCCCCAGAGTACGGAGTCGAGCTCCTCTACCCAATGCGTGTCAGATTTCGTAAGGGACCGCACTAGTCTGGGTTTGATGCCGCTTATTATTAGACCATTTGCTCGTTCCACTTGACCGTTGGTTTGAGGATGATAGACTGAAGCGTAATCAAGCTTGATGCCCCTATTTTTGCACCATGATTTAACCTCATCGGCCGTGAAGTTCGTGCCGTTATCGGTGATGATGCTGTGGGGACACCATAACGGTGTACTACCCCAGATATAAAGTCCATCACTGGTCCGGACTCTGCCGTTTTAACTGGCTTGGCCTCTATCCATTTGGTGAATTTATCCACCATGACCAATAGGTACCTTTGCTTGTGGGTTCCCCCTTTAAGTGGTCCAACCATGTTAAGCCCCCAGACCGCGAACGGCTAGGTAATGGGTATAGTTTTGAGGGCGGTGGGTGGCATGTGGCTCTGATTAGCAAAGAGCTGACAACCGACGCATCTTCGGACTAAGTCCTGAGCATCTGCCCGGGCCGTCGGCCAATAAAATCCTGTACGGAATGCCTTTCCTACAAGGGCCCGGGCTGCGGCGTGGTGTCCGCCTAGTCCGGCGTGAATTTCAGCCAGAAGGTCTCGCTCTTCCTCTTCGGAGATACACCTTTGAAGGACTCCAATTGTGCTTTTCTTATAGAGTTCTCCCTCATGGACCTTGTAGGCTTTAGATCGCCGGACTACGCAGCATGCCTCATTATGGTCTTCGGGGAGTTCCTGCCTAAGCAAGTAGGCTAGGAACGGCTCTGTCCATGGGGCGATTACTACCATTATGTCGTGAGCTGAGGGTGTTGTTTCGTCGGATGGATCGCCGGTTATGTCAGATTGTTCTGCGGCTGCCTCTGGTTTGTTATTTCCGGACTCCTCTTACCATAGTACGGATGGCTTGAACAGCCGTTCCAGGAAGATATTTGGAGGGACAGCGTCACGTTTTGCGCCGATGCGTGCCAATATGTCGGCCGCTTGGTTATTATCTCTGGCTATGTGGTGGAATTCAAATCCTTCGAACCGAGCTGACATTTTAAGGACGGCGTTGCGATAGGCTGCCATTTTTGGATCCTTGGCGTCAAAGTCTCCATTTACTTGGGATATTGCGAGGTTTGAGTCCCCGCGCACCTCTAGGCGTTGGATGCCCATGGAGATTGCCATCCGGAGGCCATGTAAGAGGGCCTCGTATTCGGCTGCGTTGTTGGAGTCCGTGTACATTATCTGGAGTACCTATTGGACTCTGTCCCCGGTTGGGGACGTTAGTACGATGCCAGCCCCCAATTCGGCCAACATTTTGGAGCCGTCGAAATGCATAATCCAATTGGAGTATGCGCCGTACTCTTTAGGGAGTTCGGCTTCAGTCCACTCAGCGACAAAGTCAGCCAAAACTTGCGACTTTATAGCTCACCGGGGTTTGTAAGTTATGTCGAATGGTAGGAGCTCAATGGCCCATTTTGCAATCCTGCCCATTGCGTCTCGGTTATTTATAATGTCATTTAGGGGTACTTTGGAGGCCACTGTTATCGAACACTCTTGAAAGTAGTGTCGGAGCTTCCGGGATGCCATGAACACCGCATACGCTATCTTTTGATAGTGCGGGTAACGGGACTTGCAGGGGGTTAAAACAGTGGATACGTAGTACACTGGTTTTTGAAGAGGAAATTTATGCCCTTCTGTCTCTCGTTCTACGACGAGCACCGCGCTTACTACTTGATGTGTTGCCGTGATGTATAACAACATAGGTTCGCCCAGGTTGGGCGCAGCCAGGACTGGATTCGTTGCCAATATGGCCTTTACTTCTTCGAGTCCGGCTGTGGCAGCATCCGTCCACTCGAAGTGTTCGGTGTGCCTGAGGAGGCGATAGAGGGGCAATGCCTTTTCTCCTAGGCGGGAGATAAAGCGGCTGAGAGCCGCCACGCATCCAGTCAATTTCTGGATCTGTTTGAGGTTTTTTGGAATATCCAACTGCGATAGGGCTCGGATCTTGGCCGGATTTGCTTCAATTCCTCTATCGGATACAATGAAGCCCAAGAGCTTTCCGGTTGGTACGCCGAAAACGCATTTTTCCGGATTCAGCTTGATGTCATATGCTCGGAGGTTGTCGAATGTGACCCTCAAGTCGTCTACTAGAGTTTCGACGTGTTTGGTTTTGATGACTACGTCGTCTACGTATGCCTCTACTGTTTTGCCGATCTGGGTAGCCAGACATGTCTGAATCATGCGCTGATATGTTGCGCCGGCGTTTTTAAGTCCGAAGGGCATCGTGTTGAAGCAGAATGGTCCATATGGAGTAATGAACGCCGTTGCGGCTTGATCCGCTTCTGCCATCTTGATTTGATGATAGCCGGAGTATGCGTCCAGGAAGCACAATGAATCGTGCCCTGCAGTGGCATCGATGATTTGGTCGATGCGGGGGAGGGAGAAGGGATCCTTTGGGCAGGCTTTATTTAGGTCTTTGAAATCGACACATAGGCGCCAGGATCTGTCCTTCTTTGGTACCATTACCAGGTTTGCTAGCCAATCCGGATGTTTGATATCTCTGATGAATCCGGCTTCCAATAGTTTGGCTAGTTCTTCTCCCATTGCCTGTCTTTTGGGTTCGGAAAATCGTCGAAGAGCCTGTTTGACTGGCTTGAACCCTTTTAGGATGTTTAGGCTATGCTCTGCCAGCCTGCGAGGGATTCCTGGCATATCTGAAGGATGCTAGGCGAAAATGTCCCAATTTTCCCGAAGGAATTCTCGCAGCGCGGCGTCTACATCAGGGTTGAACTGTGCCCCGATGGAGGCCATCTTTGTCGGGTCCGTTGGGTGGACCTGGAATTTTATAATTTCGTCCGCTGGTTTAAAGGAGGTGGACTTGGATCTCTTATCGAGTATCACGTCGTCTCTGTGCACCACAGCGTGCAGCGCGGTGAGTTCCTCTGCTGCTAGGGCTTCAGATAGTGCCTCCAGGGCTAATGCGGCTGTTTTGTTTTCGGCGCGGAGTGCTATGTCCAGATCACTAACGAGAGTGATTATCCCGCCGGGCCCAGGCATTTTGAGCTTCATGTACCCATAATGGGGTACGGCTTGGAAAATCGTGAACGCCTCTCGTCCTAATATAGCGTGGTATCCGCTGCTGAGCGGGGCCACTTGGAACGTATTTCTTCGGACCTGTAATTGTCCGGCGAGCCGAGCACCACATCGAGTGTGATTTTTCTGGTGCAGCGTGCTTCCCGGCTAGGGATTATTCCTCTGAAGGTTGTGCTGCTTCGCTCAATGCGGCTCCAGTCTATTTCCATTTTTTGAAGAGTTTCCTCGTAAATGAGGTTCAATCCGCTGCCGCCATCCATGAGTACCTTGGTAAGTCGAAAGCCGTCCACTATTGGACTGAGGACCAATGCGGCTGGTGCTCGGGCTGTTCGGAATTTAGGTTCATCGCTGGCATTGAAGGTGATGGCCGCGTCGCTCCAAGGATTTGTTGTTGCTACTTGGTAGACTTCGGCAAGGCTGTGGATCGTTCATTTCCGCATATTGTTTGACGCGAAAGTCTCGAAGACGGTTGATACCGTACCGGTATTGTTGGTGTGGTTTCGCGGGGCTAGAAGCTCCTTGCCACTTTTGGCCACCTGCCGTAATATCCAACATGCACGAAGGCTATGTGTTGGGGTGGCGCCCTTGGTACTGTGAATTGTACAGGGTTTGCTGAGCCATCCCTCCAGTACGGTTCCGTTCCCTTTAAGGGGCTTCTGTTTTCTGGTTCTTGTACTTGGTGCCTGAGTGTAATGCACCCTTTTGTTGCGGACTGGGGCTATGTTCGGGGCCGGATTATCCCAAAACCTATCTTCGGTTTTCCGGAAACTTTCTATGGCTTAGTACTTTCGCACTATGGATGCCAAGTCGGCGAAACGCGTGATTTCACGATGGCTGACGGCGTTCAAGATTCCCCTGTCCGTGCAATTGTTGCAAAAGATCGAGATTGCGTTTTCCTCTCGGTAGTCCTTTATCCGGTCCATGACCAGGAGGAATCTGGCCCAGTAATGATGTACTGTTTCGGCTGGCTCTTGCCGGATTAGAGATAGATCGCATATATCTGGACGGACGGGCCTAATTGAGTCTGGGACCCTGCCCATCTCAAGGCTCAAGGGCCGAGAAGTTTCCGAATTTGGAAGCTTGGAAAGTGGAACATTGTCCAACGAGTCCGGCCGATGCCTGACTTTATGTTCAGTGCTTGATCGGAATCCGCTCCTCCGCGGGAATCCGGTATGGAGGGTTCGGTAGCCCGGACACGACTAGTTTTCAATATGGGAGAAGGATTGTCGCGATGTTCCTCTACCACCGTGATGTGGTGGGTAACCTGGGGAGAGTTAATCTCTCTCAGATCGGTTTTAAGCCCGATCCGATTGTAGTCTGTAGCGACTCCCAGGGCGGCGATCCGATCCAAGAGTTCGTTTACAGACGAGAGCTCTGCTGGATCTAACTGCTCGGCGAATTCTGAGTTGACATGAAGATTGCTCTCAATGACACGAGAGGTCATCGTTGAAGCGGTGGCCGGACAGGCGGTCATAAGGAAACCTCCTAGCCGGATAGTTTGGCCGGCGGCCAAGGCTCCATCGGCGAAGATGCCGTCCTTGAAGACGGGAAGAGGCATCCTTCCTATCGGTGACGGCACAGAGGAACTCTCAATGAAAGCACCAATGTCGGTGTCAAAACCGGCGGATCTCGGGTAGGGGGTCCCGAACTGTGCATCTAGGCGGATGGTAACAGGAGACAAGGGACACGATGTTTTACCCAGGTTCGGGCCCTCTTGATGGAGGTAAAACCCTACGTCCGGCTTGATTGATATTGATATTGTGGATGTTTACAAGAGTGGATCTACCACGAGATCAAGGAGGCTAAACCCTAGAAGCTAGCCTATGGTATGATTGTAATGGTCGTTGTTGTGTCCTACGGACTAGAGCCATCCGGTTTATATAGACATCGGAGAGGGCTAGGGTTACATAGAGTCGGTTACAATAGTAGGAGATCTACGTATCCGTATCGCCAAGCTTGCCTTCCACGCCAAGGAAAGTCCCATCCAGACACGGGACGAAGTCTTCAATCTTGTATCTTCATAGTCTTGGAGTCTGGTCGATGATGATGATAGTCCGGCCGATGATAGGTCGGCCGATGATGGTAGTCCGGCTATCCGGACACCCCCTAATCCGGGACTCCCTCAGAGGGGGAGTAAAAAACTTTGCCATTCTGTTTGGGAACCGTCTATAATGTATGTAGTATGGAAGATATTGGGAACTCTTGGTTGTTATGTTGACAATGAAAGCATATCTCTCAAAATTATTTATCTCTATTTCAAAATCGATCTCTGGCACCTCTGCAAATCCCTGCTTCCCTCTGCGAAGGGCCTATCTTTTACTTTTATGCAAGAGTCAGTAGTATTCCTTCTCATTTCAATCTACTCTTTAGTTGGCAAGCATCATGTGATGGGGAAAGATCTAAACATATATGGCCATTCAAACATATTTGATCATGAATTATTACTGTCGACAATTATCTATATGATAAGTTGGGCGGCAAAACATTAAGCCCCTATCTTTCTCTGTGTTTGATCGATGCTATTTGTTCTAAAAATATGCTTTGAGGGGTAGCAATCATGGAAGACTATATGATAGTTGAGTATGTGGAGTTTGCTAATCAAAGCTCTGACATAGACCCTTCCTGAAAATAAGATGAATTGCAATTGTTTGATGACTAAGAATGAAGTTTGCTAGTTTTCAAGAAATTTTATGGTCTATGCTTTAACATGTGAATGGCTTGTTACTTGTTCATCAAAAGTTTTATGAGATGAGCTACTGTTATGACATATAATGACGCTAGAAAAGATGACTGACATTATCATTGATCAAACTTGTGCACCTGCTAGCCTTCACACTTCATAAATTCTTTCTTTTATCATTTACCTACTCGAGGACGAGCAGGAATTAAGCTTGGGGATGCTGATACGTCTCCAACGTATCTATAATTTATGAAGTATTCATGCTATTGTATTATCTGTTTTGGATGTTTAATGGGCTTTACTATACACTTTTATATTATTTTTTGGGACTAACCTATTAACCGGAGGCCCATCCCATATTGTTGTTTTCTTGCCTATTTCAGTGTTTCGAAGAAAAGGAATGTAAAACAGAGTCCAAATGGAATGAAACCTTCAGGAGAGTTAATTTTGGAATGGAAGCAATCCAGGAGACTTGGAGTCTACGTCAGGGAAGCCACGAGGCAGGGAGGCACGCCCTACCCCCTGGGCGTTCCCCCACCCTCGTGGCCCCCTCGTGGCTCCCTCGACCGACTTCTTCGGCCTATATATGTCCATCTACCCTAAAAACATCGAGGAGCACAATAGATTGGGCGTTTCGCTGCCGCAAGCCTCTGTAGCCACCAAAACCCAATCGGGACCCTGTTCCGGCACCCTTCCGGAGGGGGGATCCCTCACCGGTGGCCATCTTCATCATCTCGGTGCTCTCCATGACGAGGAGGGAGTAGTTCACCCTTAGGGCTGAGGGTTTGTACCAGTAGCTATGTGTTTGATCTCTCTCTATCTCTCTCTCTCTCTCGTGTTCTTGAGGTGATACGATCTTGATGTATCGCGGGGTTTGCTATTATAGTTGGATCTGATGATGTTTATCCCCCTCTACTCTCTTGTAATGGATTGAGTTTTCCCTTTGAAATTATCTTATCGGATTGAGTCTTTAAGGATTTGAGAACACTTGATGTATATCTTGCCGTGCTTATCTGTGGTGACAATGGGATATTCACGTGATCTACTTGATGTATGTTTTGGTGATCAACTTGCGGGTTCCGTGACCTTGGGAATCTGTGCATAGGGGTTGGCACACGTTTTCGTCTTGACTCTCCGGTAGAAACTTTGGGGCACTCTTTGAAGTACTTTGTGTTGGTTGAATAGATGAATCTAAGATTGTGTGATGCATATCGTATAATCATGCCCACGGATACTTGAGGTGACAATGGAGTATCTAGGCGACATTAGGGTTTTGGTTGATTTGTGTCTTTAGGTGTTATTCTAGTACGAACTCTATGATAGATCGATCAGAAAGGATAACTTTGAGGTGGTTTCGTACCCTACCATAATCTCTTCGTTTGTTCTCCGCTATTAGTGACTTTGGAGTGACTCTTTGTTGCATGTTGAGGGATAGTTATATAATCCAATTATGCTATTATTGTTGAGAGAACTTGCACTAGTGAAAGTATGAACCTTAGGCCTTGTTTCCTAGCATTGCAATACCGTTTACGCTCACTTTTTACCACTTGTTACCTTGCTGTTTTTATATTTTCAGATTACAAATACTCATATCTACCATCCATATTGCACTTGTATCACCATCTCTTCGCCGAACTAGTGCACCTATACAATTTACCATTGTATTGGGTGTGTTGGCGACACAAGAGACTCTTTGTTATTTGGTTGCAGGGTTGTTTGAGAGAGACCATCTTCATCCTACGCCTCCCACGGATTGATAAACGTTAGGTCATCCACTTGAGGGAAATTTGCTACTGTCCTACAAACCTCTGCACTTGGAGGCCCACAACGTCTACAAGAAGAAGGTTTTGTAGTATACATCAAGCCGCTTAGAGCTCGAGTCACGGCTAGGATTCGAGCAACGGGCATTGGAGCCACCACCTATGACACACAACACAAAACACACGAGAAGAATGAGAAGGGTCATTGCAAAGACCAAGGCCAAAACAAACAAAGCGAGTAGAAATATGATTGGGTAGTCGCAACAAGGTAGTTTAGATGTCAACGGTATTACCTCACCATGAGGCGGACGTAAAAATTTACATCTGCTCTAGCCGCGGTAGTACTGTGCCGGGATGGCACGGTAGTATCACGCCTAGAGCGGAAGTAAATTTTTACTTCCGCACGCCGAGCGGTAGTACCACTCTAGAGGAGTGGTAGTACCATACAAGGTGGATCCAGCCAGAGTGGTAGTACAACACAGGAGGTGCAGTACTACCGCGCGGATTTAAATCTGGCAAGAACGGATCTAGGCACATCCGCAAATTTGGATCGGTACTGCGGTTGATCAAAATTACCGTGTTGCAACATACCAAATAGCATCTCTATGGAACTAGCACTCTCCTACACCCTCCTCTTGCAATGACTTAGCCAAAAATCTCAAGAACAACATGCATCTCCTCAAAACCTAGAAGCAAAACTACGAGGCAAAGAGAGAAGGACTTGGGGAGAAACCTTGGTCCATGGCAAGAGGGTGAGGTGGGGATCGATCCCACCGGTCGGAATGCGAGGAGAGTGGCCGGAGATGGAGATCCTGCGAGGTCCTCCGGCACCGTTCTTGGGCAGGAGAGAGAGAGAGAGAGAGAGAGAGAGAGAGAGAGAGAGAGACAAAGTGGGGAAACGGAGTTGAATGGGTATGGGGGAGTTGGCTCTCCCCTGCCCACTCTTGACCCCCACCCGCTCGCGAGGGTGCGGTAGTATCGCGGGTCATCATGGTAGTACCGCCTGGGCGGAATTACCGCACATAGGGTGGTAGTACTGCTCTTCCAGCGGCAGTAAAAAAATATTGCCACGATGGAAGCGGTAGTACCGTGTCGTGGATGCACATGTGCGAGCATAGGGAAACCCATCTCATGTGGTAGTACCATGGCTTGCCACGGTAGTACCGTAACCCTAAGAATGTGCATGTTTCGACAAAACAAAGAAGCACGGCCTTTGCAAAGCAACCGGACATGCAAACAAGCACACACATGAGGCAACTCAAACACAAACACAAACACAACTCAACAAGAAGGCAAAAGACAATGAGGACAGAACACAAACCAAAACCTCTGTAGAGGAGAGGGTGGTGGCCGAAGCCACCTATGTTTGAGTCAATTCGTATGGCACCGCAAAGAATTATCCTTGGGCCCATGACCAAAACTCGTCTTTGAAGCACAACTACCATCAAGAATGGCTAATGTGAAAGAGTTGATCAATTTATGCATAATGGGGGGAGGAAGAGTTCATTGAGAGAACAACACTCCCCTAATGTCCATGCCTACCTAAACAAGATATCAAGAAGAGTATGGTGGGGTGTGCAAGGGTTCAAGCCACATTGCTTGAATCAATGATATTTAGCTCATGCCTTAACTCGCGAAATTTTGCTTCATCCAAGGGCTTCGTGAAAATATCTGCAAGGTTTCATGAGTGTTGACATATTTGAGTTGGATCTCCCCTCGCCTAATGTGATCCTGGATAAAGTGATACCGAATCTCAATATGCTTCGTCTTGAAGTGTTGCACCGGGTTGAGAGAGATCTTGATGGCACTTTCATTGTCACACCAAAGAGGCACTTCATCACAAGTGACACCGTAATCCTTTAAAGTTTGCCTCATCCATAGAAGTTAAGCACAACAACTACCGGCTCCACATACTCTGCTTCGATGGAAGAGAGAAAGAGACGCAACTTTGCTTCTTAGAAGACCAACTCACCAAAGAGCAACCAAGAAATTGGCACCCTCTGGAGGTCGACTTCCTATCCACTCTGTCTCCCGCCCAATCCGAGTATAAATAGCCCAAAAGGTTGAAGTTGGCTCCTCTTGGGTACCATACGCCAAACTTTAGGGTATGAGCCAAATATCGAAAGATTCGCTTGACCGCCACATAGTGGTTTCCTTAGGTGTGGCTTGAAACCATGCGCAAATTCCCACACCCAGCATGATATCCGGTCTAGATGCACAAAGGTAAAGCAGGGAGCCAATCATGGAATGATATACCTTTTGATCCACCGTTTTACCATTGGGATCTATGTCAAGTTGGCACTTGACAGGAATTGGAGTGGAAGCAGGCTTGACATCACTTAGCTTGAATCTCTTGAGCATGTCTTGAGTGTATTTGGCTTGGTTGATGAAGGTTCCTTCTCTTCTTTGCTTGATTTCGAACTCGAGAAAGAACTTCAACTCTCCCATCATGGACATCTTGAACTCCGAGGTCATGAGAGTGACAAATTCCTCATTGAAAGCTTTGTTAGGGTAACCAAAGATAATATCATCAAAATATAGTTGGCATGCAAACAACTCCCCTTTGACCTTCTTAGTAAAAACAGTAGGGTAGATTTTCCCAATTTCAAACCCACGATCTTGCAACAACTCAGTAAGATGCTCATACCACGCACGTGGGGCTTGTTTAAGGCCATAGAGTGCCTTATCGAGTTGGTACACATGATTGGGGAACTCGGGATCCTCAAACCTCAAGGGTTGTTTGACATACACCGACTCATTAATAGGATGTAACACCCACGATGCGGCTATATCTCTCACGTGTCGAGGCACGACTTAGAGGCATAACCGCATGGTGGTTTTGTCACAAGAAGGGTCATCTTCACACAATCCCATGTAATGAACAAGAATGGGATAAAGAGTTGGCTAACAATCGCCACTTCACACAATGAACATATAATTCATACATCATTTAGAGTACACACATAGTCCGACTATGGACGAAGCCAAAAGAAAAGAAGATAACCCAACTGCTAGATCCCCGATCGTCCCAACTGGGCTCCATTACTGATCAACATGAAACGAAACATAGCAACGACCAAGATCTTCGTTGAGCTCCCATCTGAGCTCGTTTGCATCACCTGCACTGGTATCATCGGCACCTGCAACTGTTGTGATAGTATCTGGTGAGTCAGAAGGACTCAACAATCCCAAAACCCGCGAGATCAAGACTATTTAAGCTTATGGGTAGGAAGTGGTAATGAGGTGGAGTTGCAGCAAGCACTAAGCAAATATGGTGGCTATCATACGCAAATAAGAGCGAGAAGAGAAGCAACGGAACGGTCGAGAAGCTAGAAGTGATCAAGAAGTGATCCTGAAACTACTTACGCACAATCATAACACAAAGACCGTGTTCACTTCCTGGACTACGCCGAAAAGAGACCATCACAGCTACAAACGCGGTTGATGCATTTTAATTTAAGTCAAGTGTCAAGTTCTCTACAACCGTACATTAAAAAATTCCCATCTGCCACATAACCGCAGGCACGGCTTTCAAAAGTTTAAACCCTGCAGGGGTGTCCCAACTTAGCCCATTATAAGCTCTCACGACCAACGAAGGATATTCCTTCTCCCAGGAAGACCCGATCAGTCTTGGAATCCCGGTTACAAGACATTTAGACAATGGTAAAACAAGACGAGCAAGACCGCCCGAATGTGCCAACAAATCCCGATAGGAGCTGCACATATCTCGTTCTCAGGGCACACTGGATGAGTCAAGCTATGAGTAAAACCATCCCTCAAGTTTCCCCGAGGTGGCCCCGCAGGTTGCTCGGTTCAGACCAACACTTAGAGAAGCACTGGCCCAGGGGAGTTTAAAATAAAGATGGCCCTCGGGTTAATTACTCCCAAGGGTAAAGGTAATAGGTTGTTAGGCAAATGTAAAACCAAAGTTGGGCCTTGCTGGAGGAGTTTTATTCAAAGTAAACTGTGAAGGGGTTCCCATACACCCGGCCGCGTAAGGAACGCAAAATCAAGGAACATAACACCGGTATGACGGAAACTAAGGCGACAAGAGTGGAACAAAACACCAAGAAAAAGGCCGAGCCTTCCACCCTTTACCAAGTATATAGATGCATTAATTAAATAAGAGATATTGTGATATCCCAACATAATCCTGTCCAACATGGAGCAAACTTCAACTTCACCTGCAACTAACAACGCTATAAGAGGGGTTGAGCAAAGTGGTAACATAGCCAAGCAACAGTTTGCTAGGAAGGGTGAAAAGGTTAGAGGCTGACATGGCAATTTGGGAGGCTTGATAAACAAGTGATAGGTAGCGCAGCATAGCGATAGAATGAAGCAACTAGCAAGCAAAGATAGAAGTGATATCGAGGGTAATGGTCATCTTGCCTGAAATCCGGCTAGGAAGAAGAACGAGTCCAAGAAGAAGACAGACGGGCGTAGTCTAACAAATCCTCCCAACTCCGGAATGAAACCGAAGCTAATGATAGAAGCAAACCAGAAAGACGCAAACAACATGGTAAACCGACACTCATAAGCATGGCATGATGCACAAACAAGTATGATGCATGACTAGTTTAACTATGCATGACATGGCAAGGTGAAGCAAACAACACTACAATTTAAGTTGAGCTCAATATGCAACGAGTTGCATATTGATGGAACACCACATTCAATTATTTAGTTCTCTCTCGTTTATGTACCCAACAATATTAAATGTGTTTAAACATGGCAAGAGGTGAAACATATGAAAACTACCCATGAGGCCGGAACAACAATCAACAATTCCGGAAAATCCCCATATGTCAATTAGCAATTTAATGCAACAAAAATTTTAAGCATTTAAATGTTGTTATCATGATGCGGATGACATATGCAAGTTTTATGCAATTTTTATGATAATGTTGACATGAGCATGTTATGAAGCATCTGTCACCGTCGTGGAATGAAAGGGGTGGCACGGCAACGACAACAAAAATGGTGCCACGGCAACATTCCGATGATCCGATAACCCATTGAGATATCGGTGCAAAAGAGCCAGTGTGCGGATCTACGGAACATGCAAAAGATGGTGGAGTGATCCTGGTTACCGGGTTTCCACGGGTCGGCGGCACGAAAAATGAGGAACGCGCAAGCGACAACTCGGAAACGGTGCACACACGAACATCTCATACAACACACATGCATTCGTTCACGGGTGTCGTCTCGGGGTTATACCTTCGAAGCGTGCATTCAGGGCGGAACGCGTTCGTCTAAGGAAGTAGTGGTACACGGGTCGTAGTGGAAGTAGTTGTAGACGTTTTGTAGATGAACTTGGCGTAACCGTGCGGTAGTCAAACTTGGCGACGGTAGTGGTACTTGTTGTCTTGTCGAATCCGAGCGACAGTAGTGGTACACGACATGTGGTGGAAGTAGTGGTACACATATCATAGAGGAACTTGACACAATCCAGTCTCCGGGGTCGTCGCGGTACTTGTAGCTCGTGTAACTCCACCGTTCGTTGCGTCAAGCTATGAGTAAAACTACTTCTACTACGACCTGTGTACACGAGCTACAAGTACCACGACGACCCCGGAAACTGGATTCTGTCAAGTTCCTCTATGATATGTGTACCACTACTTCCACAACATGTCATGTACCACTACTGTTGCTCGGATTCGACAAGACAACATGTACCACTACCGTCGCCAAGTTTGACTACCGCACGGTTACGCCAAGTTCATCTACGAAACGTGTACAACTACTTCCACTACGACCCGTGTACCACTACTTCCTTCGACGAACGTGTTCCGCCCCGAATGCACGCTACGAAGGTATAACCCCGAGACGACACCCATGAACGAATGCATGTGTGTTGTATGAGATGTTCGTGTTTGCACCGTTTCCGAGTTGTCGCTTGCGCGTTCCTCGTTTTTCATACCGTCGACCCATGGGAACCCGGTAACCGGGATCACCCCACCATCTTTTACATGTTCCGCACATCCGCACACTCTCTCTTTTGCACCGGTATCTCAATGAGTTATCGGATCATCGGAATGTTGTCGTGGCACCATTTTCGTTGTTGTTGCCATGGCACCCCTTTCGTTCCACCACGGTGACAGATGCTTCATAACATGATCATGTCAAAATTTTCATAAAAATTGCATAAAACTTGCATATGTCATCTGCATCATGATAACAACATTTAAATGCTTAAAATTGTTGTTGCATTAAATTGCTAATTGACATATGGGGATTTTCCAGAATTGTTGTTTGTTGTTCCGGCCTCATGGGTAGTTTTCATATGTTTCACCTCTCGCCATGTTTAACCACATTTAATATTGTTGGGTACATAAACGAGAGAGAACTAAATAATTGAATGTGGTGTTCCGTCAATATGCAGCTCATTGCATATTGAGCTCCACTTAAATTGTAGTGTTGTTTGCCTCACCTTGCCATGCCATGCATACTTAAACTGGTTGTGCATCATACTTGTTTCTGCATCATGCCATGATTATGCGTGTTCGTTTACCATGTTGTTTGCTTCTTTCCGGTTTGCTTCTCTCGATAGCTTCAGTTTAGTTACGGAGTTGGGAGGATTCGTTCGACTACGCCCACCTGTCTTCTTCTTGGACTCGTTCTTCTTCCTAGCCTAATTTCAGGCAAGATGACCATTCCCTTGATATCACTTCTATCTTTGCTTGCTACTTGCTTCGTTCTATCGCTATGCTGTGCTACCTATCACTTGTTTATCAAGCCTCCCAAATTGCCATGTCAGCCTCTAACCTTTTCACCCTTCCTAGCAAACCGTTGCTTGGCTATGTTACCGCTTTGCTCAGCCCCTCTCATAGCGTTGTTAGTTGCAGGTGAAGTTGAAGATTGCTCCATGTTGGACAGGATTATGCTGGGATATCACAATATCTCTTATTTAATTAATGCATCTACATACTTGGTAAAGGGTGGAAGGCTCGACCTTTTGCCTGGTGTTTTGTTCCACTCTTGCCGCCTTAGTTTCCGTCATACACGTGTTATGTTCCTTGATTTTGCGTTCCTTACGCGGCCGGGTGTATGGGAACCCCTTAACAGTTTTCTTTGAATAAAACTCCTCCAACAAGGCCCAACTTTGGTTTTACATTTTCCTAACAACCTATTACCTTTTCCCTTGGGAGTAATTAACCCGAGGGTGATCTTTATTTTAAACCCTCCGGGCCAGTGCTTCTCTAAGTGTTGGTTTGAACCAAGCAACCTGCGGGGCCACCTCGGGGAAACTTGAGGGATGGTTTTACTCGTATCTTGACTCATCCAGTGTGCCCTGAGAACGAGATATGTGCAGCTCCTATCGGGATTTGTCGGCACATTCGGGCGGTCTTGTTGGTCTTGTTTTACCATTGTCAAAATGTCTTGTAACCGGGATTCCGAGACTGATCGGGTCTTCCTGGGAGAAGGAATATCCTTTGTTGGTTGTGAGAGCTTATAATTGGCTAAGTTGGGACACCCCTGCAGGGTTTAAACTTTCGAAAGCCGTGCCCACGGTTATGTGGCAGATGGGAATTTGTTAATGTCTGGTTGTAGAGAACTTGACACTTGACTTAAATTAAAATGCATCAACCGCGTGTGTAGCCGTGATGGTCTCTTTTCGGCGGAGTCTGGGAAGTGAACACGGTCTTTGTGTTATGACTGTGCGTAAGTCGTTTCCGGATCACTTCTTGATCACTTCTAGCTTCTCGACCGTTCCGTTGCTTCTCTTCTCGCTCTTATTTGCGTATGATAGCCACCATATTTGCTTAGTGCTTTCTGCAACTCCACCTCATTACCACTTCCAACCCATAAGCTTAAATAGTCTTGATCTCGCGGGTTTTGAGATTGTCGAGTCCTCGTGACTCACCAGATACTATCACAACAGTTGCAGGTGTCGATGATACTAGTGGAGGTGATGCAACCGAGCTCAGATGGGAGCTCAACGAAGATCTTGGTCGTTGCTATGTTTCGTTTCATGTTGATCAGTAGTGGAGCCCAGTTGGGACGATCGGGGATCTAGCAGTTGGGTTATCTTCTTTTCTTTTGGCTTCGTCCGTAGTCGAACTATGTGTGTACTCTGAATGATGTATGAACTATAAGTTCATTGTGTGAAGTGGCAATTGTAAGCCAACTCTTTATGCCATTCTTGTTCATTACATGGGATTGTGTGAAGATAACCCTTCTTGCGACAAAACCACCATGCGGTTATGCCTCTAAGTCGTGCCTCGACACGTGAGAGATATAGCCGCGTCATGGGTGTTACAAGTTAGTATCAGAGCCGACCCTCGCGGTTACACGGATGTTTGCGGACATGTGCGCGGTTATGTTGTTCATGATGTTTGTGACCCGTCGTGGCACACGACATGGCACATGTACGGGACTGGATGCACAGACGTATGTGCCAAGAGGGAACGTTCATGTGGCCCGATGAGGACGTCGGTTCCTCTGAGTGGGGGTGTATGTGATATCCTGGCTTATTAGGGATGATAGACTACATATATCAATAAGGAATTCCTTCTTTTCCGGGAGCCCATTCGGATAGAACTCCAAAGTTAAGCATTCTTAGCTTGGAGTAGTATTAGGATGGGTGACCGACCGGGAAGTTCCTCCCGGGTGCGCATGAGTGAGGACAAAGTGCGCAGAAAAGACTAGTATTGATCTGTGGGGCCAGTCTAGATCCCACCAGGAGTAACGACCACTGGCGGGTGTGTCCGGGGCATTACATAGGACCATTAAGAAAAGCACTCTTCACATCCATTTGTTACAACTTGAAGTTATGATGAGAAGCATAAGCAATCAACAAACGAATAGATTCAAGGCGAACGTGAGCAAAGGTTTCACCGTAGTCGATACCCTCGACTTGGGAGTAGCCTTGTGCTACCAAACGAGCCTTGTTGCGAACGATAATCCCATGAGAATCTTGCTTGTTCTTGAATATCCACTTGGTTCCAATGACATTATGGTTCCCTGATGGCCTTGGCACCAATCTCCACACCTTGTTGTGCTCGAAGTTGTTGAGTTCTTCATGCATGGCATTGAGCCAATCCGGATCCTCGAGCGCCTCATAGACCTTTTGGGGTTCAACACAAGAAACAAATGCATGATGTTCACAATAGTCTGTCAATTGTCTACGAGTACTTACCCCTTTTCTCAAACTTCCAAGCACATTCTTCATAAGATGGTCTTTGGTAGTGAGCTTGGAAGCAATCTTGGCGGCACGACACTCCAATTCCTCCTCAAGAGAAAGTTGAGGAGCGGAAACTTGATCATCTTGAGTGTCGTCTTGAGCTTGTTCTTGATCTTGAGCTTGCTCTTGATCTTGAACTTTCTCGGGAGGGAGAACTTGACCTTGGGCATCACTTGGTGGTTCACCACCATCTTGAGGTTGATCTTGCCCTTGATCTTATTCACTTGGTTAAGGGCCTTCACCTTGTTCTTCGGAAGCGTGCGGGTCTTCGGTTGGTGATGGCTCCACTTGAGTGGAACTTTTTCCTTCTCCTTCGGCCACAAGGGGTTCCTCAATGGGTAGGATATGACCAACACCCATTATTCTTATGGATTGGGGAGAAATTTCATCACCTACATCTTCTCAACTTGGGAACTGTTATTCTCGTCAAACTCCACGTTACACGTCTCCTCAATGAGTCCCTGGACTAGTTGAGGACATGTTAAGCATGAGAGTTTGTAGCATAACCAACAAATATGCCCTCATGACACTCAACTTTGATCGTGGCAAGAAGTTTCAAGCGGACATGAGGACCAGGTTTGGTCAGCCGATGGTTTCCTCTCCGGGCTTTCATCAAAAGGAATTCATATTGGTGGTATCTCTCAACAGAACATCTTTCAAACTTGATGCCCACACGGTTAGTGTTTCTCTCAGTGCAATGTTTGAGGGCTATGCTCATGGTTTCCGAGTTCGTTTTTCAAGGGATAGACCTTACAAGTTCTCATTAGCTTCCAAGTCAGTTGGGTTTGAGATCTATAATGCAGGGAGAATTGTTGAGAAGGATATTGAGATGGTTTTTAGCCTTTGGAATTCTGGGGGTCCAAATTGGAGAAGAGAAGAAGTTGTTTATTATGATGAGCTTGAGAAAGAATGGACACTTGTGGGTAGAAATGGTAGGGCGGTGGTGCCACACTCCGGTGATCGCCGGAGCTACGGCACGGTGGCCCGAGAGGGTAGATCAGTTTTCGAGAGGTTATCGGGCCCTATTCATGATGGTAATAATCAAGAATTAAGCAGCATTTCAACTCGGTCAGCACCAGAGCAATCAAGACCTCAAATTGAGCCCCTTGTGGTCCAACGTAGCCATGCCGCACCACACGTAATGTGCCATGCATGCGGGGCCAACGGTCATTTTACCCGTTTTTGCACAGTGCTAAATTTGCCTAGGCTGTGGACTTTCATGAAATTTAGCTCGTTCCTGAGCCCACCTGAAGAGGCTTGGGCCGTTGCGGAGGTTTAGGCCTAGTTTCGCTGTGTTGGGCCTGCGCCACGGATTAGACAGGTTGTTTCTTTTTGGAGCTGATCAAGGATCTTTTTCCAAACTTCCAACCGAGACCAACGCCTGCCTCCTCGCATTCCACTCCATTTACCAACTCTGCTTCCTCCTCTGCTCCTCCCTTGACAAGCTCGCCTGTGTAGTGTTCGTCGCCGGTGCGGGCCTTGGTCGCATCCTCGCCGGAGTCGACCCGAATGGCCAACATCCAGATCAACCCTCTTCCCTTTGTTCTGCACGGGTTCCAGATACAGGAGGTGGCAAGAAGAATTGGGGTTTGCAGAGCCATCCTCCCGCACCGTCCACGAAGACATGAAGATTGGGCGATTGCACCTATCCATCCGCACCCCAATGAGGTATTTTTTACCAATGTCCATGAGGTCCTCGAAGAGTTTCAGCAAGGAATGGAACAAGTAGGGTTTAGAGAAATCCGGTGCTGCCCTTTTGGTGAAGCATATTGATGCGGAGCATCCCACGTTCATCCCCATGTACACTCCGACTACTCTCCAAGCCCCAAGAGGACATATGACGAGACCTCGACCATCCGCCATTGGGCACAAGGTGAACTCACTCCTCTTCGAACTGTCACTTTCCACATGTGAGACATGGCTACTACCTCATGCATGGACCTTGCATACACAGGTACAACAGAGACGACCATGGAGGATCCAAGGACCAAGGCCAAGCATGGAAGAGGAGAAGGAAGAAGAAGCAGGGACAAGCTTCTGAAATCCCGGACCTTCCGGCCTGCTTGGAACTTCCGGCCCCCGGACCTTCCGGCCTGCCCGGAACCTCCGGCCCCTGGAGTCCAGACCAGCCCCGAGCGCGCCAACTCTCTGGTTAGCCCGGAACTTGGCCGGAACCTGGCCGGAACTTCCGGAGCCCGGAACTTCCGGCCCCGCCCGGAACTTCCTGCCTGTCTACGCACAGTGTATTGGGCCGAGCCCATGTACCCCTTCGCCCTCACTTACCCCTTCGTGCCTCTATACTATATATACTCCTCCACCTCCTCCTAGTTAGGGTTAGCAAAGGATTAGCTCATTTGAGATAGAGCTTTGCTAATCCATACGGATCTCCTCCTCGTGAGAGACCGTGGCCTCTTCGGAGAAGATCTACCATGGATTCAAGACCCCTTTACGGGAAGATCCCTTGTGGATTCAAGACCTCTTCTCGGAGATGAGCTACTGCCACTTGTATCGTCCTTTGTTGGATTTGGACCATGAATCTCTTTGTGTTCCTTGGATCTAGCACATGTGTGATCATATTCGTGTTGGTTGAGTGTTTCTCTCGTTTTCCCCCGTGATTTCCCTCGTGTTCTTCCGCGCGTTCTTCGTGTTCCTCATAGGGATCCACTCCAAACGTGAAAGATCAGCCCCTAGGATTCCACCCTACATCGTCTTGGTATCAGAGCCATGTTGATCACGTTTTTGGAGCCCATACCCTTTGTTTTCTAGCTTGATTTTGTTGATTTCGTCCTAAATCCGAAAATCCCCACCAAAAATAGCCACCAATTTTTTTTGTGATTTGTTGGTTTTGATGATGTTTTGTTGATTTTGATCCATGGATTCACTGTGTTATGAGTGGATCTAGCATTCCCCTTCTTTTCCCCCATTTCCATCCACGAAATCGTCTCAATTTTGCCCTGGGAAATCGTGTTTTTTCGCCCCCGTTCTCAGATCTGGAATTTAGGGTTCGTCCCGGACGAAATTCCACGACCCCCGGAACTTCCGGCCTTCCTCGGAACTTCCGTCCTTACCTCGGAAATTCCGGGCTAAACAGAGAATTTACCCAAAGTCCCCAGACTTTTTCCGCGACCCCCGGAACTTCCGGCACCCCCGGAACTTCCGGAGCTCGGAACTTCCGGCCCTAACCCCGGAACTTCCGGCCTAACCAGAAACTTTCCCCGAAATTTCAGCATAAGCCTTCTTCACCTTTTTCATCATAACTTTTTGCTCCCAACCCCGATTTGAGTGTTCTTTGGCTCGTTTTGAAGATATCGACGTGCCAGAGGTCCTCACATTGGTTTACCACCTTTTGACTCCATCAAATTTTTGGAACTTTGGCATCTTTGCCTAGGCCTTCCACCATAACATGCGCATTGCCACCACCGACTTCCGCAACCTAACCCATTTTGTTCACCATAGCATTTGAGGTTGTTTGATTAGTGACTTCAGTCTCCTAAGGTGTTTAGACTACTTAGGGACGGTTGCTTCTTCATCAACCACCACCATAACTTCCGCATAGGCTTGTCCACCATGCGCTTCTGCCACCCCAACTTAACCCAATTTTGTTATGTTGAGAGTTGTGTCTCCTAAGGTGTTTCGGCTACTTAGGGACATGCTTTCAACTTTGAATCCGTGTATAGCCCATCATACGCTTCCACCACCATAACCCGGTCAACTTCGGCTACTTGGGTTTCCACTAATACTTTCGCTTTGCCAAGTGCAAATCACCACCGCATTCCCGCTACCACCATTTTGACATTTGACATTTGAGATTTTGAGTTTGCGGGTTTTCCGTTTCCTAAGGTGTTTCGTCTACTTAGGAACGAGTCTCCATCATCTTGGTTTCCACATCAAGAACGCCGCCACTCATCATCGCCTCGTACGGTAACCTCCATATCATTTTGGTATCGTGGTATCCCTCCTTTGTATATTCCCCTTGCCATTGCATTGTTAACCCCTAGCCCATTTTGCGTTACTTACCTATCAAGACTAGCCATTTGAGTATTGCCGGCAATGTTACTTGTGCACATTAGTGATCATACTTCCCATAGCATACATACCATATCATCGTGGTGCATATATTGCTATCATATCTTGTGTCACAAGTTTGTTCCTGCATATACACAATTGCTATCTTGGTTTGTGCATTGTGCAAAATTGGCCATACAAAAAAAGAATAAGCTTTTAAGCAAAGAAAAAGGGAGACCAAAGAAGCTTGTAAGCAAGTGCCATAGCATCATACCACATTGCACATAAGATTGTCATATCCGATCATCTTGGATCATCTTGAGAGAAACACCGGGAACCATACATACATAGCATACTTGGGATAGAAGTTTATCCATTTGCATCTTATAGGTTGTGCACAAGTGTCGTATCCGCCTATTGAGCAATCGTGCTAGCGTCTCTCTTGAGTTGTGCAACACGAGCGTTTTCCATGGATTCCACATTTTGTGCTCATTCCTTGGTTGCATGACCCCATTTATCTATCCGTGTGTGTGTTTCCGTGTGTCATTCATTGCTATTGGTCTACTTGTTTCACTTGCGAATTTGTGAATCTCTTTCAACATTATTGACTCTTGCTAACATTTTGCATCAAATTTCTGTGCCACTATTCTCACTGAGCTCCACACAAAGCCTTACTTGTGTAGGTGTGAGAACAGACAAGAATTGGTACCAATTGTGTTATTTCCTTGTTACACATTTGAGTGATCATTGATCCATCTTCAACATTGGTCAAGGTACACTTGGTATAGTTCTTCTCTTTCTCCCACTCATATTTGCTCGAGTCTTGTGATGGATAGGCAAGGCATTTCCTCTCCGGTCTACGACAACAATGACGGTGTGAACAACTACATCTCCAAAGCGTCCATCTTCGATCTACAACGACAAATGCAAGGCACACAATCAAGATTGCGAGAGCGCATCGAGAACATCTCCATTGATATTTTTCACTCCGAAGCAAGGAAAAGGGACTACATCGACAAGAAGCTTTCCGCACATAAAGAGGAGCAAGATGCAAAGATGGAGGAGATTAGAGCCTTGATCAAGTCTTCTTCCACTTCGTCATCTTCAAGGCGGCGACATTCAAGCCACAAGTCTTCGGAGCGCGGCAACGATGCAAGTGCAAATCTTCCTCGTCCACATCTACATGGCGATCACCATCACGTTCGTGATCCACATCGTCATGAAGGGCAAGTCACCTCCAAGCATCATGTGCACGACGACGACGAACGACATCGAGCTCAAGCACGACAATGACACCATCATCATGAAGATGCTCCACAAGCGCAAATGCACAAGTCCCAACAAGTCCTACTTCACGCCAAGTCCAAGCTTCATGAGCAAAAGAGAAGAACGCGAGACGACCACCACCAAGACGGTGCTATGGCTAGCACCACCACTTCGGCATCTTCGCCAAGTGCTATCAAGGCATCTTTGCCTTTGGACGTATGACATCTTCGCCTACTTCCCACGTGTACGCGTACATCGACTTCATCAAGTCCAAGGCGACTACCTACGAGCGAGGGTGACACTTCCATCTTCGGAAGCCCCCCAAGGAAGATGGCCGAGCATGGGAAACACCCTTCGGTCATGGAGACGAGCTATGAGGTGCCACGTCATATGGGCCTCCCATGCCAAGACGGTGATAAGACGGTCGAGCAAGGGCCATCCCCTTCGACCACGGCAACGAGCGCGAGCCTCTTCAACAACATGACGATGGCGCCCATATTGGACTCATACTCCGAGTCAAGCTACGCAACCACGCATGGAGACATTTGCACCTACACCTCTCCGACACCCACATATGAAGAGATGTCCCAAGTGCCATGTGAGGAGGGCCACCACCACGTGAGTGACATGAGTGACTCCACCATATGTGACATTGAGAGCATTTCCTATGAGAGGATGAGTGTGACCACCACTAGCCCCACACATGAGAGCATGCCACACATCCTATGTGAGGTTGAGAGCCATTTGAGTGACTCCACCAACCATATGAGTGAGAGCATCATACTGGGAGTGAGTGAGCCACAACACTTAGTGAGTGAGGTAGTTGATAGGGCATGTGAGGCCACTTTGATTTTTAACGACTTAACCTCTACTCCTAGTGTGTTTTCTTCTTTGGTGCTAGGTCTCCTACATGACGACATACCTATCCTCGATGAGTCCATCCCTCCTTTTGAGACGACGATGGCCATGGTGGACAATGATGCACCCCCACATGGTTCCATCAAGATGAAGATGAAATTGAGTGGATCTTCAACACCTCACCTACAACACATGAGCGATGCTCCAAAGGTAACATAGGTGATGGTGCTTCTCTTGTCCCACTAGTGGACTCTCTTGACATCGATTGCTCCCATGATGTTGACCCACCTATTCCCATGCTTCATGCTAGTGAGACTTCTTCATGCCTTGACTTGCCTATTTATGATGAATATGATGATGAGCATGTTGAGTTGCCTAGTTGTGATGCTATGCTCCATAGGATATCATGTGCAAATTCTATTGGTCGCATCATGTTTGACAATCCATTAAACTTGTCATATGCTATGAGTGAGATCTCCCATATTGTTTCATTACAATCTCAACATTGTAACTATGCATGCTCCATTAAAATAAATCCCATTTGCACTTATGGCATAGATGACGAGATGATGGTCATTGGCTTTTGCTTCTCTTGTGATGATATTGCCATGCTTCCTTTACATGATTTGCGCAATTCATCTACTATGTCATGCCATGATCACATTGTTCCAAATATGCTATGTTTTGGATGTTTTCAATATTCTCCATGTGATGTTTCCATAAATGCTCATGAGGAGACCACCATAGTTTCCTCATACATATTAGGAGATCCTGATGCATTTCATACCTTGCATGATTCCCATAAGTGCGTGCACCATATGCATTCCATGAATAATAGTGCTCTAGATATTTCTCATGATGCATTACACAATTTGAGTCTCCATATGACATGCATAACAACAAACCTCTCATGATGGATGGCATGTTTCTATATCGTGCATCTCATTTATTTGAGGATTGGATATTTTGTGCTAACCGACACATGCACGTGCGCATCATGATGGATGATGTGTACATATACCACACACACGCAATTTTTCCTTTGCCTTTGTTTTGTGTAGGTAATCATGTATACTCGTCAACCTCTCAATCCCAAGAGTTAACGAAACGAGCTCTTGAGAGCAACGATGCTTTGGGATCCCGTGGACTATCCTTACCACTGTTCCCTTCGGGCAAGGACTACGCGCATCTCTTCTACTTGGCTCTCACACGGCTATGGGCTATTTACCACTTGTCACCTTATGCCCATACTATTGTGTTCACTTTGCATGTTATGCTTGCTCCTATGCCTTTGCCATGCAATTGTGACCCTTGCTTGCATATACCCATGATTCACCATTATGCTACTTCTATGTGTATTTGCATGCTTGGTGGAGATCCTTGTTGCTATTGCCATGCTTATCATGTGCTCCATGCTATTGATGCTTGTTGTGTTGGGAGAGTCATGATGACCCATTGCTATTTACATATGGTCTCTCGCCAATACATTGATGATATTTTTCTCTATCTTGCTTTCATGCTTGTGATATGTCATGTGCATTATTCATGCCCGCCATTTGCACACATGACATGCTTGCCATGATTCCCTTTAGTATGTTGCATCTTCGTACTACTAGCTTGCTTGACTTGATCGCTATGATTTCTTGCTATGTTGCATCACCCATGTTCCACTCTTACTCGCTTTCTTGGGTTGATGACATATATGTTCATGCCTCTCACTTGATTTGTCTTGATCATTGTCTCTTGTCTCCACTAGTTGCATATCTCATATCACCTTGTGTTGAGTGCCAACTTGCTATGCTTATTGATCTTGGAGACTTGGACACTTTGCTTGTGATGCATGCTTGTTTGATTGAGCCTCTTGTAGTTGGTTGTTCTTGCATCATATGTCTCCATACTATGAAATGCTCCCTTGTACCTTCTTATGATGAGCATGATGCATACACTTGTTGGGTATCTTACCACTCGAATGATAGGTTTTGCATTTCTGCTAACCTCATTTGTTTGTCCGAGTGTTTGTCATGTTCTTTCATTTTGGAGGATTCACAAGGCGGTGCCATTAATTGACAACTTGGTCATGAGAAGGCATACACGATGTGCGACACCAACATTTTTGACATTCTCATAAAGGTGAACTCCTTCTCTTTGAGCCATCCTCAAATACGCATATTGGGTGGGTCACTCTTTCATTATTGTTTCCTTCTTGTTGTCTACATGATACATCTCGCGGACGGAGGAGCGACATTGGAGATTGGCTCTATAGACCTTCACATTGAGGAGCGCTCGCACTTATTTGATGTACCTTCGAACCTCCACTCTTTCCACGACATCGAGCATTGGTATACCACCATCTCCATATTTGTTGTTTGTGCTCATACATGGCATGCTCGATGGACATATCATACTCACCACAAGTTTGCACCCTATGCATGGATTGACTCACATTATGATTGCCTTGTTGCATCTTGTATTCCCATGTCATCCATGATATATGAGCTTGTGCACTTCCTTAGAAAATTTGTTGTGATCTTCCTTGATGGCATATTCATACATCATATTGCCCATCATCAATTACATGACAACATAATCACATTGAGCACCAATTACCATGTTCATGCTCTTGATAAACCATCCCATTATGACATCATTTGCACAATGGTAGAATTTGTCGCTTTGTGCATCATGCTAATTACCCCATGAATGCTTTGCATATCAAGCATCATGTGTCTTGCCACGCACTATCTTGCCGCACGGTCTCATTCTTACATGATGGACATTTTCTGTGCACTAACCATTGTATTTCCGAGTGTCGCTTGTGTTTGCTCATTTTGCATGCACCACATATCGGAGACACCTTGGAGTACTTGGATTGCGTCATGCCTTCAACTCCGTCCACGACAACCGTTTCCATGGTGATGAGGATCACGATCCGGGGTCGGATCTTTTCCAAGGGGGGGGGGAGATGATGCGGAGCATCCCACGTTCATCCCCATGTACACTCCGACTACTCTCCAAGCCCCAAGAGGACATATGACGAGACCTCGACCATACGCCATTGGACACAAGGTGAACTCACTCCTCTTCGAAATATCACTTTCCACATGTGAGACATGGCTACTACCTCATGCATGGACCTTGCATACACTCAGGTACAACAGAGACGACCATGGAGGATCCAAGGACCAAGTCCAAGCATGGAAGAGGAGAAGGAAGAATAAGCAGGGACAAGCTTCTAGAAAGCTCGGACCTTCCGGCCTGCCCGGAACCTCTGGCCCCCGGACCTTCCGGCCTTCCCAGAACCTCCGGCCCCTGGAGTCCAGACCAGCCCCGAGTGCGCCAACTCTCTGGTTTGCCTGGAACCCGGCCGAAACCTGCCTGGAACTTCCGGCCTATGTGCGCATAGTGTATTGGGTCGAGCCCATGTACCCCTTCGCCCTCACTTACCCCTTCGTGGATCTATACTATATATACTCCTCCACCTCCTCCTAGTTAGGGTTAGCAAAGGATTAGCTCATTTGAGATAGAGCTTTTCTCATCCATACGGATCTCCTCCTTGTGAGAGACCGCGGCCTCTTCGGAGAAGATCCACCATGGATTCAAGACCCCTTTACGGGAAGATCCCTTGGGGATTCAAGACCTCCTCTCGAAGATGAGCTACCGCCACTTGTATCGTCCTTTGTTGGATTTGGACCGTGAATCTCTTTGTGTTCCTTGGATCTAGCACATGTGTGATCATATCCGTGTTGGTTGAGTGTTTCTCTCGTTTTCCCCCGTGATTTCCCTCGTGTTCTTCCGCGCGTTCTTCGTGTTCCTCATAGGGATCCACTCCAAACATGAAAGATCGGCCCCTAGGGTTCCGCCCTACATCACGTATGTTCAGTTTGCGCATGTCCATGATCGTGATAGGCTCATTCGGCAGAGTCCACATGCTTTTGGTGATGTTTTTATTTCCTTCTCTAAGCATAATGAGGGTAGAAATTGGCGTCGAGTGCATTTCAATAGGACTTGTTGGCTGCTATTTGTGGGGATCCCTTTTGATTTCTGCAATACAGAGGATGTGGCTGTAGCAATCTCCAAGTGGAGCAGAATCATAAGTTGGGAAAGAGAGGATGCACTGAGAGGAATGATTTTGGTCAAAGCTAGGGTCACTGATCTTATTGATATACCTAAAAGCATTAGATGGTCAGAGGGAGAACACTTTGAAGAAGAATCATGGACTAGTTCTGTGGAGGTTTTGCTTGAGGAAATGTTGGGTGGGGGACCTGCTGATGAGTACCCTATTCCACCAGATGGTGTTGACCCACACCCAGTGCCCCAGCATGCAAATGACTTTCCTGGTTTTCAGCCTCTGCCTGTGCACAATATACATGCTCAGAATGAAGACTGGGATGCTTGGGAAGAACAGGAAGAGCAGGAACAACATTGGGCTTTCCATCAGCCAAACCCTGAGGTTCCAATGCAGCAGCAAGTGGAAATCCCAGTGATGCCTGATGATGGGGCTCCTAATAGCAGCATCACTACAACTGTTTCTTTGTCTGATGGGCTTTTCTCCATTACACACTCTGCTAGTGAAGAAGTTAATCAACGGCTCAACCAATGAGCATGGGCCTTCTCAATATTGCTTTGGCTTATAATGCTGAGGAAGAGGAAGTAGATTTGCAAGTGACTGGCAACAATGCTGAGAATGTTCAACCTCAAATTGTGGCAGGGAAGGTTAATAATGTAATTGAAGTTGGCCCAGAGAAGAATAGCAATCAACCCGACCTTGCAGTTATTCCCAAGGAGGGGGGACAAACATCTGCTGACAATCATGGTTTGCAGATGATAGTCTCTAGCAATAGTGAAGGCACTGAACATTATCAAGCTGTAAGGACAGCCTCTAAGGGAACACCTGTTGCACAAAACCTGGATGTGGCTACAAAAGATAAAGGACAAGAGAATGTCCCAATTCCTCAAGTGGTCACATCTTCTAACATCAACAGGAAAGGTATTTCACATGATTTTAATCACATGTTTGATTTATAGTCAATTGCTGAATCTCATGCTTTGGAAGTTATTGATGGTGCTCACTTAATCTCTGAAGAAGGGCTTGGCCTTTGGATACAACACTTTGCACCAGCAACTCAGGGAGATACAAACACTTTCAAAATTGACATTGTTGTAAGTTGGTTTAATTTCATAATACACCTATTGTTGACTCGTGATAAATTTGGGTGGACAATGCATTTGTTGAAGTCTGAATTGTGGAAACTTCTGACTGCAAATTGTGATTCTGAAGATACTATGTTATTTCATATTCCTAATGAATGTGCTACCTCTCAGACCCCCATTTGTAAGGACATTATGCTAGGTGTGGGTAAGGAAAATGAAGGAATTAGTCTAACTGCTCACTCTTCAAGTGGAGCTGGCAGTCCTTTAAAGCAGGTGTCTACCAACAAAGTTGTGTTGCTGCCAATGGGAGAAGCTATCTCCAAGAAAAGGAGGGAGAAAGAACCTCTGGTTGAAACTGAGGTAAGAAGAAGTGACAGGATTAGGAAAGATAATAATGGATATAGAATAAAATCTTGTGATGCTAAATCCTGCTTGCCATGTAATGCTATACCTCCTGTTCTTCCAAATAAAGTGGTTAAGAACCTGACAAAATCTTTCTGCAAGGTGGCTGAGGATGAACTTCATGAGAAGTTGTCCAAGAAGCCCAAAAATAAAGGACAGGAAGAGGTGGCCAAGGTGTCCAAGGCTACAGGAGAGATTGCTCATTCCAAGATAAATTGAAGATGATCATGTCCCTTAGTACATGTCAAAGTGCTAGAATGCTGATTTACACTTCTGTGTGGATTGTCTGTTTTATGTTTGCAATGATGTTTAAAATAAGACAATGTAAGCTGATGGATGTGTGCCTAAAGTGGCCCCTTTTGTTAGTTGGTATCTATCTGCTATGTATGGCTTCTGGATTGGGTGTCTCAATGAAAGTGATGGTATTGATTAGCTAAATTTTGTAAACAGTTCTAGTTATCTTTGGTTGCACTATGATGCTGATGGTATGGTTTGCACCTGTGAATTTTGGGTGACAGCCAGTTGTTATCCTAAGCTTGAGCGTTGTTATTTACAGTTCAAAACTTTCACAGCCTGTGGCACTTAGCAAGGGATGGTCTTTGGTACAAGTTTTGGAAACCAATTGTTTTACAATGAATAACAACAGATCCTAGAATATTTTAAACTGGAATGTTAGAGGGATTAATGCTTCAGATAAGTGGCTAGCAATTAGACAGAAAGTTGAAGAAAGTGTTTCTGGGATTATATGCATCCAAGAAACAAAGAGAGAGACTTTTGACCTGGCCTATATTCAAAACTTCTGTCCTATGAGATTTAATAAATTTGAATACCTTCCCTCCATTGGGGCCTCTGGAGGCATTCTAACTGCTTGGAATGGAGCTCTGTTCTCAGGTGAAATAATTTTTCAGAACAAATTCTCCTTGTCAATTCAATTTACTTGCAACTCATATTCCAAGACTTGGATTCTCACAAATATCTATGGACCTTGCAACCATGAGGATAAGATTGAGTTTATTGACTGGTTTGGCAACATTCAAATGCTTATTAATGTGGATTGGATTATAATGGGAGACTTCAACTTCATTAGATCACCTGAAGATAGAAATGGACCTGGAGGAGATGTCAATGAAAGGCTTTTGTTTAATGAAGCTATAATCAATCTTGGGCTGATTGAACTTCCACTGAAAGGAAGGCAATTTAGTTGGAGCAACATGCAGGACAATCCACTGCTTGAGAAGTTGGATTGGTTTTTTTACTTCAGCTACTTGGATGACCAGTTACCCAGATTCTACTGCCCTGCCCTGGGCAAAACCTATTTTAGATCATTTGTCATGTATGATTAAAATTGGCACAACTATTCCAAAATCCAAGGTCTTTAGATTTTAGAACTACTGGCTCAAACACGGCTCTTTCAAGCAAGTGGTCCAGGCTGCATGGAACATTCCCGTGGGTTTCATAGATCATGCTAAGAAGATCAATGCCAAGTTTAAAAACCTGAGAAGAGCTCTAAAATTGTGGGCCAAAATCTTGTCATGCCTGAAGAAGCAGATTGAAGAATTAAATGCATGTATCTTTCTATGGGACTTTATTGAGGAATACAAGGACTTATCTGTCTTTGAAAGCAATTGTAGAACCATACTTAAGGGTTTCTTGCTAACAGTGCTCAACAATCAGATAATCTACTGGAAACAGAGAGGCAAAATCAAAGGAGTTAAATTTGGGGATGAAAACACAAAATTGTTTCATACAAAAGCTACCATCAATCACAGGCATAATAAAATTGCAATGCTGCTAAATGAGGATCAAGTTGAAGTTACTGATCATGAAGGAAAAGCTGCCATTCTATGGGAGGCATTCAAAAATAGATTGGGTCAATCTACTGGACATATAATGCATTTTGATTTAAATGACCTCTATGATCACCCAGTAGACCCTCAAGTGTTCTTGGACCTGGAAAAACCTTTTACTCAAGAGGAAATTGATGATGTGGTAGAAAACCTGCCAAATGATAAATCTCCAGGTCCTGATGGTTTTAATAATGAGTTCATCAAAAATTCCTGGGATATTATAAAGGGGGATGTTACTGACCTTATCATGGCCTTCCATGCTGGTAATGTGGACCTAGAAATCATAAACACTTCTTTTATCACTGATTCCCAAAAAGGTATAGTACCACTGTCCCCAAATGACTTCAGACCAACTTCTTTGCTCAATGGTGTGCTTAAAATCATCACAAAACTGTTGGCCAACATACTGCAGAAAGTGATTCTAAAAATGGTGCACATTAACCAGTATGGTTTCCTCAAAGACAAAGTGATCCAAGATTGTCTAGGGTGGGCTTATGAGTATATTCATCAATGCCATAAATCAAAGGAAGAAATGTTAGTAATTAAATTGGACTTTGGAAAAGCCTTTGACAGAATTGAGCATCAAGCAATCATTGACATTTTTAGAGCAAAGGGGTTTGGTGAAAAATGGATTTCTTGGATGCAACTATTGTTCTCATCTGCATCTTCGGTTGTCATGTTAAATGGAGTGCCTGGAAAGAAATTATATATCAGAAGAGGAGTAAGATAGGGTGATCCATATTCCCCCCTAATTTTTGTGCTGGTTACTGATCTTTTGCAATCTATACTTAACAAAGCCATGAGATTGAATCTAATCACTCTACCACTTCAAGTAAACTCTTGCCTTGATTTTCCAATAGTTCAATATGCTGATGACACTTTGGTTATTATGCAAGCAGATGCTAGAGAGCTCATTTGCCTCAAAGCATTACTAAACACATTTGCTTCATCAACTGGTCTTAAAGTCAATTATGGTAAATCAATCATGGTGCGTGTCAATATTGCTGAAGAGAGAGTAGATCTTTTTACAAACACTCTCCAATGTACTAGAGGGCATTTTCCTTTCACTTACCTGGGTCTGCCATTGGGAATTTACAAACCAACTGTGGAACCATGCTTACCTATTGTCAACAGAATTACTAAAAGACTGGCTGGAATTTCATCTTTCATGACTCGGGCAGGAAGGCTACTTCTAGTTAAATTAGTGCTTACATCTCTTTCAATTCTTTTCATGACCTCCTTGGACATTCCTATCACAATTAAGACGCGGATTATAAAATACTTAAGGCACTGTCTTTGGAAAAGTCCTGATATGGAAGACAGAAGACCTGCAATGGTAGCTTGGCACACTATCTGTAGGCCAAAAAACCAAGGAGGGTTAGGTGTCTTAGACATCTACACTCACAACAAAACACTACTCATGAAAAACCTACACAACTTCTACAACAGACATGATATACCTTGGGTTAACCCAATTTGGGAGACTTATTGCAGTGACGGGAAGCTTCCTGGAGACACAATGACAAGCTCCTTCTAGTGGAAATCAAATATGGCACTAATTGATCAGTTTAAAGCAAGTGCAAGATGTAATGGGGGAGATGGGAAAAGTGCACTATTCTGGGATGACTTATGGCAGCAAACAGTACTCAAACAAAAATTCCATCACTTGCATTCTTTTGTCAAGAACCCTGCAATAAATGTCCATCAAGTGGTTCATACTGAATACCTTCAGGACTTATTCTATTTACCACTGATAACACAATCTTATGATGAGTTCTTAGAAATGGAGGATATTTGCATATCTTTGAGGCAATCTGTGTTTTTTGATGCATTGGACACTTGGAGTTACATTTGGGGGAATGAATTTTATTCCTCCATCAAAGAATACAAGGATCTAATTGGACACAAGCAAACACCACCTCACTTCAATTGGATTTGGAAGAGCTCATGTCAACCAAAGCATAAAGTATTCTTCTGGATGTTGTTACATGACAGAGTCAACACAAGAAACCTGCTCAGGAGAAAGAGCTTTGAGCTTGAATCTTACAATTGTGCAATAAGGGACTGTCAACAGGAGGAAACATTGCATCATCTTTTTGGGGGATGTCCATTTGCGCAGCAATGCTGGTATTTTATTTGTCCCACAAGAACACCAAATCTTTCAGTATTAGAAGCGTTCCAAGACCAAAAGGATAAGCTCAACTACCCCTTCTTTATGGAGATCATTATTCTTGGATCATGGGCCATTTGGATTACCAGAAACAATAAGATATTTGAAAATATTGCTCCCTCATTTCAAGGATGGAAGATCATTTTCAAGGATGAACTGAAACTACTCAAGCACAGGATGAAGCAGAAATTTGACAGGCAGTTCTCTGTATGGTTGGATGCACTGTTGTAATTTTCCTTTTCTTCTTAGGTTTTTCTAATTCTATAGGTTTGTTTCCTTAGTTTTCTTTTCGTTGTCCCTAGTTTTCTTTTTTAGTTTTTCTTTTGTATTTCCTTTTTGCTTTCTTTAGTGGGGGCTTAGCTCAAGCCCCTCACAGAACTTATGTTGCTTTAATTTTTTAATAAAAGTTGCAGTGGGGTTTTTACCCTACTGTTTATAGTCAAAAAGCCTCAAATTTAGACAAACGAACACCTTTCTTGAGAATGAAACACGTACAACCGAACACCCGAAAGTACTTGAGGTTGGGCTAGTTACCGGTAAGAATATCATATGGAGTCTTGTTCAAGCCCTTGCGGAGATAGAGCGGATTTGATGCATGACAAGCAGTGTTGATGGCTTCCGCCCAAAAGTTGTAGGGAGACTTGAACTCCGCCATCATGGTCCTTGCCGCGTCCATCAACGTTCGGTTATTCCTTTCCGCTACACCATTTTGCTAAGGGGTGTAAGGTGCAGAATATTAATGTTTGATCCCCTCATCACTAAGAAACTCATCCAAGGTGTAGTTCTTGAACTTGGTGCCATTGTCACTTCTTATTGTCAAGATCTTTGCATTGTGTTGATGCTGAGCTTCATTTGCAAAGTCGATGATGGTTTGTTGAGTCTCAATCTTCCTCTTGAAGAAATATACCCAAGTGTATCTTGAATAATCATCCACAATCATCAAGCAATACTTCCTACCCCCAAGACTATCAAAGGATGGAGTCCCAAAGAGATCCAATTGAAGGAGCTCCAAGGGTCTCTTCGAGTAGATGATAGTCGTGGGAGGGTGAGCCTTCTCATGTAGTTTTCCTTTGATACAAGCACTGCAAGCACGATCTTTGGCAAAACTAACATTTGTTAGTCCACGGACATGGTCCCCCTTGAGAAGACTTTGCAAAGATCTCATATTGACGTGGGCTAAACGGCGATGCCAAAGCCATCCCACGTCAACTTTAGCCATTAGGCATGTCACGGTCTTAGTGGGTCTCTTCGAAAAGTTAACCACATAAAGACCATTCTCGACATGCCCAACAAAGGCTACTTTAAGAGTCTTGCTCCACAAGAGGGCCACAGTATCAATATCAAAGAAAGTGGCAAAGCCCATGATTGCAAGTTGACGGACGGAAAGTAAATTGTATGTAAGGGACTCAACAAGCATGACTTTCTCGATCATGAGATCATGAGAAATGACAACATTGCCAAGACCCAATACCTTAGAAGACGAGGCATCACCCCACTCGACATTTGCGGACATAGATGATACCTTGTGCACGTCCACCACCAAGTCCTTGCTTCCGGTCATATGATTTGTGGCTCCACTATTCGATCAACCATGATCCCCCACCAGAAGCAAACACCTACAAGAGATAAATGCTTGGTTTTAGGTACCCATTTAGTAATGGGTCCTTTGATGTTAGTAACAAGGGTCTTAGGAACCCAAATAGACCATTAAATGTACTCATAAGGAGAACCAACAAATTTGGCATAAACATGCCCATCACTAGCATGGCATAGCACATAAGAAGGGTTAAAGTCACCGGCTTGTTGGAAGGAGTGGCAATGCCCTTCTTGACACCACCACCCTTCACATTGTTCTTCTTCTTCTCCTTAGGAGCACCCTCTCCCTCCTTCACGAAAGTTTGCTTGAGAGGAAGAGGTTGTTTGGCCTCGTCATTCTTCTTCTTGTTCTTGGAATCGGGTGCAAACCCAATTCCCTCCTTGCCCACAACTTCCTTTTGATTTCTCAAAAGAACATTGAGGCTCTTATCACCTTGTATGAAAGACACAAGGCCTTTCTCAAGTTGCTCCTTCAACTTGGCATTCTCCTCCACAAGATGCACATGCTCACAACACGGGTTAGTAGCATTTGCATTATCAATTAAGACAATATGAGGAAAAGTAGCTTTCTCCTTGGTTAGCTTCACTTGGAGTTTATCATGAGACTCCTTGAGGCTAGAATGAGCACCCTTCAAGGCCTTGTGAGCCTTGTCAAGTATCTCAAACTCCTCCTTGAGTCTAGCATGGTCAACCCCAAGTTTAGCCTTCTCGGAATTGAGCACACAAGATACAACAAGAGCATAGTCAAGATATTTCTTTAATTTAACATGATCATCATTGTATGACTCCTCAAGAGCCAAACGATGACCAAACTCTTCCTCAAGCGCATTAGAGAGATCCGATATCTCATCGGAATAGTCACGACTATGTCCTTCCATCTAAGAGATGGTTTCTTCCTGACCCTCGATCATGTCATTGGCTTCACCAAGTTGTTCCAAGAGAGCAACAAAGTGCTTCTCGGATTTACCCTTGAGCATACTCATAAAAGACTCAAATTCATTTACTTCCTCATTAGACCCCTCACTTTCATCAATGCAATCCGTTAAGGAAGGACTAGTAGTGATGGCAGTTTTGATGTTGGGGGTTACCTTGTTGGTGGCTTTGGCCATGAGGCACTTGGCGGTGATGTTCTCATTGGGTGAGTCGAAGAGGGACACCCATGGAGTTGTGGCAATGGCAGCGGATTCCATGACCATCACCTCACTGTATTCATCATCATCATCCTCATTGTACTCTTCTTGAGCCACCAACCCCTTGGGAGGAGTCTTCTTGGTGAAGTTGTTCTTGTTGGGGAAGGACTTGGCTTTGTCTTTTCGGATAAGCTTGCCACCATTGTCTTCCCGCTTCTCGTAAGGGCACTTCCCAACAAAGTGGATCACATTGCCACAATTGTAGCATGTTCTCACACGTTGCTTGCCCTTGGTGCCACTTGAGTTGTTCTTGTTGAAGTTGGGCCTTGAGTTCTTCTTTCTCCAAAATTTCCTGGAAGCGAGAGCCATGTGCTCATGATAATCATATTTTGTATCTTCGGGATTACCCACCTCCTCTTCATCTTCATCCTCTTATTCCACACTAGCCTTGGCCTTCAAAGAAAGGTTGGGTTTCTTCACCCATTGAGAGCACATCACCACATTGTCGGCGGTCTTGTCCAAGATTCTCATAGCAACAAACTCATCCAACACTTCACTTGAGGACAAGGTATGAAAGTCCGTCCTTTGACAGATGATGGATGACATGGCCTTGTGGTAGGGCATCATGGACTTGAGAAACTTGCGCTTGATCCAATTGTCGTATGTATCCTTGTGCCCATGATTTCGGAGTGAGACCGCGAGAGTGGTTAATCTTCGGTAGAGCTCATGAGGTTCTTCATCTTCATTCATCACAAACTCATTGTCTTAATCTTGCACCACTTCATAGTTGGAGCATTGAATGCTTGCGCTTCCCTTGTAAATGGAAACCACATGTTTCCATGCTTACTTGGCCACGGTGAAAGGTCGGAGATGCGCAATATCTTCGGGTGGAATTGCATCTTGAATAATGAAGAAAGCGGACTCGTTGAATTGATGATCCGCGGCTTCTCAAGGAGTGAGGTTGCTTGGGTCATGCGGGTAGAAACCTTGCTCAATAATTCTCCAAAGGTTAGTAGAACTATGATTAAGATGACGTTTAAACCATAGACCCAAGAAGCAAAATCCTCATTTTTCACAAACTTAGGAGGAGGACCAACATGATTCAAATGAGTGGAGGGAACCAGTCCTCCATAAGTAAGAGGTGGTTCAACATGGGCAAAGATGTTGTTTCCACTTCTACCACTAGGCAAAGGAATTTTATCACTAGAAGCTTCCCCCTTATCGGATTTAGCATCCGTCACCTTGGTAGCGGGATCGACCACTTCCAACGGTGTGGTGGATAACTTAAGACCATCAAGAAACTCCTTGAACATGCCTTTGACCTGATTCATCATCAAGATTTTCAATGTGTCCAAAGCCGCATTGAATTCCTCACATGATACCGAGGATCCCCCATCGGCTGTAGACGAGGATGAATTCACACCGGGGTGCTCCTCCTCACCGTCTACGGTGGCAACTATAATCTTTGGACTGTAAAGTCCTTAATAAAGAGACGAGACTTCGATACCAATTGAAAGGATCGATTAGTTGACTAGAGGGGGGTGAATAGGCAACTAAAATTTTTTAGCTTTTCTTTACCAAATTAAACTTTGCATCAAAGTAGGTTGTCTAGATATGTAACTAGGTGAGTAACCTATATGATGCAATAACAACAAGCACACAAGCAAGCAAGGATATAACACAATATAAGCTTGCACAAGTAAAGGTGAGAGATAACCAAGAGAGGAGTCAGTGGAGACGAGGATGTGTTACCGAAGTTCCTTCCCTTTGAGAGGAAGTACGTCTCCGTTGGAGCAGTGTGGATGCACAATGCTCCCTAAGAAGCCACTAGGGCCACCGTATTATTCTCATGCCCTCACACAATGCGAGATGCCGTGATTCCACTATTGGTGCCCTTTGAGGCGGCAACCGAACCTTTACAAACAAGGTTGGGGCAATCTCCACAACATAATTGGAGGTTCCCAACGACACCACAAAGCTTCACCACAATGGAATATGGCTCCGCAGTGACCTCAACATACTAGGGTGCTCAAACACCCAAGAGTAACAAGATCCGCAAGGGATTAGTGGGGGGAATCAAATTTCTGTTGGTGGAAGTGTAGATCCGGGCCTTCTCAACCAATCCCTAGAGAATCAACAAGTTTGATTGGCTAGGGAGAGAGATCGGGCGAAAATGGAGCTTGGAGCAACAATGAAGCTTAGGGGTGGAAGAGATGGTCAACTTGGAGAAGAAGACCCCCTTATATAGTGAGAGGAAAAATCCAATCGTTACCCAGTTACTCAGTCCGGGACATGCGGTACTAGTGCAGAACCATGCGGTAGTACCGCAAGGCACTACAGTACTACTGCGTGCGCGGCAGGAGCCAGATGAGGCCTTGTTGCGTTGAAGCAATGAGCACTAGAACCGCCGGAGCGGTACTACCGCGCGCCCTTCCGGTACTACCGCAAGACAGGGTTTGTCTAGGCTGGGAAGGCACGGACTAATAAAATTACATCCGTGGCTACTTCCACTGAGTTTCAATCTGTGAAAAAATCTGACACGGTACAACCACATGCAGGGAGCGGTACTACCGCGTAGGGTGCGGATGTAAAAATTACTTCTGCTCCAACTACCGTGTGTGTCACTATGCTGGGCTAGAGGCCATGGTACTACCGCCCCCAGGAGCGGTACTACCGCGTAACCGTACTACCGCATCCCTGGCCGGGGACTACCGTGGGCCACTGCGTTACTACTGCTCCCTTGAGCAGTACTACCGCATGCCACAACACAATATCACTCGAAGTCCTTCATTTTGCAAAGACACGGATAAACGGTTGGTGCTCCAAATAAGCAAAGAAAGGTGGTGCAAAGGAACCGACGTGTATGTGTTGATTCCACCATAACCTTTCCGACACGGACCGCCTCTTAATAGTACGGCTTTCCTACGACTCAAATCCATCATAAAGAAATGTAGAGAAACGCCGTCTTCACTTCGGCTCCGAGGGGCAACGAATCGTCTGGTGCCTAGACATGAGATATCTGAAATGCTCAATGCACACGATTAGTCTGCAAAGGCATTGTCATCAATCACCAAAACCACATAGGGAGAAATATGCCCTTACAAATAGGAATCCTAATATTTTGTGCTCCCATGATAATCACCCTCAAGGGTGGAGCCAGAAAATTTGGCCAATGGTTTCACTCGTTACGTCATTGTGAGAATTTGGTATGAATCAACTAAGTGTATAGTCCGGTTTCGTATCATTTTACTACTAGAGTATAAGGCTCAAAGATAACATAGTAAATAAAAAAATACAATATCACATATAGTTGTTATTGTAGTACCAAAATAGTTTTATAGATTCGGGCACAACTTCTAATCTTCCGAAAAACAATGAAAAAATGACAAGTCACTTTAGAACTATAAAATAAGTACCATAAAATTAAAGAAGAATGTAAAGTCACTCACATTTTAGAGAAAACATGTCATCATTATTAATTGTAACTAGAAGCATATCTTTCTTCACATGGCAAATTAAACTATCACTCATGAATTAATCAGCAATTTTATTGTACAATTTTTTCTAAATACCATTCATAATTGAAAAACATATGTCCACATATATGGAGGGAATGAGCAATATCGGTACTAGTTTCAGAGGTTGATACACCAAAGAAGAAGTAACATATGGTTATTTGTCTGCGTGAGTAATTGAGCAATATGAGGAGTCCGGTAGAAAATGACAAACCTGTCATCTACTCACACATTATTGATATAAGTGTGAAGTTCGAGACCAAGATCATCCTTTTTTGTAAACCAAATTTATATAAATTAGTTTATCTCCTAATTGAAAGTTTGGGGGACTATGGACTTTGCTCAGAGAGTGCCCTTGAAGTGCCAACTGCCAACATCATTGTCTGAATTTGATGATCTATTTCTCTTTTATGGAGTACGCTCCATAAACAGGATTAATCAAAGTTCAAAAAAAGGCAAATAAAAATTAGGGCAAAATTCATTACAAAACTAAGCTACTAGATTATATTAGACACATGTAAAGAAGAGAAAAGACGTGGTGATCTAATCTTCCATACCTCAAATTTTGATTTGGACTTGCCATTGCCGACAGTGTCTCCGGCGATCGAGAGGCGAGCAAACAAACAGGGTGGCAAAGGGACGAGGGACGAGATCGATGGGGGAGTTGCCGAGATGGGGGGTCTGTCTTGCGGTACAGATAACACAAGCCATGGGAATATATCAATTAATTAAGGTTACTTTTGGGCTTCTGGATGGACTAAAAGACTTTGCTTGTGCATTGCAGCTACATTCCGATGGGTTCAACCTTAATAAATTACCGGGGTCATACTAGTCAGTACCTATGGACACGTACGTGGCAGGAAAAAATCATTGAGTTCAGTTCAACCCAATGGTTGTACGCTGCCTCCGCCCCTGATCACCCTTCTCGATTCTAGAAGTGCTTTATGTGGGCTCTTCGGGTTGTTAGAGTGGATTACAGATGGTTTCTTGATAATGGTAGATTGATTAGGTTGTTAGAAGGTATTTAGTATTGCAATGCCCCTCTTGCCACTCAATTCTAGGACCTATACTATATAGTTAATGAGAAGAGCAAAACAATTCCTAGTCTTTCGGATGGTCAGGAACTTACTTATGCTTCAATGGCTTGATCTAGTGAATATCCTTAAACTCACTTCCTTTAGGCCCTGTTCGGAATCTCTCTGGCTTCCATAAAATCGCTAGCTCCTGCTCCTCATCCAGCCAGACAGCTTCATGAAGGAGTAGAAGGCGTTCGGTTGGCGGTTGCGGCTCCTAATCTCTGTTCAGCCACTGCATGGGTTGGTAGCCCAGCAAACCAGACCTAGAGGCCTTTTCGGTGATGTAGTGGGCCAGGTCTTAAGGCCCAGTTCGGTGGGGGATTAGGGATGGGCTGGAAGTTGATGGTGCAGGTCTTAAGGCCCACTACGTATTCCTCGTCTCCGCGAGCCAGCTTCTCGGAGCAAAACCGTTCGGCATTTCCTATTTGGCGTTGCAGGCGCCGGTTATAGCTGTTTTCACAAACCTGCGCTTGCAGTCGCGTTAACTGGGCCTGGCCCATCTTTTTCCTTTCCTTCCCTGTCGTGAGGACAAAAAAGGCGCGCTTTCGATGCGAATCGATCCCACAACCTCACGGTTGTTTGCCTCATGCACTAACCACCTCACTACCTTCTATTAGTTGCTCAACTACTGATTCTTCGCCCTTTTCTTCTTACAACGATTCCTTTTTCCTATTTCTTTTTCCTTTTTATTCGAAACGGTTATGTTGTGTTTTTTATTCTTTTTCTTTTTTTCTTTTCGGAACGTTTTTTTCTTTTGCTAATTTGAAAGAACTATTTTTCAAAATCGTTGAACTCTTTTTCAAAATTGGTGAACTTTCTTTCACAATTGATGAACTCTTTTTCCAAATCAATGAACTTTTTTCTAAATTGATGAACACTTTTTCAAAACCAATGAACTCTTTTCACAATCCATGAACTTCTAAAAAAAATCGATGAACTCTTTTTCAAAATCAATGAACTGTTTTTCAAAATTGATGAACTTTTTTTCTAAATTGATGAACTCTTTTTCAAAACCAATTTCACAATCCATGAACTTTTTTTCAAAATCAATGAACTTTTTTTCAAAATCAATGAACTCTTTTCCAAATCGGTGAACTGCTTTTCAAAACTGATGAACTTATTTCAAAATAAATTTTCCCCAAAAAATCAATGATTTTTGTGCTAAAAATCGATGATCTTGTTTTATTAAAAAGAATTAAAAAATTATATTTGTTATAAGGTAAAGTTTGACCAAAGGAAATGCTAACTAGGGTGGCAGTTTTCTTTGCAGTACATGGAAGAGCTAGGATGGCCTAGTGGTTATGGCGTTAAGCTGTGAATGTTGAGGTGTTGGGTTCGAATCACAATGGTTTCACTCTACATGGGGAGTTGTGGTTAGGAATGTTGTACATGGAGGGAGGAGTACATTGGAGTATCTAAAGTAGAACCCGCAAGAAGATGATGTTATCCATGTTGTATTTTTTGATGGGTGAGCTCAGGTCTGCGTGCCCTGATGGTTGCTATGTAGTGTCATATTAGACGCTATTTTCTTGGTTTTGAGTCTGAACCTGTATTCGTTGGGATCTTACAATGTTGGGTTTGGTTTTTTAATTAATGAAAATGGAGCCGGGGTGGAATGCGCAAGAATATCAGGGGTTGGCGGAGATGTAGACGGTGGAGATGTTGTCGCAGTAGACGATCGTGGCCTTAGGGACCACACAAAGCAACTCCCGCAGCAGCTGACAGAGCCAGGAGCACTCAGCAATGGCATTAGCCACTGCCCGATATTCTGCCTTAGCACTCGAGCGAGAGGCCGTGGGTTGTCGGTTGGACGACCATGAAATCAATGAGGGCCCGAGGTAGACACAATAGCCAAACATAGAACGATGAATGTCCGGGTAGCCAGCCCAGTCGGCGTCAGAGTAGGCGACCATGTCGATGGAGGTGGAGGCCATCAAAGTGAGTCCCAGGGTCATAGTGCCGCATATATATCGAAGAATACGCTTCACCAGAGTCCAGTGGGAGTCATGCGGGGGGTGCATGTGAAGGCACACCTGCTGGACTGCATACTGCAAGTCAGGCCGAGTGAGGGTGAGATACTGCAGAGCACCGACGATGGAGCGGTAGAATGCGGCATCAGGCGCGGGGGATCCCTCCAAAGCAGAGACCTTTGCCTTAGTGCCAACAGGCGTGGGGGCGGTTTTGTAGTTAAGCATACCCGCGCGCTCAAGGAGCTCATGAGTGTACTTCTGCTGGTGCAGAAAGAACCCATCGGCACGGCGAACCACCTCGATGCCAAGGAAGTAGTGGAGCGCTCCTAGATCTTTGAGGGCAAACTCATCACGAAGACGAGCCGTGAGCTGCTGAAGAAGCCCAGGAGAGGATGCCATCAGGATGATGTCGTCAACATAGAGCAGCAGATATGCATTGCAGTGCCCTGATGGTAGACAAAGAGGGAGGCATCGGAGTGGGTGGTGTGAAACCCGAGCTGCTGCAAGAAGCCAGCCATACGCTTGTACCACACCCGGGGGCCTGCTTCAGTCATAAGAGAGACCGAGAGAGCAAGCACACGTGATTGGGGCGCTCAGCATCGACGAAGCTGGTCGGCTGCTCACAAAGGACCCATTCCGTGAGGTGGCCGTGCAGAAAGGCGTTGGAGACGTCCAACTGATGCACGGGCCAAGCACGGGAGACCGCCAGCTGCAACACCGTGTAGATCGTGCCCGATTTAACAACTGGAGAGAAGGTGTTGGTGAAGTCCATGCCGGCATGCTGGCGAAAGCCACGCACCACCCACCGAGCCTTGTAGCGCTCAAGAGAACCGTCAGGGTTGGTCTTGTGGTGAAACACCCATTTGCCACTGATGATGTTGGCGTGAGGGGCTCGAGGAACAAGATGCCACGTGTGGTTGCGCTGCAACGCATCGAACTCCTCGCGCATCGTGGCGAACCAATGTGGGTCACGGAGGGCGGCGCGTGTAGATGAGGGTACGGGCGACGGTGGAGAGGACGATATCGATACCGCGCACGCATACTCATCAGCAGCATATCGCAAGCTGGGTCGGTGGATACCAGCACGGGACCGGGTAACCATACCGGTGGACGGCGGGTCGGTGGCTGCGGGAGCGACAGACGAGGATGGTGAAGGGTCCGTCGCACCCTGCACCATAGAGGGGCCGGCCGAGGCAGCGCCTGCTAGAACCACGGCCGCACCCGTGGGGGAGCCGAAGGGCCACCCAAGGCCGAGGTGGAGGGACCCGCGGGAGCCGCGGGGGGCGGCGTCGAGGCCGACATGGAGGGGCTCGCGGGAGCCGTGGGGGGCGGTGCCGTAGCCGCGCCTGAGGCCACACCCGAGAGGGGCGCAGGGAGCCACACCGGGGCCATAGAAGGCCGCGTCGGGGGCTGCACCGGAGCCGCGTCCGTGTCATCCGCGCTCGAAGGGGTCCCTACCGGGGCCAGAAGGCGCCGCGCCGGGGGCTACACCGGATCCTCCGCTGAAGGTGGTACCTGTTGGGGATATAACTGGTGGGTATAAACCACCCAGGAGGGGCCGGTTTATCCACAGAGAGGCTGTCAATATTGAAGCTCATGAAGTTATAGAAGACGATGACTTATGTAGGAAACGTAAAAGGGAGCCCAAGGCCCAGAGGCGGGTTAGGGCCGATAGACATAAACCGCCATAGACGTGTAACTTGTAATGTAAGGTAGGAAAGAATAGATACCGAGTCGGACACATTTATGAACCAGCCTCGGGATTCTGTAGACCGACGGGAGTCAACCTGTGTATATAAAGGGACGACTCGGCGACGGTTTAGGGACAAGAAACAACAACTCGAGATCCAGGTTACGCGTATTCGCTTCCTGGTTATCGAAACCCTAGCAATTCCACCACAACTGGATCGTATGCTTTTACCTTCACCGCAAGGGGCCGAACCAGTATAAACTCCACGTGTCCTTTGTCCGGCTTAACCCCTTTAAGCTAATCTCATTGCGATGGCTCCACAACTAAGTCCTCACACTAGGACATCTGACATGACAATTCCACGGCAGTTGGCGCCCACTGTGGGGCTATCGCACGATGGTTTCAAGTTCTTAGAGGCCAATTTCAAAGGACTCAAGGGATACGCAGTGGGCCGGATGACCAAGAGTCATTGCGGCAAGCTCTACATCGACGATGCAGGCTGGGGCCCCAACGCTGGCTCAATCGAGTACGGGTATCGGGTCCCCTTCGGAGGAATTCACGTCTTCGTTGGCAAGATCGGCGAACCAGGCCCTGAGCCGGACATCTGCGCCAACCTTATTGAGATGGCTCAGCGCGCAAGCCCCGCTTGGGTTTAGCCCGCCATGAAGCATGTGTTCGTAGGATTCATCAATGGTGCGGAATCTGAACCGATATCTGACGGTGAGACGGTTGTCTATTCAGATGGCGAATCATCCACCGGTGAGACCGAGTCGCTGTACCAACTGCCAGATGGCCGGTTTGGGGGTTGTTCCGATGGCAATAGTATTCCGGACCCCCTTGAACCGCCAAACCGGGTTGCGATCTTCATGGCCGGTATGCAGCCCGCGCAGCACTCCTCAACTGCGGCAGCAATAATTTTTTGAACGGCAGCCGGGGTAGGAGGCCCTGTACGACCGTCGGCTCAAGTCCTATTCAGTTTATTGGACGCCTTGACAACATTGTTAACCACAGAGGTTAACCCGGATAATCGAGATCAGCATAACGCGGAGGTTAGGAAACTGCGAGATCAGATAGCTCAGGCCAAGGAGGACATGGCGGCTGAGGAAACCAGGATGGCTGAGGAGCGGGCAACTTTGGATGCTCAGGCACAGCAGATTCATTCAAAATCTTACCGACTCATGCTGGATCAGAATGCTCCAAACGACGTGATGAGGAGGAGGCATTGGTCTCATCTACCACCGGTTTATGAAGCACGGAATCTCTTTAGCACGCCAGGAGAGGGAACCAGTAACCCGGCAGCGGTAAACCAGGTTGAAGTACCTGGGACAGGAGCGCCGGATCATCCATGGATGACGGACCTGCCTCAACAAAACCATGACCTGCCTTAGTACGTGCCAGCACCACCGGGTCATTTTTCTACCCCTTTGGATAACATGATCGCTGCGGCGTCGCGATTTGTAGCTATTCCAATAGAAGGCGAGTCTCCGGCAGCAGTTGAGACACGGCGGGCCAGAGATCTCCTTCAAACGGCTATGGTTCAGCAGCAGGCTTATTCGTATAGTCGAGAAAAGATTCATTCAACCCCTCGCCCGAGCCAGAGTTACAGCAGGCATATCGAGGAACCTGCCGTGTCCAGCAGTGGACGGAACCATAATCTGCCCCGTAGGCCTAACCCGGCAGGAGGGGGAGCTGATGCTCAGGATGTAGTAGACCAGGGCAGAGCACGTCGAGAAGCCGAGTTAGCTCCGCGGTATGTGGCACGTCAGCCTACTCCGGTTCATGCAACGACTTCAGTGGAAACAGGTGTGAACTTTAGAAACTTGGGTGTGCCGTGTTTAGTGCCGGCCCTGTGCAATGAGCGCTTGCTCAAGGATTTCAAGGGTCCTCGCAAGGGCCGGCACCTTGCGAGGACCATGGGCCGAGTTAAAGGCCCGATTATCTAGAATTTTAAAGACACATGCAAGCAGCCCATGTCAATTGTGGACCTAGCTGCCCGTGTCCAAGACGAAGGTGAATCGACGACTCATTGGGTGCGCCGGATCTCAGAGATTCTGAACTCGTCAGATCATATCAATGCCGATTCAGCGGTCTTGACGTTAGAAGGCAATTGTCGTGTCAAGCCCCTGAAGCTGAAACTGGGGCGGATTAAACGTCATTGTAATGACATGGGGACACTCATGGCAGCCTTGGTTAAGTACGCTGACTCTGATGGTACCAAGGACCCCGAGTCTGACAATGAAAAGCCGGGGAAGGGAAAGAGGAGCAGCAACACCAAGGGGCAGCAACTTAATCTGGCAAACCAAGGAGGCAATGGTAAGCGCAAGGCTGAGAGTAATTCTGACTTTGTGGCTAACACCAATGCTCAGAATAATAATCAGCGCCGTAAGGGTAAACCGCCCCCATAGACCGGATCATCAGGCATCAATCTTGGGCATCTATTAAACCAGCCCTGTCCAAGACATGGGACGAAGGAAAGGCCGTCCGGACCCCTCTGGAAAGATTGCCTCATCATGAAGGAGTTCAAGAATTCGTATTTTTTACCAAGATGGTCAAGGACCGGGCAGCAGTTCAGGATCCGGTTTCCATGGACCGGGTTATGGTGGAGGCGGTTCAAGCTCGGGATTCCAAGGTAATCCGGGCAATCAAAACAACCAGGGTGGTTACAACCAGCAGAATAATCAGGGAAATCAACAACAGTCGGGTTATCAGAGCCACCCGAAGCAGTTGAACAGTGGGCAGTATCATGTCTTTACCAGTAGCTTATGCAAGCGTGACCAGAAGCTTCATAAGAGAGCAGTATATTCGGTTGAACCGGCAGTCCCACATTATTTGCATTGGTCTGAACAACCCATCATATGGAGCTGAGAGGATCACCCGCCACGGGTTGATAATCCGGGTCACCTGGCGTTGGTAGTGGCACCTCAGGTTGGAGGGTATAATTTCACAAAGGTACTCATGGATGGAGGGAGCAACATCAATATCCTCTATTATGAGACCTTCCGTCGCATGGGGCTGACAGATAAAAACCTTAAACCGTCAAACACTATTTTTCATGGTCTGGTACCTGGTAAATCGGCATACCCAGTTGTTAAGATAGCTCTGGAGGTTGCGATTGGAGATGATCATGATTCCAGATCAGAAACCTTAACCTTTGAAGTGGTGAAGATTCAGAGCCCTTATCATGCTCTATTCGGATGGCCGGCTTATGCTAAGTCATGGCCCAGCCCTATTATGTTTATCTGCAGCTCAAGATGTCGGGTCACCATGGGACCATCAGAGCCGGAAGATAGCTTTGGAGTGTGAAGAGGGCGATGCAGCTTACGCTGAGTCGGTTTGCGCAACTAAGGAGTTAAAGTTTTACAAGGACAATGTTGATCCGGCGCATATGACATCGTTGGAAAAGCCAACTACAGAGCATGATCTGGCCTTGAAGTTTAAATTGGCTGATGAGACTAAATTGGTTGATTTCGTTCCTGGCGATTCATCCAAGCAGTTCAGTGTCAGTGCTAATCTTTATCCGAAATAGGAAAGCGCGCTCATCGAGTTCATCCGTGAGAACCGGGACATCTTTGCATGGAAACCTTCTGACATGCTAGGTGTACCAAGAGAACTCGCTGAGCACACTCTCAATATTGATCCCAAGTTTAAACTGGTCAAGCAGTTTCTTTGCCGCTTCAATGAAGAAAGGCGCAAGGCCATTGGTGAGGAGGTAGCCCGACTTTTGGCGGCTGGGTTTATCATTGAGGTTTTTCATCCTGAGTGGATGGCTAACCCGGTGTTGGTGCTTAAGAAGAATGGCACTTGGCGCATGTGTCTGGATTATACGGATCTGAACAAGGCTTGTCCAGCTGATCCTTTTGCTCTCCCTCGTATTGATCAGATTATTGATGCTACGGTGGGTTGTGAGCGCTTGAGTTTTTTGGATGCTTATTTTGGTTATCATCAGATCAAGATGGCAGTTAAGGACCAGGGGAAAACAACTTTTATAACTCCCTTTGGAGCCTTCTGTTATGTGTCTATGCCTTTCAGGCTCAAGAGTGCCCGGGCGACTTATCAGTGATGCGTGCAGAATTGCCTTCACAAGCAGATTGGGCGCAATGTTCATGCTTATGTGGATGACATTGTGGTGAAGTCCAGGAAGAAGGAGACATTGATAGATGATTTAAAGGAAACCTTTGATAACCTCCGGGTTTATAAAATGATGCTTAACCCGGCCAAGTGCGTCTTTGGTGTACCAGCAGGCAAACTCTTCATTTTTTTGGTGTCTAACAGGGGCATTGAAGCTAATCCGGAGAAGATCAAGGCCATCACTTCTCTGGCTAAACCGGCGTGTATCAACGATGTACAATGTGTGGCGGGTCGTATCACGGCACTGAGCCGGTTTATCAGCCGGTTGGGAGAAAAAGCTATCCCTTTATACCAGATGATGAAAAAGACAGACAACTTTGTCTAGAGTGATGCTGCTGATGCGGCGTTGGAGGACTTGAAGAAGCAGTTAGCCGAGCCACCCGTTCTTGCTGCCCCCATTGATAAAGAACCATTGTTGTTATATGTGGCTGCTAACGCTCGGGCTGTCAGCATGGCTATTGTGGTGGAGCGCAAGGAGGCAGTTAAAGAGTATCCGGTTCAGCGGCCGTTTTATTATATCAGTGAGGTGCTCATTGAGTCGAAGCAGAGATATCCACATTGGGAGAAGCTTGTGTATGGAGTTTTTATGGCGGGCCAGAAGCTTAAGCAATACTTTCAGGGCCATCCGATCACTGTGGTCAGTTCTGCTCCTTTGGGAGATATCATCCAAAACAGGGAGGCAACTGGCCGAGTTGCTAAGTGGGCTATTGAGCTTGGACCTTACGGGTTAAAATATATGCCTCGAACAGTTATCAAGTCCCAGACGCTCATGGACTTCATCAATGACCGGACAGAGTTGCAGGCATCGGAGGATAAACTAGATAACACGTACTGGACTATTCACTTTGACGGGTCCAGGCAATTGGAGGGCTCGGGGGCTGGAGTTGTTCTTACTTCCCCTCGAGGTGACAAATTTTGTTATGTTCTCCGCTTAGTGTTTCCTTGCACTAACAATGCAGCTGAGTATGAGGCCTTGCTCCATGGTCTTTGGGTGGCCAAGGAAATGAACTTAAGCCGGGTACAATGCTTTGGGGACTCTGATTTGGTGGCTCAGCAAGTCTCTGGTACTTGGGATTCTAAGGATCCACTCATGGCAGCTTATCGACGTGAGGTGGATGTTATTGCTGGTCACTTCAAGGGTTACCGGGTTGAGCACATTGATCGGCGCAAAAATGAAGTGGTAGACGCTTTAAGCCGGCTAGGGTCTCAGCGTAAACCGGTGCCGCCCAATGTCTTTCTTGACATTTTGCATAACCCGTCAGTCAAGCTGCCTACAGAGGAGGATCTGGCTGTTCCTGATCCGGAGGCTCAATTGGTGGTGATTCTTCATGTTACCCCTGATTGGACGGTGCCATATTTGGCGTATATGACCAGGGGCGAGTTACCAGAGGATGAAATTTTGGCCAGGTAGATAGTCCAGCAGTCTAAGTCCATGACTATTGTCAACGGCAAGTTACATCATTGTAGTGTCTCGGGGGCGTTTCAGCGCTGTGTTTATCCTGAAGAAGGCTGTGAGATTCTACGTGAAATCCATGAACGGGATTGTGGTCATCACGCCAGCTCAAAATCCCTTGTGGCTAAGGCTTTTCGGCATGGTTTCTATTGGCTAACGGCTCATGCTGATGCTAAGGACTTGGTCAGGAAATGTGAAGGTTGTCAGAAGTTTTCACATCAAGCCCATGTTCCGGCTCAGGAGTTGAGGATTATTCCAATCACTTGGTCGTTTGCAACTTGGGGGCTTGATATGGTAGGGCCTTTTAAGAGGTCCAAGGATAAGAAGACCCACCTTTTGGTGGCAGTTGATAAGTTTACTAAATGGATAGAGGCGGAGCCAGTCAGCAAGTGTGATGCAGCTACGGCGGTTCAATTCATGAAGAAGGCGATTTTCCGCTTAGGTTTTCCACATAGCATCATAACAGATAATGGCACGAACCTCTCCAAGGGTGCTATGGAGGACTTTTGTCAACGTGAGCACATCCGGCTTGATGTATCATCAGTGGCTCACCCCCGGTCTAATGGTCAAGCTGAGACAGCTAATCAGGAAATCCTGAAGGGCATCAAGCCCTGGCTTATGGTTCCTTTGCAGAGGACGACGGGTTGTTGGGTGGAACAGTTGCCTTCTGTATTGTGGAGCATTAGTACCACCCCCAATCTATCTATGGGTTATACGCCTTTCTTCATGGTTTACGGGGCAGAAGCAGTTCTCCCCAGTGATATTCGCCATGACTCGCCTCGGGTGGCATCTTATGTTGAAGCAGACAACGAACAAGCACGCCAAGACGCATTGGACCTGTTAGATGAAAAACGGGACATAGAGGCGGCTCGTTCGGCGATTTATCAGCAAGATCTGTGGCGTTATCATAGCCGCCGGGTTAAAACCAGAGCTTTCCAAGAAGGCGACTTAGTGCTCCGGCTTATCCAAGATCAGACTGATATGCACAAGTTATCCCCACCTTGGGAAGGACCCTTTGTGGTCAGCAAGAATCTGAACAACGGGTCATACTAGCTTATCGATGTTCGAGAGCACAAAGACTCATGCAAATCGAAGGAGGAGACCTGCTGGCAGTGGAATATTGCTCATCTTCGGCCTTATTACACCTGAGCCATAGGCTCTTCTGATGTACATATTTTGACACTGTATATATTATGATCAATATAATAAACCAGCATGCCTGCTAAAGCAGGGCCTCTGTTGTTTCTCTTCAATGAGTTTTTGACTTTTCCGCTTTATAAAGAGAAGTTATCATTACCCTTTGATCCGGCTTATTGGCCACAAAAAAACTTGGGGGCTTGCAACCCATGTTATGAGGACCAAAGAGAGTCTGTTGTAAAAAAACACAACTCAAACATAGGTACCCCTTGAGCACAGCTCACAATATTACTTAGGGGCTCTTTCTGTTCTAAAGAACAAAAGTGGATATAACCCTTGTGATACGCCATAAAATCCAGGCTTAGAAGCCAGGTGTATTCACCTAAAACCCCTGGTTATCCTGCCTGTATTCCGGAAGCTTCTCCATCAGGTAATCTTGATTGACCCGGCAAACTCTTAACAATCAATCTTTTTCTAGCAAAGACCCTGAACTTGTTAAGGTTAAAACGTCATTTCATCATGAGAGGGCACAGTTTACGGATAGCAAGGAGAAGCTCAGGCTGTTACATCCACCTTCCTTGAAACTTGGATAATTCGGCCTGTGATGCTAGATGTACTCCGACCCCGCGTACTCCTGATAAGTCTATCTTTAAATAAGAACTGAACTTATCCGGGTTAAAACGTCGAAGTGGTAGTGTGAGTGCCGGCTCACGGAAAGCGCGTACCTTCCAGTGGTTAATACTAGTTTCATTGAAGAAGATATTTTGGCTCAACGGCCTATGAAAGGCTTGGATTTTTTCTGTTGATTTTTCTTTGCATGTCGTTTTGCAATTTTTTCTCTTATGGCACAAAAATTACATGGTTGAAAACCAAGTAAGGCTTATAAAGCTTCATGAGTCGTACATATGGCGACAAACCGGTGTTTATTAACCCGGCCTGGTTTTTGACTATAAGTTACCAGTATGAAAGGAAGGTAATCCGGTGTTTATTAACCCGGCTTGGTATTAAACCAGAAATATACTTATTACACTAGCTTGATAAATCAGCAGTGAACACATATCACAGGTATGTTGTATATTATTATTTTTAGTCCTACATCAGTCATAAACTATGCTTTGGGGCATGATAACCCGTCTAGCGGTAAATCGCCAAGACACAACTTATCTGTTATATGCAGGAACAGATTCTACAAAAAAACAAAGCGCCATGAGCAAACATAGCATTATCATAGCATGGCGGATTAACAGTGTCATGCAAAGTGCACGATGGCATGTCAGATCCAAGAAGTTTTCAGCTAGCCTATTACACGGCATTTTCATGCCCAAAATAATAAGTCTTGCAAAACAAGGAAGTTAAACCAGTTGTCGGTTTATGCATCAGCGGTTTGCTGGCTTGACGGTTGCGGATCATCTTGCACCGGTTCATCCTCCTCCTCTCTATCCAGTGGCTGGAAGTCAGTGGTTGACCAATCGATCCCAGTTAAGGCTCTGAACACAGCTTCATCGCTTATAAGATTGGAGGGGTCAACTTCAGGGGCATAAGTATGCTCACGAATTGGCGGGATAAGAGTGGGAGTTTCGTAGCTCGGCGCATTGACCCTCTTGTTGTGGGCATCATAAATCAATTGATAGAACGACAAATAGGTGTCTTAAGCCAACTTACTAGCCAACGGGCGCATCTCCCTCGTCAAAGCCCGAAGATCTTCATTATCAAATTCTGATCCGTCCTCCTTGATGCTTGGATAGCCATGCCGGATCAAGATCAGATATCCATGCTTTAGTACGGGTCAATGCGGTAAGAGCGCCGGCCCTTGCAGCTGAACGTTTTAGCTCTTCAATCCGGGCGGGCATCATCGACAGCTTCTCTAAAGCATCTTTGATTAATGTGGGGGCGGTTTATTGTGAGAAGTTGTGCAGATAATCCGTTGTGCGCCAGTATACAGTTGCTCTAGCAGTGTATAGGCAGCCTTCAATTTCTTCTACATATCAGATCCTAGATGTGTAATGCGAGATCCTGCATCGTCACAGACATCGGTAAACCGACGATTAAGGGAATAATGAAATTTCAAAGGTGGTGAAGAAGTTACTTACCAAAGACAGCAGCAGTCATAGCATTTATTTGTTGTTTCAAATTGGTTAACTCTTCTGCCACCGGTTTAAGAGCTGTGTCAGCATCTTCAGCTTTCTTCTACAAATTTGCTTTTTCTGCATCCCAGCCTAGACGCTCATTCTTGAAGTTTTCCTTCAATTGTTCCATGGCTGCTAAAGCGCCAGTCAGTTCTTTCTTCGCTTTAGAATTTTCTGCTTGCTGGGTCTTGATATTTTCCTCAAGGTCTGTCCAGCTCAGCGTGCAAGAGGTATTTTAGGAGTTGACAGAACAAATTTTAAGTCCCAAGCACATAACAAGTTATACACTTGGCACTTGGGGGCTAATGCCTATCGCTTGTTATCAACAATATGGTAAAGTCCCAAAGCTCAATACAAGTATTAATCTTGGCACTTGGGGGCTAATGCCTATTTGCTCAAGAACAAAGTTGTGGATTTGTTCTTTGGTGGTAAACCGGTTTCCAAAGGTATTCAACAAGAAGTGTGAGCCTTACAACATGAAGTCCCGGTTCATCTTGAAGAGATAAACCGGCCCTTGAGGGTTACACAGGTAAAATTAAATTATTATTCTATGAAGTCCCGGTTCATCCTGAAGAGATGAACCGACCCTTGAGGGCTACACAGGCAAAAGTTGAAGAATCATTATTTTACGAAGTCCCAACTTGAATGGGTATTGCCAAACCGGTCCTTGGGGGCTACTGGAGTCAATATTATAAATAGATCGGAACGAAGGAATACTTATGAAGAGTTCAACGGGATTTACCTCATATAGATCCTTCATCATGTTCACTAAACCGGCTTCGTAGTCACGGTTTGTGTACAGACGGTTAAAAATCCCAGAATGAATGTCTTGGGCGCTGAGGTGAGCATAGGTGTCCAAATCTGCTTTCCACTTGCCCTTATCAATAGCAGCCTTTTCCTCTTTGGCGCTGTGTTTGGACAAAGCTATGGGGTTGCCAGGGGAGGTGTAACCAATGCCAGTAACGACAACATCGTCATCAGCACCTTTAGCCAGGCTTGGCGGATCATCAGCGTGAGCTGATGGATCAATATCCACGTGCTCAGCTTCCGTGGCTTGATCCGGCAACGACGGACCATCACGAATATTGTCAATATCTGGGTGTGATAGTTCAGGAGTCTTTTCCGTTTCATCCCGAATGGGGTCTTTAGCCGGTTTGTTCACTTTGGCCTTCTTTCTGGCTCTGGCTTTGGCCCTAGAAAATAATCAGTATGTATCAGAACAGTGCAAGGATCAAAAACATAAAGGTATAACGGGTTAGTGAAATCTGCTCACCCAGGAACCGTTTTTAGGGTTGGAAGCTTTGTCCCTGTTGATTCGCCAGAAGATGAATGGGAAGTTCCCTGGTAATTCGAGTCAGACGGATTAAGAGGATATCAGAAATAACCCGCCTTGGGACAAGGTGTATCATAAGTACAAGAGACCTCTTGGAGGCGTTTACGAATCGGAGTGTTCGGTAAACCAGAGAAAGTAACCAGTTGGCCGCTATGCTGGGTTGTGCAGCGAGCTTCATGCTGCCGTGCCCTCAAAAGAAAGTGCGATTCCAAATAAGCTAGAGGGTGTGAAAATCTTACTTTCTGGACTGCTTGACGGGTTTTTGGTGTTGGCAAAGGATCTGAGTTGGAAGAAAGAGTAATTACCTCTACATCACTAGCACGGCTAGCTTCTGCGTCACCCTGATAATGATCATTGTCAATGAGGTGTATGAAAAAAGAACCAAGAGAATCAAGTTCTACCTCTGACTCCGGATCATCAAGGTCTTCATCATGGGTCAGGTCAGGGGATTCTGCAGTTTTCTTATTCGCAGGTTTCTTTATTGCTTTGGTCTTAAGGCAAGGCGTTTTCGCCGGTTTATACTGCGGCTTCTTCTTCCAGAACGTATCATCACCCTGCAAAGATGGACAAAAAGTTATAAGGAAATATTTAAAAGGGTTCGGATTAAGACAAGAATGATGCAATTCTTATCGCTGGCGGCTTATTGGAAACACAGAAAGGACTAAGCCCTGTCTTGCTGCACTCAGATACCGGTTCATCCATCATCTTCTTGACAGCTTCAGTAATTTCCTTATCAGTTAGCTGAACTGAGGGTCTTTGATATCTCCTGTGTACTCGCACATTCACTACAAAAAAAATACACTTCTGTAATGATGCGTGTTTGTCACAGTAGGTCACGTTTTTTGTCATGCATGTACATCCATGACGATTTTATGACAGAATCAAGATAGTCATACATGTGCTATCATAGAAATGTTCCATGACATTACCAAAATTATCATCACGGAAGTGTCCACTTCCATGACGATAAATCGCGCGTCACAGAAGTGCTTTTGTCAAGGGTGACCGACACGTGGCATCCACCGTAACGGAACACCGTTAAGCTATCGGGTTGGGTTTTGGATCTGATAACCCGTTAACAACCCCGACCAATGAGGATTTTCCACGTGTAAAATCATCATTGGCTGGAGGAAACATGTGTCGGCTCATCGTTGGGACAAATGTCATCCACTCATTGGACAGAAGGCGCCTATGATACATCGACATGTGGCACGGCCCAACAGTGGCCCATTCCTGTGAAAAGGCCGGCCCGTTTGACTTGGTCAAAAGGTGGCGGGCTGGCCCATGGAAAGCCTGTTAACGGCATGTTCGCATATAGCCCATTTACAGCCCGCTAACCCAAGGCCCGTTACGCCCTATCCAAATTAGGCCCAGTAGCGTCATCTGGGCCATCCAATATGATTCCAGCCCGTTTTCACTTCTGGCCCGTGTATGGCCCATGACGTCTTTCGACCCATATGAGGCCCTTTGTAACTATTGGCCCATTAACGTCCCGTGGTGAAATTGGCCTGTAATGAACAGTGTATCACTTTAAACCCATAAACGGCCCGTGGAGAAACTGGCCCCTAATGAACAGTGTATCACTTTATACCCATTAACGGCCCGTTATTCCATTGGGCTGTTTCCAGCCCAATTTATCTTTCGGCCTTCTGAGGGCCCATTTATTCCTGGGCTCATTTGCAGCATTTGGTTACTTACGACCCATTACTGTCGTTTTCTGCTTGTGGGCCAAATTTAGCCCGTTGTTACAGTCGGCCCGTTTGTGGACCGTTAATCTGGTGGGCCATTTTCGTAGCATCACCAAATACGGCCTATTAACGGCCCGTTATGGTCAGCCCACAAAACGTATGATTTACATTAAAGGGCCGTCTACGACCCATTAAAGGCCCGTACAATACCCATAAATGAGTCGGCCCTTACAAGGCCCATGGATCCTACAAGACGTAGAAGGCCCATGGATCCTACGAGACGTAGAAGGCCCATGGATCCAATGACCCATTGAGCGCCCATGGATCCGACGGCCCATTGAAGGCCCATGGATCTGATGGCCCATTGAAGGCACATGGATCTGACGGCCCATTGAAGGCCCATGGATCCGACGGCCCGTACATGACCCATGGATCGTACGGCCCGTGAAGGGCCATGGTTGGGCGAGTTGGCCCCCGTTTGAACGATATAGCATATTCAAAGAATTATCCTACTGAATACTATCACCTCTAAAAAGCATACACTATACAACAAAGAGATCAAGGCATAGAAAGGTAGAATAATCCTACACTATACAATAAAGAAATTACAGCCGATTATACCCACTGGGCATTATGGTTTGGCACAGGTGTTAATAAAGCATACACAAACAACAGATTACATACACTGGGCAAATACAACTCATACATCATGGACGTGCATCAACTTAACTCCATTTGAACTATAATCATTTGGCCGGATTCAGGTAGTACAAATTTCAGTATGCAAAATCTCCAATTCCTTCATGGTTACCTCAGTGTCTTGTTTCATTTTTTTGACTCCTGCATCTAATACCTGCATGTCCAGTCTCAACTTGTTGATTAAATGTTGACAATCATGTACACATTGTATTTCCACCTCTAGTTCATGCTCGAGAACATCATCACATTCCAATTCCAATCCATAATCATTCGGTAACGGCCATGCCGCACTGCTCGCAGATCATTGTGTTGATGTCACTTCATCCTGAAATGTTTCTATAAGTACACATGACTAGGGCAAAAATGTAGTTACAATAGTGAAGCGAGCAAGACACTATTTTGTACTACATGGCAAAACAGGACTAACAATAATGTTACACGTCACTTTAAAAAAATGTTACACGTCATGAAGCATAAGCAGGTGATATTTTAAAAATTATAAAAAGATAGTCTGTGCAGCCTGCATACAGAAATCCCTCTTAGTTCACCAGAGGAGCATGATGTTGGGGCCCAATCAAAAACACGGACAAGTTAAAAATTTAGACAACACGTTGCGTATAAGCAAGCAGTTGGCCATTCTGTATCTCAATTAAAGTCTTAGGGAGCATAATGAACATCAGAGGGTTTCATACAAACATACTACAGCAGGCAAAACTATGCAATCATTAGCGTAGTATAAACTAGATTGTGAGCCTCGTGCAATAATAGTTGGTTAATAGACTTCAAAGCTTCAGGCACACTTCGACAAAGTAATTAAATGGTAAGGCCTTTAATTATGTCAACTAATAGTTATACAAGTACCGAACATTAGGCATGATTATTTGGGCATCTCATTAACTAAGGACAAATAAAGCAATTGAAAAGAGCAAATTAATTATGCCTGAAACAAACAAGGAATTGAACTGTTGAGTTGCATACAGTGACTTACCTTAGCAGGTTGAAGAGGCTCAGTGCAGCTCCTACTTCTCTTGCAAGGCTCCTTCCTAACATCTTGTACTTGGAAATCCTCAATCTTATCTTAATTGCACCCCGTTTGGAAGATAAATATGCATACTTTCCAGTCTATGAACACAAAAGGATGAGATTTAACAAAACAACACCACATAATGAAACATGATGCATCTCTTGCACTTGCACACAATGAAATGAGCATTTACTATGTCTGCACTATGTAAAAACTAGGCATACCTTCGAACTGGATCTCCAGGTACTCTTGGAGAGCCTACTGTAGTGTACAGCCAAACCTTCACTACAAAAAAAATACACTTCCGTGATGATACGTGTTTGTCACAGTAGGTTGCGTTTTTTTCATGCATGTACATCCATGACAAATTTATGACAGAATCAAGATAGTCATACCTGTGTTGTCGTAGAAGTGTTCCATGACATTACCAAAATTATCATCATGGAAGTGTCCACTTCCATGATGATAAATCGCACGTCACATAAGTTCTTTCGTCAAGGGTGACCGACATGTGGCATCCACCGTAACAGAACGCCGTTAAGCTACCGGGTCGGGTTTTGGATCTGATAACCCGTTAACAGCTCCGACCAATGGGGATTTTCCACGTGTAAAATCGTCATTGGCTGGAGGAAACACGTGCCAGCTCATTGTTGGGACAGATATCATCCACTCATTGGACAGAAGGCGCCTATGATACGTCGACACATGGCCCGGCCCAACAGAGGCCCATTCCTGTGAAAAGGCCGGCCCGTTTGACTTGGTCAAAAGGTGACAGGCCGGCCCATGGAAACCTGTTAACGGCATGTTCGCATATAGCCCATTTACAGCCCGCTAACCCAAGGCCCGTTACGCCCTACCCGAATTAGGACCAGTAGTGTCATCTGGGCCATCCAATATGATTCCAGCTCATTTTCACTTCTAGCCCATGTATGGCCAATGACGTCTTTCGGCCCATATGAGGCCCTATGTAACTCTTGGCCTATTAACGGCCTGGGGTGAAACTGGCCCGCAATGAATAGTGTATCACTTTAGACCCATTAACGGCCCGTGGTGAAACTGGCCCGTATTGAACAGTGTATCACTTTATACCCATTAATGGCCCGTTATTCAATTGGTACGTTTCCAGCCCATGTTATCTTTCGGCCTTCTCAGAGTCCATTTATTCTTGCGCTCTTTTCGAGCATTCGTTTACTTACGGCCCGTTACTGTAATTTTCTGCTTGTGGGCCAAATTCAGCCCGTGGTTACAGTCGGCCCATTTGTGGTCCGTTAATACATTGGGCCGTTTTCATAGCGTCATCAAATACAGCCTATTAACAATGGCCTGTTATGGTCGGCCCATGAAAGAACGATTCCAACTCTAGCTCGTTTACGGCCATAATGCGGCATGTTATTGGCCCATGTTTGGCCAATCGATCATACGGCCCGTATAAGGCCCATTGATGATAGGGCCCGTAGAAGGCCCATTGTTTCTACGGCCCGTAGAAGGCCCAATGTTTCTACGGCCCGTAGAAGGCCTATTGTTTCTACGGCCCGTAGAAGGCCCACTGTTTCTACGGCCCATAGGAGGCCCAGTGTCACTACAGTAAATATTAGCCCATGGTTATTGTGTCCTAGTTTTAAAAAATAGGTTATTGCAGCCACTAGCAAACCGCGAAAAAAGAACTACACTGACTACAAGCAAACAAATAAACAAGACAACAAGGAAATAAATAAGCAAGCAACTTATGCTAGGCTATCACGGCTATTACACATATTACATCCACTGGGCATCAAAGTTCACCACCAGTGCAAATATAGGGAACACATCAGCATATAAACGCCGTAGCAAAACAAGTCCAGAACTGAAATGTTAGGACCCCGACTCGATGTCACATTGATCTAGCCGGTAACACCTCATATCACTTTGCGGCCTCACGCACGGTATCCCCACGGGTGTCGCCTTACCTTTGCCCGGGACCGTTTGCGCCTTTTGGCTCACGTATATGATAGTGTCGCTAGCATCCATATGATAAGGAGCCCGGGCTGACATGACTAGTCGTAAACCCAAAGTGGCACAGACTTACAGGGACAGGCATCCATGACCCAGCTTCGAACGTGTCGGTCATCAGCAAGTGGGTCCGGGCTGTAGCGCTGGGCTAGTAGGACTCCGGTAAACCGGGCTGTAGCGGGCTAACAGGACTCCGGTACTCAAAGCGTGACATTTCCCCGAAGGGACAGACACAGGAACGAAGAAGGACACATGCCGGCCAGCCTAAGTGTTCCGGAGCAGTAGCAAGCTACCATGGCTCAGTGGAAACACTAGGAGACATTTCCCGGTAAGATAGGCTACTAAAGATAAACAACTAGATGGTCAGATCCCACACATACCAAGCATTTCAACAACATACACACAATATGCTCGATATGTGCAAATACAACATGGCATCACAACATGACTCTACAAATCAAGTATTTTAATCAATAGGCTCCGAGGAGCGAGATATTACAAACAGGGGTCTCATGACCCAACAATCAGAGCATACAAGTCAAGGCACAAGCGGAAGCTATCATATCTGAGTACAGACATCTATAAATGAAAAAGGCTGAGAAGCCTGACTATCTACCAGATCCTGCCGAGGGCACAAGATCGTAGCTGAGGTATCAAGCTAAACGTCGAAGTCCACGCGAAACTACTAGTGAGACCGAAGTCTCTCTGCAAAAACATAAAATAGGCAAACGTGAGTACAAATGTACCCAGCAAGACTTACATCAGAACTAACTACATATGCATCATTATCAACAAAGGGATGGTGGGGTTTAACTGCAGCAAGCCAGCTTTGACTCGGTGGCTATCCTAAACTACGACTGCAATGTAACTCTTTGAGGTGGCGCACACGAGTCCACATATTCACCATATCAATACACCACTATGGAACCGCTCCCGTCTCCCTACGAGAACGCCATCCATAGCACTCACGCTTATCTTGCGTATTTTAGAGTATCCACTTTCACTTGTCTATGAACTGATATAAGCAACCCAGAGGTCCTTTTCCGTGGACACGGCTATTCGAATAGATCATATTAACCCTGCAGGGGTGTACTTCTTCACACACGCTCTCACCACTTACCGCCGTTTACACGACATGTACTCGGCAACCTTCAAGCGGAAGCCCAACGTGGGTGTCGTCCACGGCCTGCCTAAACACTCAAGTCTCTAGTCCAGGTTTATCGCCTATTCGGGTTCCATCCATGAGGAGATCCGGCCGGAGTTTCGCTCACAGCCCCAAACGATGTGAACAGGGTTCCCGAGATACCAAACGGGCATCCGGTACACCGTGCCACGTGCCTACCGCATCACAGCCCACCCCTACGGTCAGCGCTGCACACGGCCTCCAGCATACTACAAACACCAGAAACTACTTGCAACTCCTGGACAGAGGACAAGGGTGATCAAGAAGCCGAGAGGGTCCATTGGTTTCGGGCCCAATGCGTGGTAGTAGCTGAATCATGGATCACAAACACAGAACTCAGTTCCTGAGGACCGCTGCAATGAGACAACCCACCATGTACTCCTACATGGCCTCTCACCGCTACCTTTACCAAATCGTGTTCACACACTTAGCTCACACACAGTAGGACATGTTCACACGCCTCTGATTCATCCCGGATGAATCAGACCTGACTCAACTCTAAGCAGTAGCAGGCATGACAAACAAACATGAATGAGTAGGCACAACAGGGCTCAAACAACTCCTACTCATGCTAGTGGGTTTCATCTAATTACTGTGGAATGACAGGTCATGCAAAGGATAAAGGGGTTCAGCTACCGCAGCAAGTAACAGATAAATCGGTGTTGTCCTAATGCATTAAAAGAGAGCAGGAGCGAGAGAGTAGGATTGTATCGGAATGAACAAGGGGGTTTTGCTTGCCTGGCACTTCTGAAGATAACATTGAGTCTTCATCAGTGTCAACGATCACATCATCGGTATCACGTCTATCGAGAGGGGACAAATACCGGCAACACAGAAAGGAACACAATCAATGCAATGCACAATATGATGCATGCTATGACATGGCAAAATGAATGTGTTTGAGCTAATGCAACTAGCAACAGATTAAATGAAGTTGGTTTGAATACAAGATTCAAATTCAAACTCCATATGTGATTATTCAAATGCCATTTACTTCATTTGCCCTAAACAGTAGTGATAAGTTGTTCTAACATGCATGAAAATGGTACAGATGGATTCCTTGAATTTTTCTGATAATTTTTCATATATAATTTATTTAATTTGGAGTTACGGTTAATTTTCTATGATTTATTGAAGTTTTAGCTATTTTCTGGAATTTCAGAATTAAATTAAATCCAGAAAATGAGTTATGACATCAGCACTGCGTCATGCTTGCGTCAGCAAGTCAACAGGGCTGCCCCGGGTCAAACCTGACGTGTGGGGTCCACACGTCAGTGACACAGGGACTAATCCCGCGTTGACCCGGGCTGGTTAGCTTTGACTAAGCCCTGGGCCCACTTGTCAGCGTCAGTAGGTGGGGGGGGTTAGTGACTAATTAACTAAGCCACGTCAGCCCGCCGGAGTTCTGGCCGGCGGCGACCATTAGCGCGGCGGCGAGAGTGGTTTTGGCCACTCCGGCGACCAAATGGGCCGCGGAGGGCATCTAGGAGGAGCTGGGGACGAGCCGAAGCTACTGGTGGAGTCAGTTGCGCTCGGGGCGGCCGGAATCGGCGCCGACGGCGAGCGAGGCGGCGGCCGGAGCTCGGGCAACAGCGGAGGTGGCGCTATGGTGCATGGGAGGAGGGGCTGGTGGGCGTTACGGGCTCCTGGGAGCGCTCTGAGTACGTCTGCGTGCTCGGTTTGGACGGAGGTGAACCAAAACGACGACGGCGACAAGTCCGGCGCCGGTGAGGTCTCGGTCTCGACGGAAACGATGGATACGATGAGCTATTGGACAGGGAAGAAGGGGGGGTCGGTAGAGGAGCTCACGGCGGGGTCGTTGGTGATCTCAGAGAGCTCGGGGACGGCCTGGTGATGACGAATCGGTCGACGGCGGCCGTCGGTGCGGAGGACGAAGATGGCATCGGCGACGGCGCTGCTAGGCATCCGCAGGCGTGTTCTTCGGCGTGGAGCTTCACGACAGCGAGGCGGAGCTAGGGGTCACAGCCACGGGGCAAGGGGACG